>NC_136890.1:30021819-30404319 GCF_949152265.1 Phoxinus phoxinus | reverse complement strand
TTGGACAAACAGAAAATCCTTCCCTTAAACTAAATCATCTTACAAAGGGGTACTAATAGTTGTCTCTGCATATTTTAACATTGGAAAATGAAAATCACTGTCCATTCATATTCAGCTGTTTATCTGTCAGCAGCACTTCTGGACAGGGTGGTTTCCACCTTTGCACCCGTTCAAAACCTCAATTATATTGTGATTTCTCTGTAGTTTTGTGTTTTTGGCGGGTGGAGTGACTTTTAGCAATGAGGCGTATGTACAGCGCACAAAAGAGCTGACGCCTGCAGTCCAGCCCAACCCAGAATGATCTCAGAGCGGACAATTAACCGACCGGCTCGTTGACTCACCATCAGAATCTGCATCTTTTCACAACTTCAGAAACTTATAGTGGAGGAAATGAATGTAAACCAGTTATAAGTTGTCAGACGTGGAACATTGATCTGAAAAGGAATGAGATCACCTACACACACACACACACACACACACACACACACACACACACACACACACACACACACACACACACACACACACACACACACACACACACACACAAAATCCTTCCCATTGGCTTTGTATATTCAAATGAGTTTCCAATTTGCATCCGTATGATTCCAGCTGCTTGAATGAGCCCAGTCTCTTTAAAGCCCATGTGTTTCTCTTTGAGGTCTAATCCGCTCATAATTATCTTGTGTTTTCAATGCTCTTTCATTTCTCTCCTTCTGGATACATCTGCACTTCTCGTTCTGACTCTGTAATTTTCTTTTAAATAAACGTTTTATTTAAATATTTCAATTAGCCTTGGTACTAGCCTTACTAGTCCTCATACTTAGGGTTAGGGGTTTGTTAAACGACTAACCCCAACTCATTAATTTGTTGTTAAGCCGGGTGCACACTGTGTTATTTTGACCACGATTTGGCCGTCTGATCCTAGGCTAAAATCTGAAGTCTTTGATCGCTAGTTTGACATATTCACCGACAGCCGATTAATGACCGCTGCGATCAAATTTGACATCCGACGATATTCTGGCAGTGTCCGAAGATTTGACTCACAGTCCTGCAGTGTGACTTCTCCTACAACGACCATCAAATTGTCTTCGTTTTTCAAGACAAGCCATGATCAAAATTAACGTTAGAGATTTCTTTGTAGCCACCGTTTCAATCCCTTGTGTAATGCAGCTCACTGTCACCGAACACGTCTCTAGTCGCGTTTCCATTACAGATTTGCGCAAAACTTTTGCGATTTTTTTCTAAATATCGACACATATCAAACTATTGCGAAATGACGCAGTTTCCCTTAACCGGTGTTATGTAACTTATATAAATTGGTGTTTTTGCAAAATTGAGCGTATTTTCAATTCGCAATTTCAATTTGCGCAATTTGAAGGGTAATGGTAATGGTAATGAAGGGTAACCAACTAGAACCACCAGAAACACCCTAGCAACGCATTTGTTTGAGTGCCGAAATCGAGTTGCAATGACAAGGTCACTGCATTCATGCGCTCAACCTGACAATTAGGGCTGAGCAATATATCGAAATTATCGAAATATCGCAAATGTATATATCGCGATATGCATATCACAACAGCTTGCAATAACTGGGGTCATGAACAAAAGACAAAGTTTTGTATCTTTAATCAGGATATATTTAATTCATACAGTGAAAACTAAGCAATGTTTTATTTTTAAATTTTATGATTCAGTATCTTTTATTAAATAAAGCTAATGTAGGATAACCTGAAGCCCTGAGGTTTACACTGATGTTATAATAACACTTCTTACGCTACAGTAAAACACTGATGTTCACTTTCACAAGTTATAAGGATGTTTTCTTGTCATAAAAAGAATGTGAAACACATGTAGGTTATATCATTTTAAATATATTTTAAAGTTAATTTAAGTTTATTTTACACACTTTTAGCATTATCGTATCGCATATCGAATATCACATTATTTAATGAGTTATCGCATATCGCATTTTTCTTCAATATCACACAGCCCTACTGACAATGCTCATCACTGCAACCTTTCATGCCACAATCTAAATATAATGCTGTAGATTTAAATATAATGCTATAATTAACACTTTTCACGATTTGTTCACCTTGAGAGCTGTAATAGTAAAAACATGGTAAAAGTTTTCAAGAGAGTTCCACATGTAATACTAGGCTAGCTATTTCATATGCAGAGATGTCAGCCAATCACAGCAGTGGGCGTTTACACTGAAGTCTCAGACACGCCCCTTCAAACTGAGCGTTCAAATCAGAGGGCTAAAATCAGGGTAGGAAAAATGCCTTTTATTTCTAAATTATGACAGTTTTTGATGTAAAAATCATACTTGCATTATGAGTGCACCCCAGTTAACTTTATAAAATAATGCAATTCATGACCCCTTTAATAATGAATTATTACCCTGTTTAATATACCTTAGCGACGACAACACCTTGTGGCAGCAAGTTTTGTGCAGTCAATTACATTTTCTTGACAAAATCTAAAAAATAATTATTTACATTTTTACTTTATTTCTATTTAACAAAAAAAAAAAAAAAAAACATTTTTGCTGCTTTTCCTGTGTCCTACTTGTTGCTGAAGTAGCAATGCGCTCTGCTCTATTGATTCATTGCTCAAATTTTCACTACCGAGTTCAAAGACATCAAAGAAAGCAGTAAATTTTCTTCAGGCATCAGGAGCCCATAAAAAAAAAAAGGTTGCCGCACACACGGTGTTCAGATCCCGAGCAGCTCTTGCATTCTGAATCGTCGTTATGAAAGATTAGACTATTGATGGTTCGGATAAATTTCTCAATCCCTGTGTGGTCTTCAGCAGTGCAGTGCTCACCACCGCTGCCAGAATCGCGTCTCTGAAGGCGTCTTCCTTGTGTTGTTATCTAGAATGCTTATTTAATACGACGCTTTGGCTCTGGATCAATGTGGACCAGATTTCAGAGGCAGGGCTTTTGTTGTCGATGCCTCCGGTGTGGCTCGCTGTAACGTGCCGCCCAGCAGTAGATGGATGTTGTAGATGCCCTTAGACGAATGTTTGTGCAGCATGTGTCTTCCAGATGTACAGGTAGTTGTTGCGGTCTGTTCCCCATGGGACTGCATTTCCTACCCATCATCTGACTTGAAAGAGTTTTATGTGCATAGAGGTCCTTGGATGTGAGATTAAAGCGTCACTTATCGCCCGTGCCCTAACAATAGGACTATGATTAGGTTTTTATGTGGGGGATGTAATTGTGATGGTGCACTTGTTATTTGTTGTTTTTACAAGCACGCTAAAAAAACGTGTTCAGCGCGGATTAAAATCAGGAAAATGAAGCCAGGATGCCTGTGTGCCATGTTTTTTTCTTTTCTTGAGGCAACCAGCATGAATCACAGTTAATAGATGTTTGCTAAATGTAAAATTATTGAATTAGCTATAATGGCACACACTATTATTCTTTCCCTGATTAGGGATTAGTTTTAAATGGTCATAATTGACTTTTTATTATTATAGCATTTTAGAATGTTATTAAAGATTTATTTCCCTCAAAACTATCATAATTTAGTTATTTTTGACCCTTTATCACCCTCTTTATGATCATTAAAACATTAAAACCAGACTTGCTACTGTACCTTTAAGACTTCTGCAAAAGTTTGTGGTCAATAAGATTTTTTAATGTTTTTTTAAGGAACCTCTTATGCTCACTAGCAAGATGGTGAAATATTATTGCAGTTTAAAATAACTGTTTTCTATTTGAATAAATTTTTAAACAATTAGTAAGTTATTCCTGTGATGCAAAGCTGAATTTTCAGCATCATTACTCCAGTCTTCAATGTCACATAATCCTTCAGAAATTATTCTAATATGTTGATTTGCTGCTCAAGAAACATATCTCATGTTATGAGAAATAGCAGTCTTTAATGAATATAAAGTTAAAAATTTGAAATAGTTTTTTTTGTAACATTATGAATATTTTTACTATCACTTTTGATCAATATAATTGCTGCATAAAATTTATTTATTTTTTAAAAATCATACCGACCCCAAACTTTTGAACAGTATTGCAAATGTGGACGGTCATAAGTTAATGAGCTCATAGTTGTTAAGCAATCACTTGTTGCTTAGTTTGCATTGATGATCTGGGTGGACTGTGAGGACATTTGCTAACTGTGCTAATGGAAAGAAATACATTGTTGCATGTTTCGACTTTGCTGATCCGGCAGAATGATGAAACCAGCATCATGACCAAACATGACACTTCAGCATGAATGCAGCTGGTCCTGATTGTGCCAGCACACTGAGGGCTTTGGCTCTCTTCACACTAAATGTGGGCACCTCACACCATTTCTGCATGTCCAACATGCTTCACTTATCATTTCTGTTTATGTTAATAAACATGCCTCGTGTGCATCATCTGGAAAGCATTGTTTTCTGTTTTAATCATATATTTGTGTGCACATCTCTTAAAGGGCTTTCAGTAAAACTTGGCTGCCTATGCAGTAGAAAGGTGAAAATGTTTTGAAATCGGTATTGTATTCCCTTTTGCCAAATTGACCCCATAATGCACTGGGCAGGTTGCCGCCCAAGGCCACTCCCATCAGTCTGCTATGGATACACTTACCAGAGTCAAATACTGCCTTGCTTTTGTAGGAAATACTTCTTAGCAAACTTTTAGTCATAATGGTGTCGATTTATATTGTTCCCGTGTGCAAGAATTCAAAGGCCTGGATTCACAGACAGGATTTAGATTAGGCCAGGATTCGGCCTTAGTTCAATTAAGGCATTTAAGTAGGTTTTTATTTTATTTTCGGTTTCCAGTGAAGGATACAGTGCCTTGTAGGCAGCGGCTAAAGGCTGCGAAGAATCGTAAATATGGAGAAAACGCTGTGACGGAAAATCTAAATTGTAGTCGACATTTGTATAGTCAAATGCAAATATAGTCTGACTCTGTCTGAAAATTTTGCATCACAGGAAAAAAATTACAAAACAGTTGTGCTGATTAATATTTTTGTGAAAACTGTGAAATAATTATTTTCAGGATTCTTTGATGAATATAACAGCTTTTACTTGAAATAAAAATCTTTTGTAACATTATAAATGCCTTTACAAAAAAAAAAAAAGCCTAAACCCAAAATGTTTGACCGACACTGTATGTGTAAGCTGCATTATGAGATCGCCATCCAAGCAGTGCCCGGCTGCAGAAGATCTGACCCGTGAAATGTCTCAAAATATTGTCACCTTCTATAACTCCACCAACATTCCTGTTTTGTAATGCGTGATCTTTGCTTTAGGTTGTGATGGAGATTGTGAAATGGGGGGTGCTGGTTCATGTGTTGAGTCCATCTGCTGTCTGCAGCCGTCCTGACTCCGCTCAGCCGGAGCTGTTGTTGCTGCCAGTCAGAGGAAATGTGGCCTTTGCTCAGCCTGCTGAGAGGAGACGGACGGGGGTGGAGGCACAACAGATTTTTCAGAGTAGTGAGGAAGAGAAGGATATGGGAACTCATCAAGGTGCTGGTGTGGTGAGAAGCAAAGAGCATCAAGGTGTGCACCAACTGTTTCCTTTCGAGACCCCTGGGAGACCCCTCTGACTGGTTGAGTTGTACATGACCAGGAACCTCAGCAGATGTTGCGTGATGTAACCATCTCAGTAAATGATCAACGGCCCGTGTTTCCTTTATAAACTGGGCCAAAAGTTCAGCATGACCGGAAGGTTCACTGGCATCACCTGACCTGCGCATAAAGGCCAAGACCTGATTCATGCTTGAGTACAACAGAGACAAATGACCACATGGGATTCGGAAGTTGGTTTGCTTTCTTTTCACTGCACTTTCATGTTCATTATGGAGGAAACTCCCAGGCTCTCAAGGCAAGATGTAGTCACTAGCGCTGTGAATTTGGTCTCGGAGAGACTTGCTGGCAATTAAACATAGAAACATGCGCTCTGGCCAAAGTGACAACAGTTTACTGCATACATACAGCATTGTCCTGGAACATAAAACCAAACCAAAGTAAACGTGATTCTGAGTTTCTGCAGTGGTGATTTGTACAACAGATCAAATCAGTAGAGAGCTAACTGGAATTTGATTGGTTTTGTACCGCTTATAGTTGAAGTGTGTAATTTTCTTGGATGTTAATACATAATAACTGAGGATAATTTTTTTTTTTAAGTATGCATTTTTGACTTCATATGACTATATATATATATATATATATATATATATATATATATATATATATATATATATATAAAATGAATTACATTTTTTTTAAATATATATCTTTTTAAATTATAATCAGTTATATTTAAAACAATCAGTTCCAATCAGTATCAATCATTATTTTTGCAGTTCCATTTGGTGCCACTAGAGATTTTAAAACAAAAAACTTCACCATTAAGTTGCATGTTGCTTGAACAAAATAACATACTTGTTTTACCAAACCAACTCTGTCTTGCTCAAAAAGAGAAATGTTGATAATTTTGGATCTTGGGAAAATGCTGTCTGCGGTGGAAACCTCCAAACTTCTAGGAATGTGTTAGTCTTCATATGTTCTTTTCTGTTTTGTTTATTGTTGGTTTGTTTTTATTCTGGTCAAAGCTATTTATGTCTTGATGAGCAATAGACACCATTTAGACCTTCACTCTTAACTTACTTGTGGGTAAGGACATTCTTCAGCTGATGCCATTTGGCCCCCATTGACCTTCATATGGAAGAGCAATGCCACACATGCATCTGTTTAGCACCATTATCTGAATCAGGATGACTTCAGGCGAAAGTTAGGACTGCCAGATGTTGGTGCTCTCATTTTCTTTAATTATACATGGAGAAAATGACAGTTTGTCTATCATTTTAAGATGTTTTTTTTTTGCAGAAAATTTGAGTGATGTTTGTCCATGCAAATCTCACTTCCACCATGTTAGGGTGTTGTAGTTTGTAGCCAGGGGTTGCTAGGGTGTTTGGAGTCTTTTTAAGTATGTTGCTAGGGCTTTCTGAGTGGTTGCTGGGTAGTTGCTCACTGGCCCAAAAGAGCCAATCCCCAAGTCTCTGTGATTTTCCTGGTTTAGAAAAACTTGTTTTGACTGAGTGTAGTTGTCTTTTGAGTGACCCATATAGTGTGACTGCATTTAGTTTTGCAGTGAAGAAAGCTAGATGGTTTCGGTGCAGTCCGGTGATGTGGAAACGCAGCGGTGTCCACACTTCCTCGTTAGTGTGGGATTAATTAACGGAGGCACGGAACAGTAGAGAACACGTCTGTCAGATACCATTGAGATCAGAGAGGTCACAGAGAGTCCAGGGAGCCAAAAAACCTGCTGACCCCCAACTTCAGCGCTTTCTGCAAGAAGGAAAGATTACAGAGAGTGTTCCCAGAGGAGACAATTCTGCAGTCCTGAGAAAAAAATGGCCATTCTGCTTCAGTTTGAAATTGTTGATGTTATGTGAAACATCAAGGTCATGATTGTAAGGATCAGAGAAAAAGAAAAAAGAGGGGAAAAACAGAAAGAATGATGTGCTGTCTGTTACAGCTTATCATGGCACAACCATCAATTCATTAACATATATATAGATATAGATATATATAGATATAGTCATGTGAAAAAGGAAGTACACCCTCTAACCGTAATTTATATGGTTTCACGTATTTAAAAAATCATCTGGTCCTTAGCAGGTCTTACAGTTAGGTAAAAACAACCTCAGATAAACAACAACACGTGACATACTACAGTGTGTCATTATTTATTTAACAAATCCTAGGCCAAAATCTTTAAGTCATGTGTGACAAACTAAGTACACCGTTTTTTTTTTTTTTGAAATTAAGTAGCAGTCAGATGCTGCTAATCATTCAGATGTGTGTTAACACAATGCCAAGGGAGGAAGACATCAACGATCTTAGAGAAGCAATTGTTGCTGCCATCAATCTGGTAAGGTTAAGGCCATTTCCAAACAATCTGAAGTTATTGTACATTATTCCATTATTCTATAATAGGGAAGATTATTCACAAGTGGAAAACATTCAAGACATTCAAGTTTCCAATCTTCCCAGGAGTGGACGTCCCGGCAAATTTACCCCAAGGTCAGACCGTGCACCGCTCAGAGAAACTGCACAAAACCCAAGAACTACATCTGAGACTATACAGGCCGTAGTTATGTTAAAGTTCATGGCAGTACAATTAGGTCCTGTTTACACGAGAACGCTCGCGGGTGAAAACGTAAAAATATTTTATCAGATGTGCCTTTCGTTTACACGGCGACAGCGTTTTTGGGGCTTAAAAACGCAAAAAAGTGAAACCACCCTCCAGAGTGGAAATCTTAAAAACACTCCACCGGCGCTTCCGTCTAAAGGGTAAAAACGCAAAAGTAATAGGGAGAGAAGTAGAATGAAAGTTGTACCAGAGAATGTCTAATAAGGGGAGAAGGTTCACTCTCGCTACACTTCCGGCTTCTGACTGGTTGCAGTTCCACTCTGATTCCATATGAGGGCGCTCACAGGACGAGTGCAGAATGAATGGAGGTCTATGGAGCTATACCCCTCAAAATCCACTTTTCTCAAGATATAATTTTTTGTCTAGTAATTTGAATGTTGTATTCGAAAGGAGATGCAAAGAAATTGCACATTGCTGGGTGTTAGATTTTTTAGAGTCACTTATTTGCTTTAAAAAGTCTTTCAAAATGTCAATGACGTCATACACATTGTACGACCAGAGATACTGCTTTACGGCAATCCTTCAGTCACTGTGGTGCTTTCGCGCTCTGCACTTTCTTTTCTCTCGAGGCATCGCCAGCACAGCTGACACAGGTAAATACACGTGCTAGAAGAGTTTCTGCTAGAATACATTCTGTTCCCGCTTCAGATACCACGATGCCATCAAGCGGTATCTCTGGTCGTAACCAGTCCTTCACTGACCAATCAGCGTTCATTAGCAGAATGCTAGCGTGTTATGGGCAACAACAACTCAACCTGTAAGAAATCGAAAGGACATAAGTACTCGTTCATTAAATTTTAGACCTATAACCCATGTTGAACTTGCCAAACCTACAATCAAATCTGAGATTTCTCAACGGCAATCGGCTGAAAGGGACACATTTAGCCGTCTAGCCCCATAGACTCCCATTCATTTTGCACTCAGGGGCGATCGCCCCCAGTGGAACTCTGGTGGAACTACAACCAAAATTCGGTACAATAGGACTTAATAGGGAGTGAACAGGCTCTCCGTAGACGGGCTCTGGTTGTACGCAGGCGTGGGGACTTGGTGTTGTTGTGTGGCAGTGCTTCACATTGCCACCTAGCTGCCTGGAGTGCACACTACATCGAATTTCACTTTTTTTCGAATTTCTTTTGCGTCACCATATGCACACAGATTTCCCCCCCATAACGCTCATCTAAACGCAGAATAAAAAGTGATAACGCAACACCACTTTTGCGTTTTCTCCTCAGATCGTTTCTTAGAAAAAAACTGAACAAGTATGGCTTGTTTGGAAGGGCTGCCAGGAGAAAGCCTCGAAACCTGCAAACCACAAGACTTTCGGAACGATGTATTTTGGACAGACGAGACCAAAGTGGAAATGTTTGGCCAGCACAGAAAACCAAACGCATCAATATCAGCACAAACAGCTCATAGCAACTGTGCATCCCGCTGATGGAGGGGTGATGTTTTGGGCTTGTTTTGCAGCCACAGGATCAAGGCATCTTGCAATCACTGAGTCCACCATGAACTCCTCTGTATACCAAAGTATTCTAGAGTCAAATGTGTGGCCGTCTGCCCGACAGCTAAAGCTTGTCCGAAATTGGGTCATGCAACAGGACAATGATCCCAAGAACACCAGCAAATCTACACCAGAATGGCTGAAAAAGAAAAGAATCAAGGTTGTACTGGCCCAATTAAAGTCCAGGCCTCAACAACCCGACTGAAATGTTGGGGCGGGACCTTAAGACAGCTGTGCATAAACAAATGTCCTCAAACCTCGATGAACTAAAGCAACATTGTAAAGAAGAGCAGGCCTAAATTCCTCCACAATGATGTGAGAGACTGATAGTAATTTAGAAAACGATTGCTAAAGGTGGTTCTACAGTACAAGCAATTAAATCATAGGGTGTACTCAGTTTGTCACCCATGTCATCTCCATTTTGTCTTTATTTTTGTTAAATAAATAATGACACAGTGTAATATGTCACGTGCTGTTGCTCATCTGAGGTTGTATTTACCTAATATTAAGACCTGCTTACGACCAGATGATTTTTTACATAATCTAATACGACTAATACTTTAACCAAAAATTCAAAGATAGTGTACTTTCTTTTTCACATGACTGTATACACACACATGTATATCACAGAAATAAATAGCAAAATATATATATTTTTTTTTGTTTTTTAAATGCTTTACTATATTTTTGATCAAATAAATTCTGTCTTGGTGAGCATAAGAGACTTTTTAACATTTAAAAATGTCTTCTCTTTGTGTGTGTGTGTGTGTGTGTGCGTGTGTGTGTACAGAATATATATATATATACACATATAAAATAGAATCAAAGATATAAATTTGTGGAAAAAATATGCTACGAAATGCCACAAAAGTGTATAATATGGTCCCTTTACATGTTAAGGATTAGGCAACACGTTTACAGAGAAAATAAGAGGAATGAATGCGGGAAGGCTATAAAAAATGGACAGATTGTGCTTTCATGAACATCTGAACAGAAGTGATAATACAGGCTCCGACATGAGAGAGTGGAATGCTGGCAAGCCTTGTGAGGACCGCAGAACATTTGTCATGACATTTGGTGAATCTCTCTCTCTCTCTCTCTCTCACTTACACACAAACACATGCACAGCTTGTCTAGTGCATATTTATAGTCCCTAAATTAATGCTGGTTTGCAAAATCTGAATTTATCCTAGATTTTTATATTTTACACAGACAATGTGAGCAGTGTTTGGTTGTGCAGAAGTTCTTAACCTGATAAGTTGTGTGTGGTTGTCAGGGCGTTGCTATGTGTTTACAATACAGATTCAAGGGTGTTCTGGCAGTATGATAGGGGGTGGCCTTAACACTCTACAATAATGAGCAATAGTAATAGATATTTTTTCTTTAGCAAACACCACTAAAGAATATTGCTGTTCCTCAGTTAAATAATTCCCACTCAAGGCATACACACAAAATAAAAGGATCGAGGCCTAGTTGAGTTGCGTTAGAAGTGTGTTGAAACTTATGGTAAGTGGCGTGACATTTCTGAAATACGTTCAAAGCGGTGGACCAATCACAACGCACTGGTCTAGCCGTCCAATCAGAGCAGATTGTGTTTTTCGGAAGGAGGGGCTTCATAGAGACAGGAACTAAACAAAATGTTTCTGACAGACTGGGAAGTGAGGTGCTGCAACAATGGAGAATATGGGGAAAATTATGTGTTTTTGAACGTTCAAACCAATTTTTTCAGCAGACCCCAAAATAAAAATTAAGACTTTAAAAATATGGCCTCTTTCAATAGGGAAATGAGATCAACATATGCTGCTGTTATGAGAAATAACTTGGAATGGTCAAATATTGTGAAAAGGTTTCATCAAAACATTTGGTGAATAGGTGAACGCTACAGTGAAAGCTTCAAAATTGGCAAACGTTGCTGGAAGACTCGAGTGGTTCTTCAACATCTCCTCGATGCAGGGCACCAGCAGGATCAGGGATCTTATCAAGCTCAAACTGACAACAGCGTGACTCCATTAGCTGAAACCCAACACTAGGCAAACCGAGACAGGCAAAGACGCTGTGTTTGCTCTAGCAACATGCACATATTTGTGTTACGTTTATCGGCCCACTCGCTTTTATTTGTCCTCCCTTGACCCTCGAGTGTGTGTGACGGGCACGATTAGGTCATGACAACACACAATACCTGCACTGTTCTATTGTTTTTTTTTAATTACGTTGTGTGCTTCACTCATCTGCTACCATTTTCTCCAAGTTATTTCTGCATATGACTCTATTGATCCTTCTTTATAATTAGAACCTTCTACATTTTTCTGAGACACCCATCATTCATGCGCTCTCAATGAGAGAGCCGCTCCGGGCCGTCCAGAGAGAGCCGCCCATCTCATGCAGCCGAGATAATAACTACTTCCTGATGGTTGTGCTTGAAAAACTGCATTGTGAAGAATAGATCACCACTGGGCGTTAAAGCTGAAAACATTTGGGTTTTTTGACGTTTATTTAGGTTGCAGACAGGAAACAGCGTGAGATGCAGTTTTTGAGGTTTTTCGACCTCTCTCCTCATTGTGCTCCTTGTTTACGGCTGATCCTAGGAAATGACTCGTGCCCTGCGAGAGTGTTTTTGTGCGTGAGGATTTCTGCCCGTATTGTTTTTATGGGTCAGTCTGAGCCTCCCATTTCTGTTTCCCGCACTGGTTTCCTGCTTCACGAGCCACTTCCTGCACACCACAGTCCACTTCCTGTCCGGAGTTCCCACAGGCAATTACATGTGAATTTGATGGGGGAAAAATCAGATGTGAATGTGACTTGGGCCAACTATACCATCTTGAAAGTGCAAATAAACTAAAAATAAAATCTCAAATTGACCTCATATATTTCTACTATTGAAGGAGTGTTGTTTTAGTATCATTTAGTATTTATTATTATGTTGAATATATGTATATATTTTATTTTTTTGTCATTTTGCTATGTGCTTTTTTCATTTTTATCATTTTCTTTTAATTATTTCTATTTAGATTTTATTTAATTTTTGTTTTACTTTTATTTAAACTTACTTTATTTAAGTTGCCAAGACAGCATTTCTAATTTTCCTGTAGGTTTTTAAGTTTATACATTTGTATAAACAAAATATAAATACATATTTATGTATTTATGTATTTATTATAAATAAATACAATGAATTCAAAATAAAAATACTATAATAAGATATAATTAATACTAAAATAACATTTAAATGAATGAAAATGATTTTTAATACTATTTTTAGTTAACAATAACAGCAATTTACTGAAAGCTCTAAAAACATCTCATATCTTTTCATTTGTACACCAGAGAAAGCTATAAAATCTTAGGTTTCCCTCCATTGATTTATATTTATGCATTTAGCAGATGCTTTTATCCAAAGCCAAAGCGACTTACAAAAGAAGAAAAGCAATTTGCCAAAGAGCCAACAATATTCATAATATAAAATGGCAGGCTTATTAGACAACTAATAAACCTTGAAAAATCACACTGAAATCTCTTTAATATCTCAATTGTTTCTCATAGATTTGAGAGACGTCTCTTTCTCTGATTGTTCTCATGTGAAAAAGTCTTCAAGAGAAAGTCTCATTAATGTCTCAAACTGATCCGTTTGGCTAAGACAAAAGCTTGCAATCAAAATCTCACTATGAACTCACTTCTCATCCAATTTCTCCAGGAGGACCATATAATCTGAGTTGCTATCCATTTCATGCACACCAGTCACATCTCCTAAACCTCGCCTGTTCCATCAGTTATATAAGCGATTGATCTGAGACTGTCTTCAAAGCCGCCTCTCAGTCAGACTCAGAGCTCTTGTGTGTGGGGCGTCTCCAGTGTCTCATATATGGTTTGTTTTGTGTTTCAGGGCATAAAGTCCGTGAAGCGTTGTGCAGCAGCACAGTGGCTCCCCCCTCAGGCCAGTCTCAGAACTGCAGCAACACCCAGCAGCTTCTGCTTCATGGCCACAAGTCCCAATCTCTGCAGGACATATGACTGGTACTAAACCGTGAGAAGGTAAGAAACGTGTGAGCTATTTACACGCTTGTCTGATCTGAGTAGAATCCAGCTAAGTCTTCTGCCAGAGACATTCGTCATTGTAATGTTTGGTTTGTTTTTCTTGTCTCTCTGTAGGTAAACTAACAATCAGGAGGCAGTGAGGTGATGCAAAAGACGTATGACATGGAGGTCAAAAGTCACCTGATAACAGGCCCTGGTGAGCGCCTCCATGTGCCTGTGTGTGTTTTTTTTTGTCTGTTATTGTGGCGACCAAATATCCTCTCAAGACCTTTCAAGGAGAACATCTTCATAAAGGGTCTAAATCTTATTAAATGTTTTGCGATGCAAGAAATGACATGCTTCACCTTTACATCTTATTTTACAAGTAAAAAGGACAAACGCTGTCCAATTTGGGAATGTCAGGATACTAGTAACCCATAATCAGATTTTTTGACCAGTGCTTTTCCATGTCTTTCCCAGTCATTCTTGATTACTGGATAAGGATTTAAACTATTTAAGATTTAAGAAATACGTAGGTTTAAACTATGTAGGTTTTCTTTAATTTGATGTATTACTATTCTAGCATTTGTAATCATAATAAAAAAAAACTGTCAAGACTTTCCTGACTAGGGGAAAATTTAGGAACCTAAAAAAACTATATATATATATATTGGCTATATACTGT
The DNA here is from genome assembly GCF_949152265.1 of Phoxinus phoxinus. Lineage (NCBI taxonomy): Eukaryota > Metazoa > Chordata > Actinopteri > Cypriniformes > Leuciscidae > Phoxinus > Phoxinus phoxinus. The sequence continues at coordinate 30,389,946 of NC_136890.1, read as the reverse complement.
ATATATATAATTTAAAATATACCGGTAGTTCTGAAAATTAGAACCTTTACACTAGTTAAAAAAATAATAATAATACTTTTATTCAACAAGGATGTATTAAATGGATCAAAAGTGACTGTAAATACATTTATAATGTATTTAAAAAATGCTGTTCTTTTGAACTTTCTGTTCATCAAAGAATCCTGAAAAATCAACTTTGATAATAACAAAAGAAATATTACTTGAGCAGCAAATCTGCATATTAGAATGATTTCTGAAGGATCACGTGTCACTGAAGACTGGAGTAATGATGCAAAATATATTATAGACAATTCTTTTACATTTTAATAATATATCACAATATATCATAATATAAAAAATATTTATTTTTGTTCAAATAAAAGAGACTTCTTTCAAAAACATAAAAATCATACCCAACCCAAACTTTTGAACTCTAGTGTAAAACAATTCAAATGAGTCAGTCTGAGGTAACATGACGTGTGTGTGTGTGTGTGTGTGTGTGTGTGTGTTTGCAGAGCTGCAGGACAGTAAGCAGCACGCGGAGCGGATGGTGGAGCTGCAGGAGCGTAGGAGAAGTCTGCAGTCGCTGCTCAACACTCGATTAGCAGAACTCAAACGTGTGTGTCTGCAGGAGGCGGTCAGTGTCTCATCCTTTTAAAGTCCAATTACATCCCTGAATTTAATTCGAATTGAGGGAACCAACAGGATGCAGAATTGACGTTCAAATTAGAATTTAATTATGTAGATATTTAGAACTTGTTCTAGTTTCATAGAACGAAGCTCTCAGAAAGTTCAACACGATAAACTTTGTATTTCTCCCTGGTGTCACTGCTGAACCACACAGCTGCCAGATCATGTGACGCCGGCACAAGCCCATCTGATCTTTGCTCATACTTGTGTCTCAACAAGCTTGGCATTTAAAATGCTTGTTTTACACATTTAACGTTAACTGATGTGCTTCATGTCTTAAAGGAATAGTTCACCCCAAGATTTTGTCATGTTATACTCACCCTCAAGTTATTCCAAACCTGTATGTATTTCTTTCTTCTGCTGAACACAGAATAAGATATTTTGAAGAATGTTGACAGTTGACAGCAGCCATTGACATCCATAGGGAATAAAATACTATGGCTTTGATTACCCACATTCTTCAGTTGGAACAACATAATAAATGAGTAAATGATAACATAATTTTCATTTTTGGATTAAAAATCAATGTAAAGGAGTAGAAAAGAGGATTTTTCTTTCTCTTTTGAAATAATGTGCATAATGTGACACTCAAACATTCATAACGCAAAACTCCCTCCAGAGATTGCTTATGAAAATTAAGCTGATAATACGTGTCATTCCAAAATTGTTGTGGTTATGATGTCACATCCATGACCATATTAACAGTGTCTTACTAGAAATAACATTATTTATTTCACACTCATAAATGTTAGCCAATCATAATAGAGCACATGTACATATAGAACATATAGCAGCAAAACAACCTGTTTAATTCTACAGATGAAATTAGATTAAACAATAATTTAAGTAAAAATATAAGTAATGAAATGTTTGTGAATTAAAATAAATGAATATAAATATAAATAAATATAACATTCTACAAAAGTAAACATGGCTGCTTTAATATATTAAAAATAATAATGAAACAAAGTCATCTCGTTCATGTTTGCTCGTCATACATTTTGTAGGAAATGACGGGTGAAGTTCCTCATGAGTATCCTCTGGAAACCGGAGAGAAAGTCCCGCATGTGCGGCGCAGGGCTGGCGTGTCCCGCAGCAGCTCCAAACAAAACACGAAAAATGAGGTGTGTGGATTTGAGATGATATGGGTGGCCACTAAATTGATATTGGAGACATGATGGATAAACATCATAAGTTGCTCAATGTTTGTGCTGGCTTAGGAAGAGGACGCCTATCAGCGCAAGACAAAGAAAACTCTGTTCAGCGGCGCCCTCCGCAGGCACGTGGATTCAGAGCAGCATCCGTCTCACAGCAAACGAACCGTTCACAGAGGATGCCACACAGGTGGGTTTGGGGAATATTCACAGGAAATAAAACACCACTTCATGCCTGAAATTTGTGTCTGGGAAAATCTTACTCATATATACAGTATATGCAGAAAGATGTTTTAATGTTTTTGAAAGAAGCATCTTCTGCTCACCAAGGCTGCATTTATATGATCAAAAATACAGTAAAAACAATAATGTTGTGAAATATCATTACAAATTAAAACAAGTGTTTAAATGTAATTTTATTCCTGTGATCCAAAGCTGAATTTTCCAGTCACTAGTCACATGATCCTTTAGAAATCATTCTGGACATTTCTGATATTTATCAATGTTATTTTATCAATATTTTTTTAGAAACCACAAAACATTTTGTTTTAGGATTGTTTGATGAACAGAAATTTGCAAAGAACAGCATTCATTTGAAATATTTTTGTAATATTATAAATCTCTTTACTGTAAGTTTTGATCCCAAACTTTTGAACGGCATGGCCTAAAAAATATTTGGACATTTTAAGCACATTTAAAAAATGTCATTAATCAAACCAAGTATCCAAATACTTTTTGAGGTGACTGTATATATAATTATTATAATTATTATAATACTTTTTTTAACTAAAGTATAGCATGTCAACTGCCCATTGAGAATTATCTTTTTTTTTGTCCTTTTTTCATTCATTTTCATTCATTTCTCTTTTATTCTTTTCATGAAAATGCATTGTTTGTACTAATCACATACAATTCATTTAAATTTTTCCTTTACATTTCCATGATCTGAAAGGAGCAGATGGAAGAATAATATTCTTATAAACCCAGTCCATTAAACCCAGTAAACACATACAAATGGATTATTTATACTAGCTGCTCAACTAATTAACAAATCGATAATGTTTGTCTCTGCTCGGTCCATGATCAAACTGAGCAAACCAGCTGTGATCAAACTGACATACAGTCATGATTATAGATTAGACTGAGCTAATGGCTGATTGAACTGTGCTGAGGTAACAGAGACTGGTTAACAGATCAAACTAAAGACTCAGAGATCAGTTTCAAGATAATCATATTAACAATTATTCTGATATTACAGTACATGTGGTGCTTAACTCATGTAAATCTGGTTAATGACCTGATCAGACTTGGCTTGTGAGTGGTTTACTACGGGTCAGACCAGTTCAGTGTCAGACTGGTGGTCTGGCTTTGGACCGTGGGAAAAGTTGATTATGCTTGCATGTTTGTGTATGTGGTATTAGTTTAGAAGGGAAAGTTGTCTCTTGTGTGCAAACATGGAAAACAGTCCACCTTAAATGAGATACACGAGACATTGTGCAACAGGAAGTGTTGAGTAACCGGCCTGTTTCCGGCCATTATTACTAAAATGATGATGAACAAACACACACTTTTTTTTTCTGTTTTTTTTTTGTTTGTTTATTGCAACAATTGAATCTTTGTCTTTTACATATACTAATTATCACATTAGAGTCAAACCTCTTTAAATAATAAATAGTTAAAAATGCAAGTTAAAATCATTAATACATATCTCTACAATTTTATAAATAAAACAAAAAAATTAGAAAAATAGAACTTTTATCCACATTTTTAGCTTCGAGGACATCTAGGATAAAGGTTTTGTCAGATTTAGCTGACTTTCTTCATGTCTAGCACATAAAATGACCATTGGACAATATTACACCCTCATCCATTATCAGCAGCACAGAGCCAATACAGTGTGTTAATGTGATCATGTAATGTGTGTATAAGTTCCGTTATGTAATGTGTGAATGTTTATATCCTCAGATAACGCGGTGAAGTCAGAGAGCAGCTCCACGTCAGATTCCACCAATCAGGACACCGGTGAGCTATGGCACGGATCAGCGCTTTACATTAGCAGGATAATGAATGCGAGAGAGATAAGAAGCACTATTACAATGGCAGGATGAGTTTAGTGGATGGAGAGTCCCGCGGGGGTCATTAGAGTCTTCACATCAATGAGTCAAAAAGCCTGTTATTAACACTCACTGAACTAATCCTCTCCCTGTGGCATTTCTCATTCTCACACATTCTCTCTCTCTCTCTCTCTCTCTCTCTCTCTCTCTCTCTCTCAGTTTTCAGTTTCGATTAAGAAATGTGATTAAATGATTTATATACAATATTGCCAAAGCATCAGTACAAATAACAAAAAAAAAATCACAGTAAAAAGTTGTCAATAATAGCAATAAAGACTAAACAAATTAGTTAATAGTGAAAAGTCATTGATTGTGCTTATTTTCTGAGGGTATGGCAATCAGATATGAATTTTGCTGTAATCTATACATAACAACTCTCCTTTATTCGCCCTTTGTGTCCTTGAAATGTCATCTAATAAGAAAGTTGATACAAATATCAAACCAAGTGCACACATCTAGCTTGTACAGCATTTGATCACAGATCACACTTGCTTTGTTTTGTTATTTAATGAAATTTTATTACCGGTATAAGAACATCTTTGTTACACACATTAACCTCTTCAATATTCTGGTCTGTAATAAAAAAAAGAAAGAAAATAAATTACTATTCAGCAAAGATGCATTAAATTGATCAAAATTGACAGTAAAGACATTTATAAGATTTCTATTTCAAATAAATGCTGTTCTTTTGAACTTTCTATTCATCAAGGAATCCTGAAAAAAGAACCACGGTTTCCACAAAAACTGTTTTCAACACTGATATAATAATGAGAAACATTTCTTGTGCATCAAATCAGCATATTAGAATGATTTCTGAAGGATCATGTGACACCGAAGACTGGAGATAAATTGCATTTTAAAATATATTCAAATAGAAAACTGGTATTTTAAATTGAATAAATATTTCACAATATTACTATATTTTGAATATAAAATATATGCAGCCTTGGTGAGTATAAGAGACTCTTTCAGAAATCATACCGACTCCAAACCTTTGAACGGCAGTATGTCTTGAAAGTGTATAACTATGAAACTGTTTCAACCCCTGAAGTCTCTCTCTCTCTCTCTCTCTCCCTCAGAAGACGCCTCTGACGGCCTGTCACCCTCACGTCCCCGGCTGGTCTCGGGGAGTCCAGACAACAGGTTCTCTCGAAAGCTCTCCCCCGTGGAGATCTATTACGAGATAAAAACTCGCCGCAACTCTGTGGCCAGCTCTGCCAGGTACTCGCTCAGCTCAATTTGCTTTCATGCTCAGCATGAGAAAGTAGGAACAGCTGTTTTTCCACTTTATGTAGATCCAAAGGTGAATCCGCATTGAAAAGCTGATCTGGAATCACCTCATTTAGATGGGGAAAAATGTATGTGGTTTGTAATTTATAGCCGATTCTAGAACAAAGGCTCTTTGCTACTCATGGTTATTTTGGCAAAAATCTAAAAGACATTGTAAATTGTAACCCCAGCAGTAACTATATTCATCATGTGACTATTAAAATATCACTGTATAATAAAAATAAATGGTTGCACTTTATTTAATAGTATGTGTACTTACATGTACTTATAGTCTACTTACCTAAGCAAATACTGGGTAATATAAGGTAACTACATGGGTTAAGGTTAGGTTTGGGTGTTGCTTCAGGGTTACCTAGTTATTACCTAGTTATTGTAATTACTGTAATAAGTACATAGTATGTACACGGGGAACAGGATTGTAAAATAAAGTGCTACCAAAATAATAAAGCTACAATTTAGAATCAAAACATAACTTCATCATCAGTTTTATAAATAGGTCTTTGTCACCATATAACATAGATCAAGTTTGTTAACTGTGTGCTGCTAGATTTATAACAAGAAGATGTAACTAGACTTTGTTTTTTTTCCCAGCCCGAGTCACACTCTTCCAAGAAGTGTGTCGAATCTGGAAGGTAGAAGTGTACCAGCAACTCCGCTCCTGTCCCGCAATGGAATAACAGGAGTGCACATCAGGTTACAAATGCGCAAAACACACACGCAAAACACACACACAAAACACACTGTGCAGATCAGCTTGCATGCTGACACTAAAGCTAATTATAGTTAAAATGCCCTGAATTGATAATGGCACAAACATTTTGATTAAATTACTTATTTGCAATAAGGTGTAATGAAGTAATGGATGTCTAAAGAGGTTGAGCGTAAAGCCCCATTATTTCCTACTCAATCCAATTACACATACAGAGCAGCTTGTTGTGCCGCAGTGCGGGAGATACTGATATCAGCATGTTTGGATACTGGTGTGTGTGTGGCTGTCATTTCATCAGAGAGACACTTGGGGAGCTTAAACGGATAGCCACCCCGAAATGAAAATTCTGTCATTATTTACTCGACCTTCATGTCTTTCCAAAATCTGTATGCATTTCTTTCTTTAAAACAAAAAAAGATAATTTGAAGAATGTTGGTAAAGTTTCGGTTCCATTGACTTCCATTGTATTTTTTTGTCCATATAATGGAAGTCAATGGGAATTGAAACTGTTTGGTTACCAACATTCTTCTGAATATCTTTTCTTATGTTCCACAGAACAAAGAAAGTCATATAGGTTTGGAACGACATGAGGGTGAGTAAATAATGACAGACTTTTCATTTGGGGTGAACTGTCCCTTTAAAAAAAAGCTGTTTTGTTGAATTTATGTATTAATTAGTAGTTCATAACCATCACATCACTCAATCGTGTGTCTTGTTTAGTAGTGTAATGAGCGTTTAGACTGATTTTTGCTGGTCAGACTACAAATCAGGCAAAAAATAAAATGAAAAATCAAATAAATGTGCACTGAACGAAGGACCAAGCAATATTGTAAGAAACCACTTAGCTTTGTCCTAGCAACCACTTGAACACAATGGCAACCACATTGCAAAACTTTGGCAATGAGTTTTGCCAAGGCAAGCATCACTTTTTTTCTAAAGTTTGGTGTCAGTAAGATTTTTTATGTTTTTGAAAGTCTCTTACCCTTTTTGACAGACCTAAAAAACATAGAATATTTTTTTTTAAATTATAATATTATAAACGTCTTTACTGTGAATTTTGAGCAATTTAATGCATCCTTGCTGAAAGTAGTCATTTATTTGGGAAAAAAATCATACTGACCCCAAACTTTGAAATGGTAGTGAATGTATTTTAATGTGTTGTTTATGTGCGCAGGTCAGAATCATCTAGCGGCACTGCTGCCGTGAAGCAGTGGTCAGACAATCCCGAGGCGTCCCAGCAGGTGCCTCTGCAGTCTCAGGAGGGGTCCTACGAGCAAGGGCACAGGCGAAGCAATAGCTCCGAGACGTTACTCGACCGGCACGCCTCTGCGGTGGAGGAGGGAGGTCAAAGGTTAGGCATGCCTGTTCGAAACGGCCCGTACAAGAGCTCAGAAGCAATCATGGACACAACTTTAAAACAGGCACAGCGGAGCAGCCCCGAACGGCAGGTAAACGGACACACCGAACTGGCCCGCGTTCGCTCGGCTGTGGGAGGTCGAGGAACGAACGGAGGTGGCGGTTACAACGAGATCCTCATAGATTACGTGTGGGGAAAACAGCAGAAGATGCAAGCTCAGCAAAGACTGCAGGTCCAAAACAGTGCAAAAACCCGGCCGTGGCCCGAAGGTCCCAATGCTCCACCACCTCCCTACAGGAACGGCTTCCCCCAGTCGCAGCAGCTCATCCTGGGCAACGGCCCTCCGGCCTACAGCCCGCTAATGCTGAGAGGGAAACCCGGCGAGCCTCGGAGGGTCAAAGTGACGCGCACCAAATCCTGCGGGCCGTTCGTTCCCCTACAGCAACACCAGCAAGAGTCTATCCTGCTCTCTGCCTACACTGAAACCAACACCGCCAATGGCACCGCCGTGAACGCACTGCATAACCAGCACATCGACCACCCCCACAGACCACCACACTACCCAACCGAGTCGTCCGCACCCACGACCCCCGACGACCCCACACGCAGCCTGCACAAGGCCTTGGCGCTGGAGGGCTTGAGAGACTGGTATCTGAGGAACGCACTGGGACAGGCGGCCAATGGAGGGAAGGGCAAAGAGGGGACGCAGACTCAGCGCAGGCGAACCACGTCCTCTCTGCACACCTCGCAACCCCATCCGCCCCTAAAACACCAGCCACAGTCCTTTCAAACGGACACGTCCTTTCCACAGATGCCTCAGTCGGCCACGTTTCATGGCCACCCTCTACACGGCAGGTAATTGCAGACTGAATTACAATCTACATTCATATGATACATGAACCATCAGTCAAGAAACCCTTGTTTTCGAAAAGGTAAATATATATATATTAGGTATCATGACTTTTACAGCATTTATTTATCTTGGTCAATGTTCTTTTCTGCATTTACTAATGCATTTTCACAAAGTTTTTGAATGTATTTTTTATTATAGTGAGGTAAACAATAGTGTATTTTTTTTTATTAAAATTTTTATGTTTTTGAAAAAAGTCGTATAAAATAATTAATAATTATTTAAAAAAACAGTTATATTGTGAAATATTATTACGAATTAAAATAACTGGTTTCTATTTTGATATATTTTAAAATGTAATTTATTCCTGTGATGCAAAGCTGAATTGTCACATGATAATTTTCTGCATATTCACATTTCAAGCTGTACAAATTAACACTTAGCTGTACTATAATGAATTATAGTATTTTTTCATTATAGTATTTTTAATGAACAATAGTATTTTTTTAATATGGTAGTATATTTATTATGGTAGCATTCAAAAGTTTAGAGTTGTTAAGATTTTTTTATGTTTTTGAAAAAAAGTGTCTTATGCTCATCAAGGCAAGACAGTAAAATGGTATAAAATATGACAAATGGTAAAATATTATTACACTTTAACATTTTCTATTTGAATATATTTTAAAATGTAATTTAATCCTGTCCAAGAAAGTTCAAAAGAACAGCATTTTTGAAAGATTAAAATCTTTTTTTTTTTTAAACAACCCAAACAAACAAAATGTAACGACCCCAAACTGTTGAACAGTAGTGTATATATTTGAAATATGTCCTTTTCTTAGATGTTTATCATTGATTTTGTCGCCTCTTCTTTCTTCTTCCCCATAGGTCGATGGAGCTTTCGTTGTACCAAGACACCGTTTCATCGAAAATGCAGGAGATGACACTTAAAGAGACCAGTAATGACAGACCCACGCCAGGCACGCTGGTCTGACACGCAAACAAACAGTCTCACCCACACACACTCATGCAAACACAAAGAGACTACAGCAAACACCAGCTTACCTGTGTATGGCATGGCAGACTGAGAGAATGCCATAGTGGACTTTTAAAGAGACTTTTTGCTTCCTTTCAGCGGTTAGAATTAAATAATTCTGACAGAAATCAGCCTATCATCCTTGTAATACTAATATATGCTAAGCTACCACTGACAGGGGACAAACACTTGTACTAAAGACCGTTTTCAGCATGAGATCAAGCTGTTCTTCTAGTTTCACATCACTTCTGGGTTCCTGTAGACTTAAGTAGTTTAGTAAATTTCCATTTTTAATCAGCAAACGGTTAGTCAGAGAAAAAAGACCAAATGTCATCATATTTCTATTAGTCGACAACAATGCGAGTTAATTCTATCACACTATTTCCAGCCTTGGTTTGGATTTGTCCCTATAAAGCAAGTTTTTGTTGTTCATGAGAATCCAGTATTGGTCGCTGGTGAGACCTTCCAAAAGTAGTACTGGACATTTGAAGCCCTTTGAAAAAAAAATCAGGATCTTAATGTTTTTATGAAAATATTTCTATGCAAATTACAATCAAGAAGACTGTGTTTAGACTAAATTAATACCTTTTTTTGTCATTTTGAGTAGCAATTTTAAAATGTGCAGGAGAAAAAACAAACCAAATCTTAAACTTTGATGGACTGTTAAAGAGTCAGTGACTCTGTATTTCATGAAATTTATAATTCTGTTAGTATCTTTATTACTAATGTAAAAGGTATACATGTTGTGCTCATTCAGGATGACATTTAATGGGATAGTTCACCCAAAAATTGTAACTTACTCTCCCTCAAGTTGTTCCAAACCTGTATGAGTTTATTTGTTCTGATGAACACAAAAGAAGAATGTTGGTAACCGAACAATTGCCAGTTCCCATTGACTTCCATAGTATGAAAAAAAATACCATGGAAGTCAATAAGGACCAGAAACTGTTTGGTTACCAACATTCTTCCAAATATCTTCATACATACATACTTCATACATACTCAAACAGGTTTAGAACAGCTTGAGTGTGAGTAAATGTTCATTTTTGGGTGAAATATGCCTTTAAGAATGGCACAAAGGTCGCTGTGCGGCTCAAACAACATCTTTATCTGTATAACATGTATTTATGATGGTTTATATTTCCTCAGGCTGTAATTACCAGTATTACTATATACAATCACATCAAATTTGCAGGAAGTATCAAGTCAAATTAACATTTGATGTATTAAAAAAAATGCATTTCTTCAGAAATGAAGCAAGAATGAAAGAGTGAATCTCATGAAACCTCTCAAGAACACATTTCACTCCAAAATCAAAAGAAAAATTATTTTAGGCGCATTAAGATTAGCATTATGACATTCTTTTCTTTGACAATAAAGCACAAAGCCAATTCTCATTACTGTAATAGAAGAAAATAATCATGGATTTAAGGATCATCATAGTATTTTATTGCGCTGGATTTATGCTGATTTAAAAAAGGATCCTTTCTGGACAGGATGAATTTTAATTACAGTAATGAACCTTTAATGGGAGTGATCATTGAGAATAATGAGAAACATAAAAGCGCTCAAAAGCGAAACATCCGGATGCATTAGTAATGAAAATGTGGGAGGGAAATGTGCTTAATGTTCATGGAAATATCACTCACAAAAAACACGGGTCTTAAAAATAGAGTTCCTTTGCTTTAGAGAAAATATTATTTTGAAAAATATATTGATATTGGGGTGAAATATGACTGTTTCCATGAGACTCTCCCTAATACTATCAGGTTTTTTATAACAATGACCACTAGGAGGAGCCCCATGATCTGTTTTCAGGGGTTCTGGATCCATTCAAATCACCAGCAGCACCCTCTGCAGAAGCATGCGAAGCGTCCTCCAGGTGCAGTGCTCAAGAATCACCGGCTTCTTGTGTACAGCGCCTTAATTGCAATTGTCCATTGTTTTTCCTATCGGATTGACTGCAGATGTCAACATTTACTGTATCTCTCAGTAATTAGATTGCACGAAATGAAAAGGATTAATTAACCAAATCGGGACTCCGTATTTGAGCCAAGAAATTGGCAAGAATTTTCCAGCACCCTCCTTTAGAATTTATTTGATGAATTGTGATACTCAGAATGTGGCATTGCCTACTAATGCCAGGATGCCAACCTTGGACCATTGTGCCTAGCAAATGCGGCGGAGAAGACTTTACTAAGCTCCATGTAACAAATGTGTATTTCTCATAGCCAGCTTCAATAAAGAATTCGGCTCCTACCACCAGATTTTACTCTCTCTTTAGGAATGAAAACTAAAACGGGCATTTGGATTGCTGGCTAATCCATTCAAATCGATGTAGTCTGCTGTGTTCCTAGTGTTAGTGCTTCCCTTCTGGAAAACAAAAAACCTTGATGTACCAATGCATGCGGGTATCCGTTCTTCTTTATTCCCTCTTAAGAATCGTCTATTGTTCCCTGATATTTTTTCGGTTCATTGTATTATCATTGACAGCATCATAAAGGCAAATTGATGCCTTCACCTGAATATTTCTGTTGAATATAAAGCTGAGAGTTGAAGCAATGACACTCTTGACACCAAATGCTGCCTCAGGACTACACTGAAAGCTGCTGTGAATGTGGTCTGTCCATTTCAAATCAACACCACTGATGCATGGAACGTGTCACTAATAGAAACTTATCTTTTCTTTAAAAAAAAATGTTTTTCACTAAAAGCAGACTTTAACACAAGTGACCAGTGAGAAGATTGACGAATGTTTATGATGCTTGTAAAACCTTGCTGAGGACATTTAAGGTCATCTATGTCAAATGTTTTTATCGTTTTGAAATAAATATGATTATTTCTGTTGATAACATAGAACCTATAAGATAATGATCTAAAGGATGAAGGATAACAGCTGTAAGAAATTATAGTCTGCCCCGATCCAACTTCCACTCCAATATATACATTTATATCAAAATGTTCCTTCACTTAAAAGAGCTTAATTATTATATAGAGACAACTACATTCAATCTCAGTAATATGTAAATATCACAGAGGGCAACCAACCACCATTTTGATTACAGGGACTTCAAATAGCTTCTTGACACCTTAAACATTTGACCGTTCTGTTTCAACACAAGATCAAAGATGTGATCACTTCAGATGGATTGTATCATCTAAACCTTTTGCTGTTCTGATTTCATTTACATTAAGAGTTGACCATTTGGGTTGATCAAATCCTGAACAAATGGTAATCAATTGTAGAATGAGAATGGGTGTGGGACACAGAGAATCTTCTCAGACAAGGGGGTGTCTCAACTTCATTAACATACAGACCACAGCTGTCACAATAAGAGCAACTTAATTAACATTAAGAGTTGTAAACTGTATTAGGATAAAAGGTTTGAGATTTGGATGTTCTGGGTTCATTCTGACGCCGGTGAACCCAAAGTGCTGTCTGTACTTTGTTACTACTTTGCTGTAATAAACTTCATTTTTTGAGATCTTCGACGTCCACATAACTTTTTCTTACACAGCCTTTTATTTTTGATTAAAGACTTGATAAACTGATAACACTGAAGGCAAATATAAACATAAATATAAAAGTTTATGATATCTGTTTTGCTTCATCATGGTACCAAATGCTAACACTTTATAAAGATGTTCCCTCCATGTTTTGGATACTATTGGAGATTGTATTTTCCCTGCTCCAATTTTAAAAATCCTTATCGAAATCCTCTTTAATCGCTATTTTCCTGATCACATGTTATATCACTTTTGGAAGAAACTTCTCCAGACTGTATATAATTTACTGTTTTCCCCTTGGTTTTCAACATTTTCTATCTCTGAAAAAAAAACATTGAATTAAAAAACCAAGAATGAACAAAGTTTGTTTTTAATAAAGTGTTTTTTGGTCAGATGCAGTAATCTGTGTTTTTTAAACATCCTACATGTTTCGCTGCCTAACTAATGAAAGAAATTAAGTTTTAATTCTTATCAACAACTAAACCACATATAGGCCTAGTATTACCATATTATATAGCATAATATTAATTAATGAAGATAGATATAGATAGATGGATGGATGGACAGACAGACAGACAGACAGACAGAGAGATGGATAGATAGATAGATAGATAGATAGATAGATAGATAGATAGATAGATAGATAGATAGATAGATAGATAGATAGATAGATAGATAGATAGATAGATAGATAGATAGATAGATAGATAGATAGATAGATAGATAGATAGATAGATAGATAGATACTACAAAAACAATATACTTTATCTTGGAGCAGTAAAACTAACAGCGCAATAATCGGGAAGGACGCCAGTGATTATGAAATCAACAGTCGTGTACTCCACCTATCGGCGCACTTCACTGAGATTCTACTGACCCTGAGTCCCGGTGAGGTTGATGGATTTACGCCTGCCCTCAAACACACACCGGTGTCTTTTATTCTGCACTCGGACCGTTGGATGAGTTATATGACAGGGACCGCATGTGCTCACCACGATCATGGCCTGTCGTATTTCAGATCTGCAGTGAAAATGACCTTTACGTGGATGATCAAAACAGACGGAAAGTTGGACGGAGGAAGTTGAAGTAAAGTGAATATTAGCCAGCAGCGCTAGTAGCGCAACTTATACGACACTTATTTGACATTTACATGCTGTTTGATTCAGTATAGCGGATATGTAAACGTGTAAATAGTATTTTTAGTCAACTTACTGTGTTGTGTTTTTGTGTCGCACCGCTGTTGCTTTTAGTACACTGAGTTTATTAGCTTGTCTTGCTAGCTGTCATTTGAACTACCTCTGAAGTCAGGACATGTTGTTTGCCAGATAATTTACCACTTTTAAGTATATTCCCATTCTTACTCGCAAAATATTTACATTTAACTTTATTTTATTTTATCCTGTAAACAACATTTCCCAAATAAGTTCCTCAGTGGAGATGTCAGTCATGAGTCTTGACATTAAGTAACTTTAGCCTAACGTTATGTTTCTTCTAAAAACTCCTTAGCTTAAACAAATATAGATTCAAATGAGACAATTATTGACATACAGTAAGAGTAGTCTATAGAGTTTATTGACATTCATGTGTATGGCATAACTCAGGTCGTTTGTTAGAATGAGAAATATTTGAGTTTATCTTCTCACTCAAATAGGAGTAAGATTGCAGGGTCTTAAGAACATAATTATGCTTTATGTTGTATGATAATCTATCAAAATTGTCAATAAAAAAGAAAGAGAGAAGAATAGAATTACGCACAAGTTTCCACTTTTCTCCATTTAATTTCATTTCTGTCTCCGAAACTATTGATATTTCCAATAGAACTTTAGTTTGACATGCTGTCAATTTGCTGAAATCACATTTATATTAGTTTACATGAATAGTTATCCATATAGCTGTGTGCGTTAGCAACCCGCCTTTCAATAACCTTCATTTTTAATGATCTCAGTATTGATAAGCTACAAGCAAAATGTCTGTGTACTCAAAGCTTCCCTCCCAGCTGAAAAACCCCCTTGTGAAAAAGACCATTCTCCTTCTTGTTGCGCTGTATGGGGCGAAGAAACTTTCCCCTTACGTGTATGGCAGGCTGAAAGGAAGAACTAGTAAACAGGTTAAGGGTACTGACCTGGTTACCTCCAATGGAGAACCTCAAGAAGTAGAAGCCTCAAGGAAAAAGAAAAGCTCCCCGGCTGTGAACCGTGAATTCTTCGAGAGGTTGATTCGTCTCTTGAAAATCCTCTTTCCTCGGCTTTTCTGCAAAGAACTTGGACTGCTCGGTTTCCACTCTCTGGCCCTCATTTCACGCACCTTTCTCTCCATCTATGTAGCCAGTTTGGATGGGCATATAGTGAAAACCATTGTGAAGAAAGACCCCAGGGCGTTTGTGGTGGAGTTAACCAAATGGCTGCTCATCGCCATTCCGGCCACGTTTGTGAACAGTGCCATCCGTTACCTGGAGGGTCAGCTCACCCTCGCCTTCCGCACCCGGCTGGTCACCCATGCCTACATGCTGTATTTCAACGATCAGACATACTACCGTGTCAGCAACATGGACGGCAGGTTGGCAAACCCCGATCAGTCCTTGACTGAAGATGTGGTGATGTTTGCTGCCTCTGTGGCTCATCTGTACTCTAACCTGACCAAGCCAATCCTCGACGTGGTGATGACCTGTTACACGCTCATTAAAATAGGTGAGTCGAAAGGTGCCAACACCACTTGGCCCTCCGTCATAGCTGGCATCGTGGTGGCACTTACCGCCAAGGTTCTGCGAATGTTCTCCCCACGCTTTGGTAAACTTGTGGCCGAGGAAGCCAGGAGGAAAGGCGACCTTAGATACATGCATTCTCGCATCATCGCCAACTCAGAGGAGATTGCCTTCTATGGAGGACATAAGGTAAGAAAATATTCTCTTTTCTGTCATCATTTGCTCACCCTCATGTGTTTCCAAACTGTATGACTTTCTTTCTTCCTGGGGAATGTAAATGGAGATGTATAATGAATGGAGCATGTTCACACTGTTCTTTTTATAGCATGAACACAGACACTGACCAGCAGAAATCAAGCTCCAGAAAGAACCAAAAAGTGAAGTTGTTCAGTGAATAACTTTCAATCTGCTTCTCACACAAAGCGATTTCGTAATAAGATTTGAAATATTGCACATAAAACATATGGACTGTTTTTGTTTTGTTTTTTATTTTAAAACTGGGGGCCACAATTTAAAAAAAAATTTATTTAAAAAAAAAAAAAAAAATTTTTTTGTGGCTCTGTCAATGTTAATTGCCTTAATATAATATTTAATGATATATAATATTTTTATAATAATATAATTGGCTTGCACACCAGGGTTTTCATACAGCACTTTTTCTTTTATAGAACAACATTGTAAAAAGCGGCATTACAATTTTAATCACTTCTTTTGACTTTTGTACTTTCTTTTGATATTGTACATTGACAATATAAAAGCTAATTATTCATTTGTAAATACATACACTACTGTTCAAAAGTTTAGGGTTTTGTTTTTTTAAGAAATTAATACTTTTATTCAGCAAGGATGCTTAAATTGATCAAAAGTGACTGAAAAGACATTTATAATGTTGCAAATAATAATAAATCAAAAAGTATCACGGTTTCCACAAAAATATTAAGCTGCACAACTGTTTTCAACATTGATAATAATGACAAATGTTCCTTGAGCAGCAAATCAGCATATTAAGAATGATTCCTGAAGGATCACGTGACACTGAAGACTGGAGTAATGATGCTGAAAATTAAGCTTTACCATTACAGGAATAAATTACATTTTAAAATAGAAAATTATAAATTTAAATTATAATAATGTTTCCAATTTATTTATTTATTTTAAACTGTATAATACTGTAATAGACTTTTTTTTAAGACATTAAAAAATCGTACTGACCCCAAACGTTGGTGTCTTTATGTTTTATGTAATATGTTTTATGTAATCTTACCTTTAGGAAAGGTAAGATTCTTAACTTCAAATTTCATTAATTTTTTTGTTCTATGGAAGAAAAAGTCTTTCAGGTTTGAGATGTAATGAGGGTGAGTATTAAATGATGACAGCACTTTCATTTATGGGTGACCTATCCCTTTAAGACTGCAAAACGAGTATTTGAGGTCATTTTGTGCCTGTGTCTCAATGACAAAGCAAATGTCCCAGCTAAACAAACAGTGCCCCATGCTTGCATTTGGAAATGTTCCTGAACTTCACAGTCATATGGCCAGAGAAAGTGTTCATAGAGAGAGGTCATGTGGCCTGAATACAAAGAAGGCCCTGGAATTAGGGCAAAAGTCTGTATGCCCCACTTTGACCCCAGACTCTCACTCACACACACTCCACTTAACCTTCATGATGGTTTTAATGTGCTCTGATTTTACGCTTAAAAATACAAGTTTCTTATTTGTACTAACAGTAACAAATTATGAAATGACATTATCATGAATCGGAAAGCCTGATTGGACACGTTATAATCGGAAACCAGCTTAATGTTATCTTGTTGCCTGTGTTTGTGCGTGTATGCATGTCTGCGTGTGTGTGTGCGTGCCTGCGTGTCTGCCCTGCGCAGATCGAGATGTTTCAGCTGCAGCGGAGCTACACGGCGCTGTCCGAGCAGATTAACCTGATCCTGTTCAAGAGGCTGTGGTATGTCATGCTGGAACAGTTCCTGATGAAATATCTCTGGAGCGCATCAGGCCTGGTCATGGTCGCCGTGCCCATCATCACTGCCACCGGATACTCTAAATATGGTATGGATTCAATTATGATGATCATCTGTAGTCCCTGTTCTTCCTCTCCGTGTCTGTGGCTCCAGACTTTTTGGCTCTGTGATTGTTTCAATCCAAAACTTCCTTGAACATCATTGAGCATGTGTTGATATGGGGACACTTTAGTACCATTTTTGTGTGTGTGTGTGTGTGTGTGTGTGTGTGTGGTTTGGTAAAGTTAGTTTCTGAATGTTTTTGAAAGAAGTCTTTTATGCTCACCAAGGTTGCATTTATTTGATCCGAAATACAGTAAAAACAGTAATATTGCAAAATATTATTTCAATTTTAAACAATAGATTTGTATTTTAAGCGATTTTTCAAAATGTAATTTATTCCTGTAATGCCAAGCTGAATTTTCAGCATCATAACTCCAGTCTTCAGTGTCACATGATCCTTCAGAAATCATTCTAACGTTCTGATTTGCTGCTCAAGAAATATTTCTGATTATTATGAATGTTGAAAACAGTTGTGCTGCTGAATATTTTTGTAGAAACCATGATCCATCTTTTTTTAAGGATTCTTTGATAAATAGACATTCAAAAGAACAACAATTTGAAATAGAAAACTTTTGTAACATTATAAACATCTTTACTGTCACTTTGGGCAATTTAATGTGCCTAAGTATTAATTTCTTTCAAAGTTTTTTACTGATCCCAAACTGCTGTGTGTTAAGACTTATATATGTTAATGTGCTCTCCACAGAATCTCAAAACAAGGTCTCTAAAATGTGATAGACATGTTTGCTCCTCTTTCACCCCTATTGTGTTTGATATTTTTCTCATGCTCGTGTTCTTGTGACGTCCGTTCAGATTCAGAGGATGTGAAACAGGCAGCCCTGGTGATGAAGGAGGAGGACTTGGTGAGTGACCGCACACAGGCTTTCACAACGGCCCGGAACCTTCTGAACGCTGCAGCTGACGCTGTGGAGAGGATCATGGTCTCCTACAAAGAGGTGAGAAGCATTTCACATACCAACCTTCCAGTGGGCACTTTTACATCAAGAAAACATTTTTGTTTTTGCAAAAGAACAAGCTAAGCATAAACTATAAATATGCACTTCGATATGAACAAAAACTAAACAGATTTACAAAAAAATTATTGATCAGGGTGACCCTAAAGTGCCGCTTTAAAGTGGATTCAAATTATGCAAATCCTATTTTTTTACTGTTTCGATTTTGTTTTGGAGGTCTGCTGCAATCCACGGTCAAAAACACTTTTTTCCCTCATAATATACCACAGCATCACTTCTTTTCTCACAGTGTCTGAAATGGTTCGCTCAAGTATTTGCTCTCTCTAAACCCCTCCTTTCTGAGAGCCTACTCTGCTCTGATTGGTCAGGTGGCCCATTCTGTGGCTTACAGTGTGTCAGAAACCAAACAGCCATTACCATTTCTTAATTTCATCTTTGGAGGCTTCCTCAGCACTTGATGCACTGTGATATGAACAGTAATGATGGTGTCGGTTTTACCCGAGTCCTCATCGTTTGGAAGTGCATGCAAAGTGGATTTGCTTCCGCAGCCCAGAAAACAGCATCTTCTTGAAAATCTGTAAATCTGAAATCTACAATATAAAACCAGCGTGCATTAATTGATCTTCTATCATATTTCGTCATGTGAATGTAGCAAACTTAAACATTGTGCATCCAGCTCCAAATAAATAATTCTCTGCCATTTTCAGACGCCTAAATAGGGTTTCATGTGTGAAAGTTGCTAAAAAATGTTCCATCATCCCATCACAGGTCACAGAACTGGCTGGATATACCGCTCGTGTGTATGAGATGTTCGAGGTGTTTGAGGAAGTGCGTGTCGGGGTGTACCGCCGTTCGGCCGCGGAGGTGAAGCCAGAAGAGACGGGAGCCGCTCAGAAGGTGACCCATGGCGTGAGAGTGGAGGGACCGCTGCAGATAAGAGGTTTGAGCAACTTTAGTCGCATCTCTTTAAGTTGTGTATTATGTGACATTATTAACTGAGATATTAACTGTTACTTGTTAATAATGCAAACTGCACTTTACTTTCATATAGTTTATTTACCTAGTACGTTCTTAAGCATTGATTCCTAGGAATTGTCTAGTTATTGTATTTTGATTTATTGTTGTATGATGTGCTTCAACTGAACACCTGTTTGTAACCTGTACTACATTGTCTTGTCTTTTATGTGTAACTTATTGTTGTCTGCACTATGACGCTTTATCTTGGCCAGGTCGCCGTTTTTAATGAGAATGAGTCCTCTATGTGCCTACCTGGTTAAATAAAGGTTAAATAAAAATAAATAAAAACATTATAGCCATTTTCGGAATAGCATACCATCTAAAAAGTATGTATAATTTGCACATTAATTTCCTATATGCATGGAATTTGCAGATGATCTTACTACAAAATGTATCTTATGTGCTCGACTTGACCCCATTTATGGCCACGACTTGACCCCAAAATGTGTCTTATGTGCTCGACTTGACCCCATTTATGGTTTGGTAAATGAACTGGAAGCAACGTAAACCATGATTTTGATTTGATCTCTTGTTAATTTTTTGATTGGGTTTTCAAAAGTGAACAAATTTTCACTGAAAATTGTAGGGCTGTTAAACGATTAATCGCGATTAATCGCATCCAAAATAAAGGTTTGTGTTTACATAATAAATGTCTGTGTACTGTGTATAATTATTTATATATATAAATACACACACATGCTTGTATATATTTAAGAAATATTTGCATGTATATACTGTATATAGATTTATATATAATTTATATTATATATAAATTATAAATATTTTATATATAAATAACAATTTTTTCATATTTATGCATGAACGTGTGTGTATTTATATATACAAAATAATTATACACAGTACACACACATTTATTATGTAAACACAAACTTTTATTTTGGATGCGATTAATCGCGATTAATCGTTTAACAGCCCTAGAAATTTGGATTCAAATGCACAAAATAACCCTTTTTATTTTCAATGGAAAAACTGCTGAATTAAATGAGGTCATGTCACAACTAGAATACTACGGTTTATACTGTTGCATCCTTTATTATTGTACACTACCATTGAAAAGTTTGGGACCAGTAGGATTTTGTTTAAAATATATAACTGTTTTTACTGTATTTTTAATCAAATAAATGCAGTCTTGGTGAGCATAAGAGACTTTTTTTTAAAAAAACGTTTGAAAAATATTACCGACCCCAAACGTTTCAACGGTAGTCTATATTAAGTATGTACTGAGCAGTACGTTGTTATTGGTGCGTTTATATTCCATAGTCGTTTACATTACGTCTTGTTTGTTTAGGTCAGGTGATTGATGTGGAACAGGGTATCAAATGTGAAAACCTGCCAATAATAACTCCTACAGGGGATGTGGTGGTTTCCAGCCTGAACATCCAGGTAAATCCCAATCTTATAACCTCCTTTAGTCATTTTAATACATAATCAAATTTTACCAGTGCAAAATTAGCATGCAGATGTAGTAGGGATTGCATACTTGTTACAACCAACTAAAACCGTTCTCCATTTTCCAGCTAAGGAGACTGTATATTGAATTATTTCTTACTCTATGCTGCAATATCTTGTGCTCATGCAGAGTAAATGAGTCCATGGTCTGATGCAACATGCATGTGAAGTGTGAATATGTCAGAGGCTGTTATCTGTTCTTATTTCTCTGAGTACTTCACTGATAATACAGCATTGCTAATCAGTGTCTGACCTTTGACAGTTTAAAGTGGGTTTAGCTGGAGATTATTATGAGACCCCCATGGAGAATTTGTATGTATGTTGGTCATTCACTCTTTCTGTCAGTTTTGCTTGCATTAGCTTATCTTTATGGAATATATGAATTAGTTTTCTCCGCCTGTGCTCTGGTGACAGATATAGTCAGTTATTCTGTACAACTCAAAACATATTGACAGGACTTAAAGCCATGAACTTTAAAGCTAGAAAGATAAGTTCAGCAAAATATGTCCCAGTCTTGCAGATTTTCATTTGATATGTTCTCAGCACCGCTGTTTATTATGCACATGTTTTAGATAACACCTGCAGAGCTGATATGTCGATAGTTGTCTGACAACATGGACGCGTGTGGGTGTTTTTTGAAGATCAAGCTTTTTGGTTAATATTTAAGGGAAATGTATACAAGGTGCTTTAACTGGTCACATTTTCGTACCATTTTTAAAGCACGTTTTTTTTGCAGTTTTGTAGACCTCTGGATTAAAAAAATGTAAATATTCCATGCTCCATTAATATGAAGAAATATGTATAAAATCCTTGTATGATAATTATACAAGAATAATTAAAGTAATTTTAGATGCATTGCATGGCAGTTCAGCAACACAAATACAAAACAACGTCTTTTAGTATATCAAAAGACTTTATATTTATATTATTTTTGCAAATATTATTGATAAATTTGGTCTGATTCTTTTTATGTGTAAAATATATGTACCGTTATATAACACACACACACACACACACACACACACACACACACACACACACACACACACACACACACACACACACACACACACATATTTTTACACTATTATGCAAATTTTTATTAGAATTCTTGTTTTATTAGAATTATATAGAATTTCTATAGAATTTCTGGATTCATCAATATTAGTGATATAGCAACATCAATTTCATAATGAATAATTAAATGAGTCTTAGATGCACTCGTTATGAATGCAGTTCATGCTTTATGCACCAGAAATCTTTCAAACCTATTTTCTGACTATAGATTGAGTATCTGCTCCCTTATGATTAATTCATGTTTCCTAGCAAATTCTAAAAAATGGGTCATGGGTACCACAGTGTGACCCCCCTCTGGTCCGCCCCGGACAATGTGCTGATTATATTCCGGTCGCGCGTTGGTGTGCTCTTAGGGTTTCCACGACAGCGCCTCGATTTGCAGGGGCGGCATGGCGCTAATACCCTCTCATGGCCATGATGTCGCAGTCATGCGGTGCGCTCATGACACAATTCACGTTACCCACAATGCTTTCTCAGCCAAAAGCAGACCGCCTACTGCAAGCCAAGAGGAAGAAACACAGTAGACAATGATGTGATAGATGAAACCTGTCACGGAGGCCAGATATAATGTGACGTTGCTTTAAGGTTGTTACATTTTTGGATGAACTCAACTGTTCCTTTAAGATTAAATCCGGTTAAATCTGCTCTTCACTGCCAGACACAGCCGTCAAGTCACTCGAACAGCTCGTCTCTATACTTAGAACTATCATTAACACCGCTTCCAGATGTTTTGAACCCAGATGATTCACATTGGTTTGGTGTTGTGTTGAAGGTCTTTTAATAGTAATTGACGCTCTAGCTGGATGCCGCGCTGGTATATTTATGTGTGTCTGGTGAATGGAGGGCTTTAACATAATGACAGGGTGCAGAGAGGGAGCGATCTGTTTTTCTCGGTATGTTGTGTTGTAGAGAGAGCCTTTGAAAACCATCAAGCGTTTCCCATCACAGTTGCTCCTTTTAACCCTGTGGCTTTGCTGAATTTGTAAACACATTTAGATGTTTCCCGTGGTTTGTCCCTCTGTGTATCTCTCTCTCCCTCTCTCTCTCTGTGGGGGTGTTCTGGGATCTGCTGCATGTACTGTATGTTTGCGTGTCTTTTTTAACATGTTGGGGGATGTTGTGTCTTTCTCTCCAGGTTGAAGAAGGCATGCATCTGCTGATCACGGGCCCCAACGGTTGTGGAAAAAGCTCTCTGTTCAGAATCCTGAGCGGCCTCTGGCCCGTCTACAGTGGAGTGCTCTACAAGCCTTCGCCCGAGCACATGTTTTACATACCTCAAAGGTACTACAGCTACACACAGACTACCTAAAAAGTGTGCATTAAAATATGTACTTCACTCGTGATGGGAAGTTACAGCATATGCTTTGACTGTGTAGTAGGTAGGACTAGGGTTTTTCATATAAGGGTGTGTTCACACTTGGCATGTTTGCTTCGATTAAAACAAACCCTTGTGCGATTGCTCTGTTAGTGCGGTTTATTTAAATAAGTGTGAACACTACCATCCAAACCCTGGTGTGCACCAAACAAGCGGGCCGTGAACGCTGAAAAGATGAGTCTCGGTCCGCTTCCAAATTAACTATGGTGCAGTTCGAATTAAATATGAACGAAACATGGACCAAAGACATGTAAATGAACAAAAAATGGGACATGATGTAACAAGATGCAACCCTAAAAAGGACAGAATGCTCAAGCATACCTGTTTTTTTTCTCGTCATAGTCGCGACGTTGCTCATCACAGTTCAGTACAGGCATCAGAACGGCATCTCCTCGCAGCAGATCTGTGTATGTGTGTGTGACGGAGGGATTTCTGCTGCTGTTTTATCTCCTTTACACATTTGATAAGCTCTTCATGCGTTCTCAGCTGGTCAAAATACCATCATATGTAGGCTATTCACATACAACGAGCGCATTAAGTCAGGGACTACAGTCAGGGACTACAGGTGAAAATTAGCACAAGTGCTACAACCTGGTATAATGCATCTCTCCTTTTTAAGGTTAATGTATATTTTACATTGTCCCTGTTTAAAAAAAAAAAAAAAATGAAGCCCAGCACACAGCATTGTTTTGGATGTTCGGTAGGTTCTGTCTCGAAATAACGTAATAAAAGCCAACCAATTAGTTTGTGAACGTATCCCTATGCCTTTAGGTGCGGTGTTGTGAATGCCAATGTGAACGCTAAACTTTTTTTTTTTTTTGGTCCAGACCAAGCGAACCGAACTACAACTGTGAACACACCCTTAAATGATATGTAAATTGAAGCAACGTTTGATGATTTTAATGCTTTTTTCAAGTAGCCATTCATTTGAGCAATCCATCCTTCTCTCTTGCCCGATGACTATTTAGTTAGTTTTACTATTATGCTTTAATTTAACCTTAATTAGCACAGTTTCAGTGAATCAATTCAAAACTCTGATTCAATGATTAATTTGCGTAATTGCACTCAGTGTAGACAATATAATACATAATTTCATTATAAAAGCCTATATCAATGTTAAGTTTTTTTAATGTGTATTATATTATATATTTATATACAGTATATTATAATATATATGCATAAAATGAATACCGGTATTTATTTTTCTTGTGTTCACTTGGTGGGAAAAAAATGTAAAAATGTTCCTTCATTATTTTTTTATTACTATTTTCATTGTTGTTCCTCAAAGATGTAACCAAAATAATAATTCTATAATAATCAAATGTCCAATAATTTAATAATTATAAAAATTTGAATTAGGGGGATGAAATTTAAAAATGTAATAATAGTTTGACAACTGGCTATTTTGGAGTAAATTGGTAAATATAGCGAGATATGTTGCATATCATCAACAGGCAGAAAAAGTTAGATGTTTTTCATAGTTGTTTCACTTAGCTGTAGGCTTTAGTTACAAAAGATATGTCAGTATTGGGAGACACTACAAATCTTGAAAATTGCGTGCCGATACCACAGATCTCTTTGTTATGTGAGAGTTAACATCTGGCTAAATTCAGTACCTTTTAAATGAATTACTCCACTTTTGGGTTCACACATACAGGCAATGTAGCAGCTTCAGCCTTGGATTTATTTTTAGATAAAACATTTGTAAAATTTGCCAAAAAGCATGACTATACACAGTTTAAAACCAAAATGCCATCCAAACACCTTTAAAATTCTTTTTGTTTTTGTACTCTGATTTGAGACTAAATCTAATCTAGCATACAGAGAATATTATGTAAATGCCAGTAGTGTAGAAATTGGCATGTGATTGTAGAAGGCTGATGATTCCTCTTTGTGCAGGTTCAGGGCCCAGTACTGAGACTCAGTCTGCTGGATTTTTGTTTAAGAATTAAGATCAATTAGAAGGCAGAGACGTGGGTGTGCGTGCATGTGTTTATTTCCATTTCCCACGCCGTGCCAGGTTAATTAGTGCTGATGAGCGTGCTGATTAGAACGAGGAGCACAATCCTAAAGCAGTCAGCACATATGGTGCTCCTGTGACTGCGTTACACGTCGGCTTCATTACAAACCCAACAGGAACACAGCGTCGCGTCGCGTTCATGATCACACGACGGGACGTGTCCGACATCATTTAAAACCTGCAGCTGTTTGTCATTTGGCCCGCTTGCAGTTCACTGAACATCTATATTAGAACTGTTAATGAGAAAAAAGATTTAATAAGACTTTGTTCTCCTTTTTATAGGATGTGCCTAATGCTCAATTGATTTTTGAGTAGGCTACATTTTGAAACACTTCACCCATTTTGCCTTCGTTTAATGGAAAATTATTAATGCAGGATGTGAAACAGAGAATAGATGGATGGATAGATCAAACAAGACACACTGTGAAAAATCATTACACACAGTGAGAAATATAAATGTTATTCAGAAGTAATACCTTTTCATCAAATTAATCCGGCTATTTTATCCACTAAAAACAGACTCGGACTCAAGTTTCATTACATCTCATCCATAACAAAAAGAAATAAATGATTAAATGCCAGGATTTATTCTTTTTATTTTATTTTTTTCAGGCCTTATATGTCGGTGGGAACGCTGAGAGATCAGGTCATCTATCCTCACTCTGTTCAGGAGATGCAGGAGAAGAGCGTTTCTGACCTGCAGCTGGAGGAAATCCTCAAAACTGTGAACCTCTGCTACATCCTGGAGAGAGAGGGAGGTGAGAGAATTTTAGAGGCCAAAAGTGATTTTGGGATTAGGAAAATTGACATCTTCACCCTTTATTCAAATATTATTATAAGCATATTGCAATTCTTGTGCTTGGAGTCAATTGTTTTATTTGTGATAACGCAATGAAACATGCCAAATTGTGCAGATAGGATGTAATACAAAGAAATTATGAATACGTGCAAAAACAAGAGAGAACCACCGAAATATTAATAGGTGATTATGTTGTAGTCAATGTATGCTTTTTCCTGTGAGCTTTTTGTTTTTTCTGTGCATTTTATTTTTGCATAGTAAAATAACCTGTAGCTGTAGTTTGTCTTTTTTGCCAAAATAATGTCAGATAAATACGTTAACCAAGTTTAGTGTTTTGTTCTTCCTTAATATTTCAAATATTGTTTCAAAAATAATAATATTTTGATGGTTTAATCAAACTTATAGGGCCATTAAAAACATAGATCCCCTCCGGACATCACTTTTGGCCACTACTATATTTGTTACAAAATATTTCTATTTCAAATAAACGCTGTTCTTTTGAATCAGATAAATTTAATTTTAATTTTAAAGATAAATTTCTTGAGCACCAAATCAGCATATTTGAATGATTTCTGAAGGGTCATGTGACACTGAAGACTGGTGTACTGATGCTGAAAACTCAGCTTTGAATTGCAGAAATAAAATACATTTGAAAATATATTCAAATAGAAAACAGTTATTTTAAAATGTAATAATATTTCATAATATTTTGGTTCTTACTATATTTTTAATCAAATAAATGCAAGTCTTGGTGAGCATAAGAGATTTATTTCAAAAACATAAAAAAAATATGATTCACCCCAAACTTTTGAATGGTGGTTTTGAATGTTTATTTTCATCAGTGTTGCCAGATAAAAGCAAGCACATTTACTGTACAGGATGTAAACTGTCGATCTAACATATGTTTTTAGATGAAATATTAATAAATATAATTAATAATGCATGTGTAAAGGATTCAGTAATGCTGAAGAAGCAAAACTGTATTGGTTGTAAACATATTATTATTAGTAGTATTTAAACATGATTAAATGTTGTCAGGTTGGGACGCACTGAGCGACTGGAAGGATGTGTTGTCTGGAGGAGAGAAGCAGCGGATGGGCATGGCCAGGATGTTTTACCATAAGTACGTCACTCAAATATTTACATCCAGATTCAATAATATAGAGACTGATCCTTTCTATACATCTTTGCATAAAATGTAGTTTGACGGACTTGTGAAATGTAGTTGGTAAACATTTTATCAAAGATAACACACATTTATGTTCATTTTCAAATTATTTGAGGCAGACACTTATCTATTTAAAATCTATTTAAATCCAAGTTAAGAATCAGTAATGATCAGTAATGATCTTTCAGTTGCTTGAGATAATTGTTAGAATGACTTGCTCTTTCTGAAAGAAAAGAAATAACACTTTGAAGATCCTAAATTGTGGGACAGTACATTTAGGAAAGCTGCTCATGTTTTCATTTATGCCACTGAATTGATAAATATTTAATTTCTGAATGTTATTATTGGTTAACTGGAATCTATACAGCTCACTTTGCATTTGAAGCAAGCAGCTGCTTTAGGGGAGATTATTGTTGAACCACTCAGATATTTATTACTGGGAAAGAAAGAAAAAACCCAAGTCAGAATATAAAACATTAAACAATTCAACTGCCAACTAGTGCTTTTAAGTCTGTTTAAAAAGTCTCCAACAACTTGTGTGTTTAAAGCTGATAAATCTCTGGTTTATCTCTAACAGGCCTCAATATGCCCTCCTAGACGAGTGTACGAGTGCTGTGAGTATTGATGTGGAGGGCAAAATCTTTGAAGCTGCAAAGGATGCTGGGATCGCGCTTCTCTCTATTACACACCGTCCTTCTCTCTGGTGGGTTCTCAATCGTAGGAAAAAGAAGAGCAGTTCTTTTATTGCTTGTGGGAAAAAAAAGTATATTTATGTTAATTCAGGAACGAAGCATTGAATCATAAACACATAAGATTAAAGTGGTCATGTGATGGAAAACAGGATTTTTCTTGCTCTTTTGAAGTACTGCCTGTGTAGACATACTCTATATTCACAACACAAAACTCCCTCCCCAGACTATCCAACAAAGCTGCAATAACGGGTTGTTAAAGGTGCTGAACGCCCAGCATAACATCGGAAATGGGTGTCCTGAGAGAAAACACCTGTCTCTGTGATTACACTAGGAGAAAACTATTTCAGGGAAGCGGCCCACACTCTTTTAGTCAATCAGAAAACTAGCCACCTAATAATGCTCTCGGCATATGAATCGTGTCTTATTTTAGGTTTTGGAGAAAGGGTGTGTGGAAGTTAGCAAAATGATAGAAGTGAATCTTTTAAGGGATTATCACATCCATGAACACATCAATATAAAGAAAATAATACTTTTAATTAGTAAGGATGCATTCAATTGATTAAAAGTGGCAGTAAAGACACTTATAATGTAACAAAAGATTTCTATATCAAATGTTCTTTTGAACTTTCTGTTCACCAAAGAATCCTGACAAAAATGTATCATGGTTTCCACAAAACATATGAAGCTGCACAACTGTTTTCATCACTGATAATAATCAGAAATGTTTCTTGAGCAGCAGATCAGCATATTGGAATATTTCTGTTGGATCATGTGACACTGAAGAGAAGACTGGAGTAATAATGTTGAAAATTCAGCTTTGATCACATTAATAAATATTGAGCATGTTCATCCTGCGAATTAGTCCAGTACCCAGATATTAGCTAATCATAACAATAGATGTAATTTGCATATATACTTCTTAAAAGTATGATAGTATAAAGAGAATAAAGAGAATGGGTGAAAATGGTCATCAAAAATGTAATTACGCCTTAAGAGGATTTTATAGAAAATAAATAATAACTATACTTTAGAAGTGAGGACACTGCACAGCTTCATCCAGAGGTTTCTCTACCAGCATCTTTGCATTACTTTAAATCCAAATTACACGCGCTGACCTGAACTTCCTCTGCTTACAGGAAGTACCACTCCCACCTGCTGCAGTTTGACGGCGAGGGCGGCTGGCGCTTTGAGAAGTTGGACGCCTCCACGCGCATTTCCCTGCAGGACGAGAAGATCCGACTCGAGACCCAGCTCTCGGGAATTCCCAAGATGCAGCTGCGGCTGGTAGAGCTGTGCCGCATTCTGGGGGAGGACAGCAGCCTGCCGAACCCAGGGGAAGTGGAGGAGGAGGAGGAGGAGGAGGACAGAGATGTAGGAGCAGGTGGAAAAGGAAAAGACCTTATGGAGTGATTTGAAGATAGAAGACGGATGTATTCGAGGCCAGGTGTGAGCGTGTGTGTTTGTGTGTGTTTTGTGTGCATATATCTACCCATACATACTTTAGACGCATGCATTGAGTTAACAGTGTGTGTCTAATAGGGTTGGGAATAAAGAACTTAATCAGAACCACTTCATTTTTTTAAAAGAAATAACACAACAGGAAACATTTTAAAGTTAGGCTGTGAATCTTTGGGTAGACAGCGAATCAGTTTGATTCACGATTCATAGGTTTTCGATTTGATTCAAGAATTTTTGCAAATTCAGAACAATTCGATTCGAGAAGATTCACATTCAAATTCGATGCGATTCGATTAATTAAAAAAAAAATTTTGATTAATAAAAGCCACTCATGCTTAAATGATTAAAGTCAATAATTGTATCCGTTAAAATTCATCTTTGATAATCAAAATTACATATTTAAACTTTTTTTCCTGTGAAAATAATTTCATCATGCCTTAAAATAGCTTGTGTAACTCTATACCTTTGCTTAATTTAGTATATTTAGAATAATGAATATGCAAATTAGCCCCGCCTCCACTCAATCACAAGAGCTCAGACTTCCTGATCCACTCGGTCGACTGTAGTAAACGCTTCACGATGGCAAGTGGAAATACTGGTTTAATTCAGCCGTGTATGTTTGAACCAGAAACTGATTGAGAAGAAGGAGAGAAAGAGAATTATACAGGGTCGTACACAAGTCGATGTTTTTTATGTAGAAAACGCCTTAGAAACGCTTTAAACATCATGGGAAGTCAGTGGAGAAAAGCCCTGCCCCGCATGCCGACTGGTTTGGTTACATGTTCCTGATGGTAGGAAACAGGCGGTTTCAAACCGTCTTTGGTGCACTGCATTTTTAAGGAGAAAATACTCAGCAATAGTGTTGACTGATAAATTTGCACATGCAATACAATTTTTTTTACAATCATTATCCATTCTTTCTTACTCAAAGAATCATTTAGGAATCAGAATCGGCACCAGATTCCCATCTCTAGTATGCAGACAGAAAAAGCACAGTGAACACTTTTGTTAGCTGTACAAAGACAGTGTGGTTAGAGTGTGTGTGTTTGTTTATGCATGTGTGTGTGTGTGAAGGTAGCACTCGAGTCTGGGTGTGTTTTGGGGGTGGGAGACAGCTGCCAACTCCACCAGGTGCGGTCGATGATGAAAGCACCTATGAAAGCTGTTCCTCATGCTCGTTATCGCTGTTCTCTGAAGAATTCTCTGGAAATCTGCGGGACCCAGGCGGCGTGTGTGTCTTTAGGGAAAGGGTGACTGTCGAGTTTGGGCTCTGCTGTTTTGTATCAGTTCAGCGGTGGTATTGTCAAACTTCTAAGGAGTCGCCATGAATGCTGTAGCTCAAATCCGTGCCATGTTATAATGCACAATCAAAAAGGGCGAATTTGTCCTCAGTATAGATGGGAAACGTCTTTGCTCTCATCCAATTCTAATTCATATTTAGAAAGTGACCACAGTCTACATGCATATCAATATCAGGATTGATTATTATGTACAGTATGCGTCATGTAACCTTGCAAACCTGTTTGCAGTAACTTAGGGTGTATTCACACATCTTGTTTGGTTTGATTGAATCGAACTCAAGTTTGTTCCCCCTTGGTGCGGATCTTTTGGGCAGGTGTGAATACAGCAATCGCACTCGGGTGCGGACCAAACAAACCAACTCTGGTACGGTTCGTATTTCTGTCCAGTGAATGAATGACCTTAGCACACGTGTGGTTTTGTTTACAGATTTTGGTTCACTTGCAAAAAGGGCAGTGTGAAAACAAACCACACCAAACTAAAAGAATCAACGTTGTATTTGGTCCGGACCAAAGCAAGCGAACTAGCGGACTTTTCCTGGTGTGAATACACTCTTAAGCTGCGTACATGTACAGAAGTGGCCAAAAGTGACATCCGGCCTAGGAACATGGATATCTTCACCCTTTATTTAAACATTATTAAAAGATTGTTTTGCAAGCATATGGGTCAGTTGTGCTTGAAGTCATTTTTTTATATGATAACGCAATGAAACATCCCAAATTGTCCAGACATATATTTTTTATTTTTTTTGGCCAGGCTGTCATACAAAGAAAACATGAAAAAACAAGAGAGAACCAACGAAATATTATTAACTGATTATAGTCAATGTATGCTCTTTTTTTTTTGCCTGTGCACTTTTTGTTTTCCTAGGAATTTTGTCGTTGCTTTTTTGCTGAATACTTTTGTTAGACAATACTCGAACTTGTACGGTCATAAAAAATAAATATCCCCTCCGTACATCACTTTTGGCCACTTCTGTGTATGGGAATATCCAAATAGCAAGTAAACATCTTTTCTGTGATAATGTGCATGTAAATGTGGTCAATGAGAAATTTCTCATTTTAAAATGTAGCTTTTTTTATTCTTTTTCTTTAAACAATCAGAAGAAGCACCTTACAAGGACATTTTTTCCATTCTAATTAAATGTCTGTTATCTTCATAAGACAGACATCAGTTTAACCTCGATCTCTAATTATGTCAATTGGAGGAGATCATGTTTTTCGAATAATTCAACTGTTATGCTCTAATTGTGTACAAAAAGCCAGAGGGAATCTCTGATACGACTTTTGCTAAATGAAAACCAAGGGCTTGATTGTGTCGGTCTGAGCGCAGGGCCTGAAGGAGCGCCCATGGACACGTGAGGATTAAATCAACTCTGCCGTCTGTGTGTTGAAGGGCAATGACCGCTAGTTATTAATCTGAACATTAACCAGACCTCTTCCAGCTGAGACATTTCTTTAAAGTGTCCTTAGAATTTCAATCCTTCATGTAATATTTCAAAGTGCTTTTGTCTCTTCAGAAGCTCAGTCACTTTGAAGACACTTGCAATGTTTAATTACTGCTTTAAAAGAAATGTACATTCAAAAGAAAAATCTGTCCACAATATTTGTATGACATTGAATTTCATAATGTCTGTATTTCTTCCTAAAATATTTTCTAATGTGAGATTTTTGCACGTAATGCACAGATGATTTTGTATCTTGAACCACGATTTGATTATCTTTTCATTGCAATGATAATTTGTAGGACATTTCAAGCTAACATCTTACCTTTTCTAACGCAAACTATTTTGTATCGTGTTTTCTTTAGGTAGGATTATGATACAAGCCATTGCAATGTATTTGATTCAATTTGGACCCTTTGCACATTTGCCTAAATTAAAAAATGTATCTCTGCAATCTAATAAACACTTCCTATTGAAAACCGCTCCGTTCATGTGCCGTCTTTTATAGCAAATGCATTCAGAAAGGAATTGGAAAGTTGGTTCAGTGCAAGATAGCTTTTGTGCTTTCTCGGAGCGTAAATTGACTATTGCATTCGTTTGCCTAATACATTTTAGAGTGAACCTCGAATCCTCATTGCATAAGTTATATTTGGGCTTATGGAGCATCTTTTTCTATTATAATGACGGATAGATAGACTGACAGAAATCAGACAGACAAGCAGATTAATAGTGGGACAGATCAGTGACCAATTTGTTTTTCTATTGATGAACAGACATGTGCAGTAAAGGTTGGATGGACAGAACAAGAGAGAGAGAGAGAGAGAGAGAGAGATTGCAGTAATTAGATAGAGGATGGATGGATGGATTTAAAAAAAACGTTAAATATGTTAACACTGTGCCACAATGTGCATGTTTCTATGCTACTAGTTAGTAAATAACTGCACCAAGGAGAAGGACGTAGTTTAGTTTCACTAATAATTTGATTATTTGGCACAAGGCAATAAATTGTTTAAATTCTTTTGGTGTTATTGGAATACATAACACTTCAAAATCAAAAATATTCACACTTAACTGAAAAAGGCCACTCCGTCTCCTTCCTTTTTTTGTATCCTTTCTTTTTATGGCATTGTGCAGCCAAGCAACAGAATACTGAATTGCCTGAATAATGAATACATTAATGTATTGATCAAATGCATTATTATTTTTATTGCTATTATAATTACACTTACCACGCGCGCACACACACACACACACACACACACACACACACACACACACACACACACACACACACACACACACACACAATAACTGATGGTGACAAGGACTTAGTTTCACATTTGAGGAAGAGAGAGCATCAGAACTCTACAAAGTCTCATCGATTTTATTTTTGTATTTATTCAATAAATATGTTTGTTTGACAGGAAAGCTGTGCACAAATCGGAATATATATATATATACTTTTATACTTTTAATTTTTTTTAGCACCCCAGAAAAAAGGGCACTTTCTCTTGAGGAAGAATAAGGGCAGGTGCTCATGCCCCCTTTGATGTCTATGTGCAGATGGATGGATGGATGGATGGATGGATGGATGGATGGATGGATGGATGGATGGATGGATGGATGGATGGATGGATGGATGGATAGATAGATAGATAGATAGATAGATAGATAGATAGATAGATAGATAGATAGATAGATAGATAGATAGATAGATAGATAGATAGATAGATAGATAGATAGATAGAATATCAGTCATGTGTCCATCTCTGACCGAGGGGTGTCGCTGTGGTTCTGTATAAGTTGTTACCGCATCGCTCCCTGCCTCAGTTTCATTCCTATGAGAAAAGACTTTCAGCTTGAGTGTCTTTCTGTCAGTCAGTCTGTTTGTCTGTCTGTCAGTCATCCACGTGTTGCGCTGCTCGTCTCGCGTCCTGTCGGTTCACCGGGAAGTTTCGATGCTCCGCGAGTAACACCAGCACACACAGACCAGCGCAGCGCAGAGCAGGAGTCGCGAGCGGACCGGACTTCTCCATGTTGGACACACATTAACCGACACCAGTTGTGCTGAAGTGATTCTGAAGCAGGTCAGAGTGAAGAAACGCGTGAACTGCGGAAGGTAAGATACATATGAGTGTGACGTCACGCGGATACATTCAGCGTTTGATGTTGTTACCTTTGTTGTTGATGGTTGTTACTGTCTTCAGCAAGTGCACATTACACTCGCTCCCGCGAACCCGTTTAACACTGATCAACCGAGCAAAGAAAGCAGGATGCGAGTCGTTATTCCTCAAACACATTGCTTGTGTTCTTCTTCTTTTTTTTTGACATGGCTTTTAAAACTTACAGATGGGACATGCCATGCTATACAACTAAAACTACTTTCAACTTTTGTTAAAGCAAGAATATAACCATTATATAGGCCTACACACACACACACACACACACCTATAGTTGATATTAAAGAATAGCTTGGTGCTTTTCCACTTTCACATCAGCCAATTTTAATTTAATTTAAAGGTCATATAATTATGGGATAGGGTCAAAGGTGATCACCCTTGGTGGTTTGGTTGTAACATCACACCCTGAATGGTTAAAATTGCTGATAAAGATCGGTTTACTGTAGTGGACACCACATTACACCACACAACTTAAAGCTGCGTTACGTAATTAAAATGTGATTAAAAGTGTTTCAAAGAAATGAGTTGCAAGACCTAAATATAGACTTTCTTTTATATGTCCATATGTACTTTAACATGAAATCTTGAATGCATATTAGTTGCACATGCATAATGCATATTAGTTGATGTCCATGTTTTGCAGACTCTCAGATGAAGAGCTTTATTGAATGTGTCATGCTTGATCGGCTGCTCTGTAAGGCTCTTGCATTGGGAATAGTTTGCATTCTTACACGCCCGGTGGCTCCAAGTGTTTTTTCAAGCTCTGGTTCGTTCATTCATGATAAAATGGCATTTCTCGTGGAAGTAATTAGGCAGCATCAAAGCCATAGAGATCTTGTTATTTCAAACCTCTGAATCAAGCTTTGGTGTGTCAGCGTTTGACTCTCTCCAGTCTCCACCTGTCAGCGTGCAGCAGATGTGTGTTAGAAGGTCCCTTATAAGTTCAGAGAGAAGGCAAAAATGGATCTGTCTGAATGGCAGACGTGTGCCGTTGTCACACTGATGTGGACTATTAACTACAGTACAGACCAAAATATATTTGTTTTATATTTAGTAGATAGTTTACCAGTGCAGAACTGTCATGATGCTTGGGTGTGGGTTGCTAGGACGTTGCTAGGGTGGTACTAAAACTCATGTGCCAGAGTTTTAATATGGTACTCCACAATACTTCTAAGAACACCATAATACTACAGCACTGATATTATTTTTTTTTTACAGAAACCGAAATTAAAGTTTCCATTTTATATAAAGTATATAATAATAGAGACCTTAATATAATATAATATAATATAATATGGGCCTATATATATATTTTTCCAATATAAAATGTAATAATAAATGTTTCAAATTTGTTTAATAATCTATATAAATATAGATAGATCTGGTAAATAGACTGGATGGATGGATGGATGGATTGATGGATGAATGGATATGGATACAGATAGATATAGATATAGAGAGATTCAGATATATAGATATAGAGAGATGGATAGAACTAGATAGATAGATAGATAGATAGATAGATAGATAGATTCAGATATATAAATAGAGAGATGGATAGAACTAGAGAAATAGAGGGATAGATTCAGATATATAGATATAGAGAGATGGATAGATATAGATAGATAGAGAGATAGATATAGAGAGATAGATTCAGATATATAGATATAGAGAAATGGATAGATATAGAGAGATAGATATAGAGAGATAGATTCAGATATATAGATAGAGAGATGGATAGATAGATATAGATGGATGGATATAGATAGATAGATAGATAGAGAGATAGAGAGATAGATATAGAGAGATAGATTCAGATATATAGATAGAGAGATGGATAGATAGATATGGATGGATGGATGGATAGATGGATAGATAGATATATTCAGATATATAGATATAGATAGATAGAATGATAGATAAATCCCGTGGATTATTGTAATCATTCAGTACCGTGGCACATATTACAGCTCGTAGCATTAGCACCTGAGTACTTTATGTAAGGGAAGCGGGTCTAAAGGTTAATGCACACATTATGAGAGGAAATTGAACATGTCATAAGTGCACTGTCACTTTAAATAAAAGCATCTGCTAAATGACTAGTTATTTAGTATTGTCCTTGATCCATGAGGTTTTAACAGTCTTCATCTCAGACAAAAGCTATTAATGATAGTCTTGCTGGAGGATTTCAGCAGCATCGTGAGCGCTGAGCAGATGTGCTGCTGGATCAGGCTGGGATGTCTCGGAGCATTTTGGCTCATTTTCACCAAATCAACACCGTGGTCGGTCCTTCACACTCCTCAAGCGTGCACGAGCACGGGGAGAGTTCATCAATGTCAGAAACACTCTCTCGCTCTCTCTCTTTTGCGTTTCCTTCTTCAGCACATTATGCATCTGCACATGACTGCCTATGGAAACTGTCAACACTATAACAACAGAATAATTGCTGTTTTGTTCCACTGAAATGATTCTCTTGTTTCCTCAATAGCTGCCTTGCTTCTTTCTTTCTTTTGTTTCTTTCTTTCTTTCTTTCTTTCTTTCTTTCTTTCTTTCTTTCTTTCTTTCTTTCTTTCTTTCTTTCTTTCGATGCATATTGTTGCTAATTCCTCAAATAATCCCTCTCCCTCCTGTCGTTTCTCTCTCATCCTCTCGTTTCCTTCGTTCTTCTTGCGGTTCAGGGGATTTTCGGTTGAACTGATTAGTCTGTGTTTCGTGTTAATAATCTCTAATCTACGCCCCTCTGCCCCGCTCTCATGTGCTTAGCACTACAATACTGAGTAATGAGGCCCATGTGCACTATATACTAGTGGTCGACTAATATAGGTTTTTTAATGGCCAGTACTGATGCCGACATCTAGAGAGCAGGGTCACCCGTGGCCGTAATGCTGATCTGTGCATAATACTATGGAAGTTTTTTTAAATAAAAAAGGAAAATGCGACTTTTTGTCTCACAATTGCAAGTTTAAATCTCACAATTCTGACTTTTTTATTGGAATTGCGTGATATAAAGATGCAATGCGAGATATAAGCTGCATCCCAAATAACAATATACAAATATACACTATGCACTTATACTTCTACATGTACTTATGCACAAACCTCAATATATATCATTTTAATAGTAAATTAGATTTTAGTACTCCAAAATATTACAAAAAGTCCAAGTTTTAGGTCGAAACAGACAGCGGACTGGACATGATTTAATTATTAATGCAATAAGCGAAGTTGCCTCTCAGATCGCACGAGATCCCAAATTCAGTTTTCTTCCACAGTTTATATGACCAAATAATTCACAAAATGATGTCAAAATGCCCATCTGGGTGAGTATTCACGTAAACACAGTCAGTTATGTGTTAAGTGGAGTAAACAGCTGAGAAAGATATATCCGTGCAGCTCTTAAAGAGACGGCAGCCTAATAAACCTGCTTCTGTCTGTGTGCTTAATGTACAAAAGTGTTCTCGTCGCTTGATAAATTTATGGTTGAGCCACTGTAGTCCCTTGGACTATTTTAAACATTGTCTTTACTAACTTTCTGGGCCGGCAAGTTTCGATCCCATAAAGCCTATGGAGTGAGACAGCTCTCAGATTTAATAAAAAATATCTTAATTTGTGTTCTGAAGATAAACTAAAGTCTTACGGGGTTGGAACAACATGAGGGTGAGTAATTACTGACAGAATTTTCAGAATTTTTGGGTGAACTACTCTTTTTGTTTTTTTACATTTATGCATTTGGCAGACGCTTTTATCCAAAGCGACTTACATTGCATTATCCTATACATTTATACATAGGTATGTGCAATCCTCTGGGATCAAACCCACAGTCTTGCGTTGTTAACGCAATGCTCTTACCACTGAGCTACAGGAAAGCCACTATCTCTTTAATCGTCTGCTCAATATCTGCTAACACTTTGATGCTCCCCAACAGATATTCTACTGACTAACTTTGCAACTATGCAACATGTCAACTTATTCTACTAACCCTAACCTAACAGTCTACTAACACTCTACTAGTCTTCTGGTAATAGACATTATGTAGCTCCGCCTCTTTTCAGCGCTGCTCCTTGTGTCTTCCGGGTTGTGTTTCCGCAGCATGAAGGGAAGATCTTACGGATTTATGAATGAACCGCTCATTTTAAAATCTTCCCGGTCTACTGACATTTGTTATGACATCCGCTTCAAACATTACAATGATCAGGATAACTTTCGTTAACTCTATTACAATAAGTACATCAATTTCACCTGCTTATTACTCTTCGACAGCGATGCCATAGGAATATACAGAGCTACTGCAAAAACGGAAGGAGACGGGAGTGTTTTAATACAGCGTCAGTTGTAACACTGTCAGAGGCCTAACATATATAAACATTTTTTTTTTTTTTTTTTTTATTTATTAAGAAAAGCATCTCAAGCACAATACAAGCATCACATAGTTAACATATATAACTTTTTGAGACCAATATTTACCAAGGTTGGTGTGCCTAAAGACTGGAAACTCTGAGATACTGGTTAGACCTTTATTCCAAATATAATAGCCCCATGACATATTGAGTAATCAAACGAACTACTGTACTAATAACCCCATGATTTTGTTGATTCTGATATCTAAATGTGCTTTGTCAGTAACAGAGGGAGTAGGTGGTTCCTGTTTTGCACACATTGAACCAATTATATTAGAGGAAGAATGATAAGATGATCATGAGTAATATGTCAAGTTATTTTTGTTGTGTTATGCATCTCTATCCTATATAAACTGCTGTATTCTTCTTTGCTGGTGAGATTCTCTATGGTTGTTATGAGAACTCCCGGCCGATAAAGGCATATTCAAGGGGAATTCACTCAGTCAAGTCAGTGGAGCACTAGAGACCTTATTTTTCCAAATGACAGTGTTCAAAAGGGACGAGACACCGCTGAGGAGATACACTCGAGGGTACATTTGTAAGCGTTGATCAGGAGACGACCCAGGTAAACTTAAGTCAGGTGTGTAGGGGGAAATCTACATATGTTCATATCTATGTGCAGGTCTTCTTATCGGATGGAAACATTATCCACCTCAATTGAGCATAAACAATTTTTTTGTGTGATCATTTTTAGAATTTATGCGCATCTCGCCGTTTCCATCCAGCATTTTTTTTTTATTATATCCAAAAATTCACATAAATAGTTATTCTATTGCATTGTTGTAAAAACAACAACAACAACAACTCTATACTTAAAAAAATATTTTTAAGAGTGATATGCATTTTTAGCCACTGTGCTACATCTCAGCGTCCTGCACTAAGTTATGTTAACTTTTGAACTTTGACCCCTCCATTGGCGTTCCATTCTGTTGTGCTGTTGTTAAAAACAAAACAAAAAGTGGATCAGGAGGCATGATTACATTTATTATTAACTGGACTAAAGAAATGTCTTAAATACGGTGTTGCAGGAATGGAGTCTTTTTTTTTTTAGGTCAACCTTGTTCCCTCAACAAAAACACAATAGGATTTTATCTCATGATGAACAAAACGTGTAAGAATCATAAACTTTTATTGGTCACAGAGCATATTTTCTGTAATTATCCCAAAAATAAGCTCTGTGACCAACAAAAGTTTATGATTCTTACACGTTTTTTTCATCATGAGGATCTTCACGAATGAACACAAGCTTTTATCAACGTCCAAATACAATTGCCAGAAGTAAAGAGCTAAAGCTATTTCAGGCATTTAACCGAAAACCCAGAAGTTTGAAAATGCGAACTTGTTTCTGGGTTTTAGGACTCAATCCTGCAGCGCTCTATAGACAGCACTATTTATTACTTGCTGACAAAGCTGTCACTTTTGTTCATCAAAAATGTTATTGAAAAATAAATATCGGGCAATTTAATAGCATGGATGATACATTCCTCGATCATACTTTTTCCATGGACCCTTTGTTGCTGATTGAACTGAAAGCTGTTTTCTGAGAGCGTTTGAAGTCTGAAATGTTTAGTTTACTAAGCTCTGTATAAATCATTTTTAATCCTCATAAGCTGTTTTATAGGCATATTCGAAGTGTAATTCTTCAGCGTTACTCTGGAGTTTTGATGAGATGCAATCTATGTTATTTTTATTCCATGCAAATTCTATCATATTTCAGACCCATATGGGCGTTACGTAAGCGCTGAAATCCTTTTGTTTGCCCATCCTGCATGTAGAAACCCCCATGTGTCTGCGCTGATGGATTAGGCCGGTTGCTCTTGCTATTGTTCGTCCTTTAATCAATACCAAGGAATCTTACATTCCCGCATTTTACGGGGAAAGATTCCCAATAATTGCAGAAACAATCGTTATTCTAAGATAACTTGCTTAGAAAGTCTTAAGATGTGCTAGAGAAAGAACAGACTTGAAATTTAGTTGTAAAGTTGTAATATAAACAAAGATAGAATATGTTTCTTAGTCTTTGTACTTTAAAATGGTGTGTTTAATTCAACATATTACTTGACATTTCTTTGCAATAAATAGTGAGATTAACTAGCAATTTCTGAACGAAAATTATTTCTGCAGCAATTTTGTTTCCCAGTGCATATGCGAATCACTGCAGTGATTTACATACGGAATTGGTGATTATGATGTGCTAAATGAATTAGACCCAATTGGAGTGTGATGTATTTGAACTACATCTGATTAAGCCACTATTGTGTCCTTGTTGAGAAGAGATTTTGCTTTCAGATTTGGACTCTGGCTTTACTTTCATTGAAAATGCCAAAACCTGGAGAGGCTGAAGAGGTTACGAGTTTGACATTGACTGCCCTCAGCATTCAACCTGGATTATAATGGGATTTCCTTTCAAAAGGATGAGACGAATCACACACACACACTGACACCAGTGTACCTACCAACCCCCCGCTCGAACACACACACACACACACACACACACACACACACACACACACACACACACACACACACACGTCGTATCGACACAAAGAAGACATCTGTTAGTGCATTGTTAATCAGTCGTGTACGAACTCGGGGTTATCCCGAGGATCACAGGCGCAGAAATTGACTCCGTGAAATTAAATTAAGGAAGATCCTTATGATATGGGGTGTTTATTGATTATAACCTGTTTTTCAATGAGCTAATGAGTCTTTAACTGCCATTGTTATGACTTTGTGTTGTTAGTCTGTTTTAACGGCTGATGTTTCTTTGGTTACTGTGTGTGTTGTTTGTTTGGGAAGTACTCGACTGGTACTCACACAGGTATGCAAAATCCCATCGTAAGGATAAATAATGTAAATTAGCAAAGGAAGTTGACATACAGGTTGGACCGGCCAAACGGTGTGTGTTTGTCAGTGTTTATGTTGCAAATGTGTGCTTGTGCACGCGCGCGTGTGCGTGTGTGTGCGTGTGTGTGTGTGTGTGTGTGTGTGTGTGTGTGTGTGTGTGTGTGTGTGTGTGTGTGTGTGTGTGTGTGCTAAGAGAGGTTGTGAATGACAGCCGGGGAAGGGGGATGGGGGCTCGTGCATCAAACACAAGAGAAAACGCACGGCCGAGACTCAGCAAGCGGCCAAAGGGCAAGAGGAGGGAGGAGAGGGCAGATTTTGGCATGCTTGTGTTCCTACACCTGCTCTGAAACAGGATTAACTCACCCTCACTATTTAGTGTCTTATCCCTAGAAACATGCTAGCATATGTGATCCGTTTTGTTTGTTTTGTTTCTGTCCGTTTAGAGATTAGCACTACTGGAAACTGTGTGTTGCGTGTGTGTGTGTGAATGTCATGTGTTTGAAACTTCCCAGGGCACCCTCACAAAAACAAAACGCTTCTTCCAGCCGCTAGACAGGAGTTTAAATTCCTTTTGAATCTTGCAAGTTAAGAGTTGAAGAAACTTCTTTTGATGTTATTTTCTACTGGAGCATTGAGAATTGATTCACGGAAAGATGCAAATTCTGTCACCATTCTATTATCTCACTATACTGCTCTTTTATATATACATTTTCATATTTTAATAATTATAATATATTATATTATAATATATTCATATACTGTATATTAATTATTAATAAAGATGCTTCATATAATTAAATAAATAATAAATATACATGCATATACAGTATATATAAAATATTTAATATAAATAAATACACACACAAGAGTATGTACTGTGTATGTATATATATATATATATATATATATATATATATATATATATAGGCTAGGTCTATATAGGCCTACATTCATAGGCTAGGTCTATATATTACACACACAGACACATATAATGTATGTATGTATATATATATATATATATATATATATATATATATATATACACACACACATTTCATACAACACATTTCATAGTGAATTTCATTCACTATGCCATATCAAACCCCTTTAAAACAATCATATGCACAATAGTGCTCAAATAGTAATGTTTCAGTTATATACCCTCATTTCACAAAAGTATTGCTCTGAAAGCAAAAAGCAACGTATCAGTGGACCAAACTGCATCATTGCCGTGAGCGCGAGTGGGGCGAGCAGAATGACCCGCTGACAGTCCAGCACAGCCCACATTGATCCACGCTGCACAGTAAAACCTCTTCTGCCCACTATCAATTGGTTTTGTAAATAAGGCAGTCTCCTCTGTGATGTCCAGTGAGTTGCACAGATAATTGGTCCCAGTTTAGTTGAGTAGCACAGTTACCGCCCCACTTTTGTAACGGTTAGTACCCATGCAGCTGGCCCAGAAATCACTGGTCATTTCGGTAGGAAATGTGCAATGGTACATGATAACGTGTGTTTAATTTAGAAGAGATTACAGTACTCTTATTGCTAGCCATAATGATTGCTAGCTCAGATTAGAGCCATAATGCTTAATAAACAAACATGCAAGGGGTGGGGAAGATGTAGAACAGTATTTAAGTTTACTTACTCCTTTCTAAATAAAACCGACTGCAAGACAATCCAGCATGTTCTTGTGTACTGTATATCATGAGCTTCCCAGGTTTGAATGTATGAACCAGAACTGTGATGGAGGGAAAGATTTAGTGATTTAATACTTTTAGTATGTTCCTAACGCTTAACAGACTTGGTGAATTGCAAATAAGTCATATAAACTACTTTTATGGTGCTTTTTGTGCTTTTAGGAGCTTGTCTGTTGTGGTCTGCTTTTATTATGTGGAGCAGTCTGGACTTTCTTCTACTGTATTTACACTACTATTCAATAGTTTGGGGTCGGTAATATTTTTTTTTAATATATATATTTTATGTATCATAAGTCTCACCAAGGCTGCATTTATTTGCTCAATGAAAACTCTAATATTGTGAAATATTTTTAAAATAACTGTTTCAGATATCATTCTAATATGCTGATTTTTTTTTTTGCTCAAGAGACATTTCTTCGTATTATCAATGTTGAAAACAGTTGTGCTGCTTAATATTTTTGTCGAAAATTATACTTTTTTTCAGGATTCTTTGAGTAGAAAGTTCAAAAGAACCGCATTTATTTGAAATAGAAAACTTTTGTAACATTATTATTGAAGTATTTACTTTCACTTTTAAAAAATGTAATGCATATTTGTTTCAAAATAACTTCTGAACAGTAGAGCAAGTAGCCTACA
The DNA here is from genome assembly GCF_949152265.1 of Phoxinus phoxinus. NCBI lineage: Eukaryota > Metazoa > Chordata > Actinopteri > Cypriniformes > Leuciscidae > Phoxinus > Phoxinus phoxinus. Next base: position 30,345,917 of record NC_136890.1, on the reverse strand, counting down.
CTTTGTTTTAGGTTACTTGAAGGTGAGTAGATGATAACACAATTCCGTCCCCTCTACAAAACACATTCATTTGACAGGAATTCGATAACAAACAGAACCCCTGTGAGCAAGTCGGCACTCGACGGCTCATGAATTTCAGATGAAGATCCTCTGAATCATATTTACAGATCCCTCTCTGATAACACGGCGTCGGGTCATTGTGGCGGCTCTCGGATCTTAGTTTGTTTTGCCACCAGCTTTTGTGATGTCATAATGTGTCATTTGCTCTCTTCACGGATCAACTGTGGCGTGTATTAGCGCTGATCAAAGTGTGCTGTGTGTGTATCGGTGTGTTTGAGGTGCGGCAGTGCAGTGGGAGTGTCTCACAGAGGCGAAGGGACACCCGGATCCCCCCCGGGAGATTAAGGCAGAGGACCGGCCTCCTTGCTGGGTGCAGACAGATTAGGAAGCGCCCGGCTCAGACACAGATCCCATCAAGTGTGGTGGTGACAGAGTGTGTACTTGTGTCTGTGTGTGTGTGTATGTGTTTGCGTGAAGGGCTCTTGATCACGCCAACCGCTGTGTTACTTTCCCAGTTGCCTGTCATCACGCAGCCAGCACAATCGCAGAACTTCTGTCGAAGATGTGCTGAAGGTGCCATTAAAAATGCATGACTTTTTTTGATATCCCGTGCATTTTCTCAACAGGGTTTCCAGGAGGGCACCTCTTCCTTTCCAAACAATAGCAAAATCTCCATATAAGCGGTAATTAATTGTTTTGTTCTAGAATCAGGCGTCTCGATGTCTTTGAAGCCCAGCAGCTACGCTATTTGTTTGTCTATGTTTGAGCAGGGCACTATTTTTATTTCAATCCACCAGGTTATATTCAGAACAAATAGCTCTGTGTTTTTGTTTTTATGCATAATACGCAAGAAACCGTCGCATTGACCCATGGCTGTTTCGTCCCAAATCCCTCATCCATCTGAGAATAGGAGATACCACACCGTTTGAGGATTTAGTCAGACATAATCTACAGCACATTCAAGCAAAAACGAGGTACTTATCCCCCCCGATGGGCTTCCTCACCGCCCCTGTTTCCCGACTGAAAGCGTGGTGTGGTTACAGTTGAAGACGGCGGAGGCGTTCGGCTGCTGCTTCTCTTTCTCTCCATCTCTCTGTGCTTTTGAAACATGGCAGCGCTCTTCACATGAAAAGAGCTCTTCAAACTTAAACCGCTTTAAATGCTCTCCAGTCCTGCTGTAACAGCACATTATCGACTGCGGCTCTTTATTTACTCTCATTGACTCCCCAAAAGCACACAGACACATTTTTCTCCATTTGTGAAGTGCACTAACTGAGTTTCTTGGTTTTGCGGTGGGGGGCTTTCACTCCCTTCAGGTCCTCCTGGGGAGTTTCTACATAAGAGTAATTACAACGTGATGGGGGTTCAAGTGGTTTTGGCTGGAACATAATGAATGCGTTCATATTTTTTTGCTCTTTTTACACTTGCTGATAAAGGCAGGATGCTTTTTCGGGGCAAAATGAAATGTAGTTAATGGGAAATGTAGTTTGTGACACATGCTATAAAGTAGTAGCCTGGGAAAACTCTGACGATCTTCCGGCAAATTTGAGATTTGCTCTGCAAGTCCGTCTGGCCAAGCTTCAAGTCCGTCTTCGTTCAAGCCCATTTCCAATTTTTCCAAATCGAGGCACCAATCACAAACGTTGAGGTGGGCTTTACATGATGGAAATTGGCTGAGAACCTTCCCCAGACCCACTCTGTTACAACCGAGAAGAGGCTAATAAAGTAGCCAAATGGGTGGTGTATCTTTGTTTATATATTATTTATGATTTATTTATCATTTTTATGAGGTTTACAGGGAGGGGGAAAATGAAAAACATTTATTTACATTCATTTATTTATATTTATTTATACATTTTGTATGTAAGGGATGTAATAATAAAGTATAAATAAAAAAATTAAATAATACATGAAATTAAAGCACTAAAATGTACAAACATTGATAAACAAAGTTGTAGGCTAGATGCACTGAAAATAACTCTTTTCTTCAATAGCCGTACACAAAACATACACCATACACATTTTTACAGTCAGCATTTAAAATAGAAATTGAATTATGATTATGAATACCAGTTTGTTTCAACCATGATTTGTTGTCATCCTACAAACAGAACAATATCCTGTCAACAATATCTCAATCTGTCCCAAGATTTGCAAAGATACTAAAGTATACTAAAGTATTATCTTAATATAAAACTTGAACATTTCTCATCAAATTGATTTGAACTGCTATCCACATTCATTTTCCAGCTCTATACTCTTATTTACGTCAACAATTGTCTCATTTCTATTTCTATTGTCTAATTTGAATTATCCAAACGGATTTAATGAGCAACATCTGAGACAAAAAATAATATTATGTTCCAGTGACATCACCTCAACAACATTTTTTTATAATGTTAATCAATAGCCATATAGATGAGTACAAACGGGAAATGTTGTGGTGTTAAAAAGTCTCCTCAAAAGTGGGTATATGAGGTGTTTCAAGATGAGTTGCACGTCTGCATGAGTCCATTCTAGTATATAACTCCCACTTTTCACTATCCAATCATTTCCTGATGGATAAGGTCATGTCCTACTTTTTTTTTCTTGTTAAATGTCTTGTTCTACCTAGAAATATGTCACATTATGTAAGACAAATGTGTTGAAAATGCTGTTTCATGTTGACTTTAAATCAACCTGTCGCTGAGATCTCATGTAAGTCTCTCATGAGTTTTAAAAGGAAATGTCTCAACTATTAAATAGCCTTTTGGTTGATGGTTCTATCTGATCGAGTCACTTGAGGTTTCATAATAATGCACAACATAACTGTATACTGTCTGTACCGTACACTTTTTCATACCACCCACCCCACATTCTTATCTGATGGTAAGGCCGGGCTTTTCCACTCTGAATGTTTAACAAAGCTCCGTCTCCCATAACGGCTCGACAGTCTAATCCCAGAGCTGTTTTTATCACACACACAAATGCATTCTGTTCCACACGCCCATAATCTCCATCTCTCCCACAGTCTTGTAGCCAGCGTTTGTGGGCACGGACTCTGGCGAATAGATTTCGCAGCTGTTTTGAAGTGTTTTTATTTGTTTGGGTTACGGCGGCCACATGAACTCTTACAATGAAACCGCTGTGTAAAACGGGAAAGGTCGGCGGCTGGGTGTGTGTGTGTGCGCGTGTGTGCCACGCAAAACTCTGTCCTTCGTCATGCTGTCTCTCGGCCTGTCTTTTGTTTCTCTCCTGGTCTTTTCCTCTCCAGGCCTCAAAGTTGTTTTCCTGCGATTGTCTATCCTCATGCTTTCCCTCCGCTCTCTCTCTCTCTCTCTCTCTCTCTCTCTCTCTCTCTCTCTCTCTCTCTCTCTCTCTCTCTCTCTCTCTCTCTCTCTCTCTCTCTCTCTCTCTCTCTCTCTCTCTCTCTCTCTCTCTCTCTCTCCCCTGCTTTTAAGCGTGTGGTTCAGTCTGTTTGTCTATGAGGTGCGAAATGCAATTTGGCTTGTTAGCTACAAAACGAGGGTCGAGAGGGCACATGGTTGCAAAACCAATTTGCCTTTTGTGTTTATGACCATAAAGTTCAAGTGAACCCCTTTAACAACTCAACAGCACTACTGCAAAGCCCTGCTGTCTGCTGCCCACGTAGGGAGCATGTCATCTCAAATGGAGTGACTGGTTCAGCTCGGAAAGTCTGAATTTCCAACTTCCTTCTTGAGGAAGTCTAATAGTGTGGAATGTGTGGAAATTCACAACTGATTTCATTGAGATGTGGGTATTTAAAAGTAGCATTTACCAGAAACATTGTATTATTGAGAGGACAAGAGAGGGATAAAAAAGCTCAAATATGAAACCCGAGTGTTGAAATACTTCAGTGAAATTTGTGGTACATTGCACTGAAAAAACTACTGTTGGTAAGCTCTGTTTGTTTGTATATAAAAACAAAACAAAAAAACATGTACACCAAAATGTTGTAATGTATTTTTATGCATACCATTCAAGTTTTGAGATATTAATCAATTATTTTAATCATTTTAATAACTTATTTTTTTCTGGAAGTATACATTAAATTGATCTAATGTGTCCGTAAAGACATGTTATAATGCTATAAAGATTTATATTTTAAGTAAATGTTGTTCTTTTCATCAACCGAATCCATCAACCAGTCACCAAATCCTGAAAATGTTTCTTGAGCAGCAAATCAGCATATTATAATGATTTCTGATTGATTATGTGACACTGAAGACTGGAGTAATGATGCTGAAAATTCAGCTTTGCATCACAGGAATAAATTTACATTTAAAATATATTCAAATAGAAAACAGTTATTTTAAACTGTAATAATATTTCACAATATTACCATTTTTACTGTATTTTTTATCAAATAAATGCAGCTTTGGTGTGAATTAGAGATTAATTTTTTTTCTTTTACAGATTCCAAACCTTTGAATAGTATATGTCTCATTCGATTCTGATTCTGTTTACAATTATTTTAAAATGTAAATAAAATATTCCACAAATGTTGCAGTTTAGTTTGGTTTTGCCTTTGCAGTAAAAGCAAGCTATCCTGACATTTTAGTGTGCAAAAAGAAAACCTAGCTGATTTAAACATTTCTCAAAGTCACAGTTTGCTACTGCACTTAAAAAATCCATAAACTGCACATCATATTTGAGTTAATTATTGGAATTATAAGTGTGGTTTTTGCAACGTTTTTAAAATGTTCTAATGCAACGGATCCTAACTGCAACCCAAATGCAATGTGGTGGATGTGTTGTAAAAGCATTCTGTACTTGCTGGGCCACTAGGTTTTGAAACAGAACTAACATAGTGTGCAGACAGAGTCATTTATATTGTAAAATTAGCACCCGTGACAGAGCGCACTTGTGTCCCTGGAGATCTCCAGTCTCTCTCTGTTGATCTACTCTTCTAGCTAATGAGGAGGCGTGCCTGCGGCTCATTGGCGCGCGAGTCTTCACTGGAACTGTTTGTGTGGATCCGTGTTGGGTTCAGCTTACAGCAGAGGGTCTTCCCAGGCCAGTTTTTGGGAGGATGTGTAGCCCACTCTCCTCTGCGCACACATCCTGAGCGTCTTCTCATGTAGCAGTTTAATGACAGTGATCTCTGCCGAAAGGGACGCCCAGACAGGCTCGGTTATTCAAGCCAAAATCTGCTTCTCCACAGGCTGCTATCTCTGTGAACACCCTCTTCCTTTCTCTCCCTCCACAGTTGTCCTTTACTTTCTACTTTCCCCTCTACTTCCTGTAATTCTGCTCTGTTCTGTGTCCTCCACTTCCTGTTTGTCTTGTTTCATATATTTATTTCAGAAATCTGCAGGGTAAAGCTGTAGTCTCTGACATAGAGGTGCATCTTCTGTCTTTTAAGAGATGTGTGGTGAGGTTATATATATATTTACACCACATACAAATTAACACACAAGTATTAGGACCTATGAACAAAATCTTTCTTTACACATGGTCAATCTATTCTCACCAAAGGTATTCTCAGTACAGGCTAGGTGAGCGGGTGAATGAAAAAAACTATCCAAGAATTACACTACTTTTGTTTCCTTAATATTAGTAATGGTCATTTCTGAAATAAAAGCTTTGTCTCTTGGCACAAAACAACTTTTCTGCTCCTGCTGTTCTAGAACAAGCTTTTCCTTTCTCACTAATAAGTATGTGCTGGATTTGAGGAGAGGAAACTGATCCTAGTGCAGCAATACTGGACAGCATTTTCCAGTCCAGCAATCGGACTTCCCTAGCAATAAGTTAAATACTACAGACATCATGCTGAGTTGGCCTGGGTTGTTTCCTCTGAGGAGGCAAGGTGTAAATCTCCTACGTACTTCCGCTCAATTGTCATTTTCCTTCAGTACGTCTTCTGGGCTTGCGGTGTATTCTTGGGTTTTCTCCGGTCAATTTTTTACCGATCCAATCAGCGAACAGAGGGAGTGGCTGAGAACGATGACGTTGAGGTCGTGCGCTAGTTTGAGTTGAAGTTTCGTCACGACCAAACGTTAGCGATTGGTTATGGCAGATCCAGAGTGGCTCTGGGCAGATCCAATAGTTTTAAACTTAATAAAGTTTTAAACAGAGTACCCGCCTACAAGGAAGTTAACTCTTGTCAAAGGAGAGAGGCCAGACTCCCTGTACAAATGTAATGTACAAGAGTCTGGTAGAACCAGGCTAACAGGCTAGCCTGACTCCTCAAAAAAAAAAAAAACGCTAAAATAATCCTTATCACAAAAATAAAACAATGCAAATATTACAAAATGTGACATTAATGTATATAAATCACTTGTTTTTCTAAAGTAACACTGTCCAGCAGCGACGCCAGTAAAGCGGGACCCCGAGCCCATTGACGTTTAACAGAACGGTGGGTTTGGTGGGGGGTAATTGAGAATGAATGGGGGAATAAAGCCTCAAATCGCGCTATTAATTGGATATGATCGGATATAATTGGTTCGTGTTATAAAACCGGCCTCTTGTTTCGCGTTCACGAATCGGTCTGAACAAACAACATTATGCCGTTAAATGGAAAACTAATAAAAAGTATAATAATAAAGTATAAATAACTCAGCCACTTAGATATCACTGCTTTGTCACGTTGAAATTAAACTTGAAATGGCCTGAAAACATGATGACTGTGGGGGCTTTTAGTGAGCGATCAGTCTGGTGAAATTAAAGATACATCTTCATGCCTGTGACGGTGTTTACTGAGCTTGATGACTGATGATCTGGAAATAAGTTCACAAATAAAATATAGGCCTGGTTACACAGATTAAGACCGAATTAGGCCTTAGTTCAATCAGGAAATTTAAGTATCTTTTACAAACGTGCCGTAGAAAAAAAACACATTACTGATGTGCATCTTGAGACAAAACAATGGCACTGACATATTTTAAGATATATCAAGTTGCTTTCAGTTAAAACCGCTCAAACACACATTTTAGTCTGGGACTAGGCTTAAGCGTTATCTGTGAGACCGGGGGATTTTGTTTAAATAAATTTAGTTATTGTTTGGGAAAAGATGTAAAAATGCTTAAATTTAAACTAAACTTAATAGATTTATAATAATAAATATTATATAATAATACATGTTTTAAGAAATAAATAGAACATTAATTACATAATGTAAGAACACAACTTGGTTTCTCTTTTTTGATGTAATGTTTATTTAACCAGGAAAATGTGGCAACATTAAGTGTAACTGGGACAGCGCACACTTTACACCACTGCCTGTGTGCTTTCAGTCTTCTAGCCTCATTCTCCTGAACTTCAGCCCTCTTCTGTCCATCGTTTCTCTCATTTACTTTCTGCATGTCTCTAAGCTTCCTCTTTCTCTCGATGCCTGTTTTTCCTCTTCGCTTCGCGCTCTCTCCCGTTCCCCTTTGACACTGTGTGGGAGTGAGATTTGCAGGGTAGATTATAGAGTGTGTAATAGTGTGTGTCAGAGGCAGGGCTGCCACTGTAATTGGTGCCTTTACTCCACAGCTGTCTGAGCCCAGCAGCATCTGTTTCACTGATCACGCACATACATGCGACTGGCTGAGCGGGTAAGCCCAACTGAGCATCTATTGCGTGCTTCGTGTTATTGATTTTCCTTAAGTGGAAGAATCTCAGCTATGTGTGTCACTGAAGTCTTAAGGATGGACGGCATCTGTGGCACGCCATCGACGACCACAGTAAATAAATTTCACCCGTTTGTAAAACAAGGAACATGGAAAAGTATTTACAGGAATGCACTTCCAGTGCCTGGCAGGCAAGCAGCGCAGATAGCAGTTAAAATATGTAGCTGTCACCATTTATAACCCTTAAAGGGATAGTTCACCCAAGAATGAAAATTCTGTCATTATTTATTCACCCTCATGTCGCTTCAAACCCGCAAGACTTTCGTTCATCTTCGGAACACAAATGAAGATCTTTTTGATGAAATCTGAGAGCTTTCTGTCCCTCTATTGACAGTCTACGCAACTACCACTTTGACACTTCCAAAAGTTCATAAAGAGATCGTAAAACTAATCCATATGAATTGAGCAGTTCATCATTAAAAACATTGATTGTGTTTTTCCTGCAAAGTCAAATACATGATAGTCCCAAAAGAGACAACTGATTTCAAAAAAGGAAATCATCTATTCAAACTGATTAAAAAGATTAGACCAAAAAGGATTTCGGTAACACTTTATTTTGATGGTCCCTTTTAAACATTATGTTGGCTATAAGTAACTTTGCAATAATATGTAAACTAACTCTCATTAGTAGACTCTCTGCTTAAGGCGAGACACTACAGGTGAATAGGGTACAATTTTAAAATAATAGATATCACCTTGAAACTTCCTCAGTTGATTACTTACACAAGTTCATAAAAAAAATTTATTACAAGTTTTTGAAATTTGTATGTTTAATTATGCAAATTATGCATTATCTCATTAAATATGCGCAATTTTGCATATATTTTCGGTAGATGGATCTGAACATATAATAAAGCCAGGTGCAAAATTCTTTTTTCATTTTGATTACACACAAGATTAAAAAAGATGTTCAGAGGGATTTCAGGATATATGTTTTCATTACCTATCAAAATATACTGTCCATAGCCTTAAAAAAAATCGATTTTCACCATATTTTTTTGATTAAAATGTCACATAAATCAGGCCAGGAATGATTTATTAACAAATCCCTCTGAACATATCTTCAGAATACTGCTAAGTGTATAACTGGAAAGTTTGGTGTACATCGGTGCTACATAGGCTGAGATGTTTCTACTGGAGAATGACAAAAAACTAATTTTGAGAAAAAGGCATTTAAAGATTTGTAATGTAAAAAATCATACTTTTTTAGTGGAAACAACTATTTACTGACACAATATCTTATCAAATCATTAGCAACAACAATACAAACCACCTAAATCACATCAAAACTTATAAACACAGCATTTATGGCCTTCAACTGAACAGAAAAACAGTCAAAAACACACAACCAAATGTCAGAGCGCGTCACGTGATGCATCTGAACGAATCACGTTGTCAGAAATTGACATCAGCCAATGAGATTTCGCTTTTAGAGTTAAATGTCCATTATACTTTTACGATTGGTTGCTGATTAAAAGAAAATGATGACCATATTTGGATCCGACAGCATTGTAAAGGAGAGAGAGAGCGCTTTCCAACGATGTGTGAGATTAAAGGAAGCAGAGAGAGATCGCGGAGCAGCGCGTTGATTCAGAACGCCAACTTTTGTTGAATTTCGGAGAAATCTACAGACGCAAATATAGACAAAGTGTAGTAAAATAAAGACCTACATGTGTATTTTGGACTTTTTTTTCACCATAAGTCTGAATGGTGTTATTGAAGACAAATATCCCAAAATCTCAAAATTGACCAGTGAAAAAAATAACTATGTTTTTGCCTGCCGTGTCTCGCCTTAATATCTGATAACTCTTTGTTGTGATGATCCCCCAACAGACATTCTGAATATAAGTATCTTTGCAACTACATGTCAACCTATTCTAACCCTAACCCTACCAGTTTACTAATACTCTACACTACTGAGAGTTAGTAGGTGTACAGTGTACAGTAGGTGCAACGTTACTTATAGTCAACAGAATGTGTTACAGGGACCATCAAAATAAAGTGAAACCAGGATTTCTTACATGGACAACATTAGTATTCCAGCCCCCATCTGTCATTCAATGACTGATCATTTGAAGTTGCTGTTAGCCCATCGAGCATGAGAAATGCGTGAAATTTGGCTGATCCAAGTTTTGTGAAGTTTGGACTTTGTGTTCACAAGACATAGGCCAATTCATGAGTTTGGGCCTCACCCCAAACATATAGTGACCCATATCTGCTAAACGGTTAAATCAAAATTCTTTTGATAACTTTTTATCAGGAGCATCTTGAGATGGTGCTTCACAAATTGAATGCGAATCAGACAAGTTAAAAAAGTCAGTTATTCAAGAAGATTCGAGATGGTAGAGATGTTTTCTTGCAGAAATTGATATGCAAAAGAAAAGTAGAATAATAGCCAAATAATTACTCTCAAATCTCATTCACACATTTCCGCACATGCAAACTGGCATTTTTGTCACGTTTTGACACCGAACCAATGGAGGTGTTGATGTCAAACATGGTGCTGCGTATCTTCCCTATCTTGTGCATGCTTGAATGATATTTGTGAGCTACAAGGAGAATTTTCAGCAATTAATGACTTATATTTTGGTTAGCATTAATGAAGAAAGTCAGTCATATAGGTTTGACCATTTGAAATGTATCCATCTGTTTTGTTAACAAAAGGATTCATGTGTTCATAATACTTAAAACAAAAATGTGAGCTTCACAATAATTCTTTTAAATCCTCAATATTTCGTATTTATGCTCAAAAATTGCTAAAAACTATATTAGGCTATAGATAAATTGGTTATTTGGATATTCTACAAAAACATTATCTTGTGTGCACACACATCCTTTGAAATCAAAACGTTTAGCTGCTGAATGCAAATGTGACCAGACATCTGCTGGAAGTATTTGTGCATAAATGAATGTCTCTTTTCCTCATGTCTTGATCACCTCACGTTGAGATGAGTGATTGCTTATTCTTCCCCAGTAAAGCCCCAAAATTGTCTTCTGCTCCCATTTTGCAGTTCTGATACGATTGCGTTGCAATGTGTTTCTCTATAATTGAATCTCTTTTGATTTATGATGATGCTGCCAGGGTCTCGTGGCGCACTGTAGGTTGTGGTAATAAAAGAAGATTTTTTTTTTTTTTTAATGGAGGGTGTTTGTGGTGCAATAACAGCCGTTCCAAGTAATTGAGAGTTTTCGTGGATCAAATATGTTCTCTTGTTTCTCTGCCATGTTGTTTGCCTTCGTTGTCAAACCTGTTTTGCCACATTGATGGGGTTGAGGTGAGCTGTCAGCCATGGTACGGGAACTCACCCGCCCCCCGTCATTCTTTCACTGTGTATGTTGCCTCAGGCGTTTAGATACTGTACTGAGGGTCGCAGTAAACAGTACAGGGTTTCGGATTCCTTTTTTTGAATGAGACCGAGAGAGGACTGTGGATGGGCCACAACTGCAGCAAGATAACAGCATTAGTGTGTGTGTGTGTGTGTGTGGGTCTTTCCTTCAGGGCTAGATCTGTAGAAAGTTGAGCTCAGGTGAGGACTAGGATTGCAATGCTGTTGTTTTGTGTAAAGAGAAACCTGCATGGAAAAAGATAGAAACGCACTCATACTCATTAGTCGTGCACTCGATTTTTTTTTTTTTTTTTTTTGCTGCTTGTTTAGTTTACTCAAACAAATTAGCTAGTGCAACACAATTTTGTAACATTTTGTCCATTCCATTGACTTTCATTAGAGCACGTGAACTGAACTAGATACTGAACTAGACTGTTAGGTTAGGGTTCAGGTTAGTAAAATAAGTTGACACTTGGAGTCAGTAGAATGTCTGTTGGGAGTCAAAATAGTGTTAGCAGATATTAAGCAGACAGTCTAATAATACTCCAACTACTGGTTGTTGACTTAGTTGCCTAGTAGAAGTTATTTAGCATGTCCAAAGTGGACTGTTGAAATAAAGTGAAATTTCCCTCTGAAGTTTCTATTCATCAAGGAATCCTGAAAAAAATAGACTATCAACATTGATAATAATTATAATACATGTTTCTAGAGCAGATGTATCACTGTATTTTTGATTAAATGAATGCAACCTTGGTGAGCACAAGAAACTTCCTTCAAAAACATTACAGACCCCAAACTTTTGAACAGTAGTGTGTATTTGAACCTAATTTAACGTAGTCAATAATGTTGAGTTGTATTCGCTCAATAATATTAAGTAGATTCCAGTATGTTCAAGTCTGTGTTTATGAGAAAACTTAAAGACCCATAAGTTTTCAATGCTAAACTACAGTACATGTAGAAACAGTGTCATGTTAAAAGGAGGTCATGTTAAAATTATTGTGGTGAAGAAGAGTGGACTGTGTGCTTGGGTGAATGTTGCATGCAAGATTGTTTAACAGGGAGGAGGAGCCAATGGCCGTATATCCTAACTGGGTGATCTATATATATAGGGAACAAATTAATCTTATATAGTTAAAACTGATAGGACATGTTTGTATGCAAATGAAATGAACTTGCTATTCTTATTGAACATGCACACCTATTGTTGATCAAACGAAACCTCATACAGCATAGATATAGCATATCACGACCTAACCACATGCTCTGCTTTTCAGCACGATGGTAACCACAACCAGTTTAGACCTCACGTGGTACATTAGAGTTGGGTCTTTGTGATACCTTTACAACTTATTTCTAACATGTGAAACTACTATCCACATCTGGATCAAGTTAAACCTAATTATACAATATAGCATGTGCTTGCTAAAGCTAACATCATTTGTTTAAATCCCTAAACTTTGGTGCCGTTCGTCCCACACAGTTTTTGCTACAGACATGATTGATATCTTAAATCATGCCTTTTATTGAGGAGAAGTGTGCTGGCACTTTTCTAAGCAATAAAACGAATGATTTTTGCCTGGCGAACAATAAAAGTGGAAAAAAAAATCCCATAAGTTCACCCGAATCACATTTAGAGACCAGAATATCATAGAGACCTGAGGGTGGACTTGCCTAGTTACCACCCTAGCAACCACCCAGAACTCCTTTTGAACATGCAAAGCACACATTTTGATCCTAGTTGCCACATGTTCTCCTGGATTAATCTTGCTTTTTCAAAGAACTATTGTGTTTCATACTTCACACAGTTGCCTAATTTATTCTTTTTTTTAGCTCCATTTTCTGCTGTTTTTCTCCTACTGCTCAAATTTGCTACAACACATCAATTATTCATATATTCAATTCATAGTCAATTAACGTATCCCAACTGCTGTGACGAAGCGCTCCGAAGAGGACACTTTAATATCGCATGTGAGGTGCAGGGAAACTTATTTCTCGTCTGCATAGCCTCGGGGGCTTCTGGGTGTGAAACGCAAACGAAACGTCCTCGGGAATGCGGCAAAGACTTATTATTCCACTCAGAGTGCCATAAGAGAGCTGGATATTTGGCTCGTCATGTAAAAAGGAAACTCTGCAGCAGAAAGAGGTCATCGGTCATGTTCAGCCACAGTAGAGCCATTCAGGCCATGACGAGAGCCGTCCAACACGCGGGGAGGTCACGGCGCTTCCGTTAACACACACACTGTCATCTTTATCAAGTCTTGCTTTGATATTGTAATAGGCATGCGATTTGCGCATTTAAGCAGCTTTCCGTGACTGGAACTTTCTGTGTCGGGAATGATGGAAAAAGTCGAGAGGGAGGAATGTGGAGAGGAGTTTGGGTGCCCTTGATTGTGAGAGGGACTCTTTTTGGGCAATGCCAGGCATGCAGCAGAAGAGATGGGCATATGCATGCATGCTTTTTTTGCATTCTTGCTTTCACTCATTTATTCACTTGTTCAACAGGGTTATTATCGTTGACTAAAATTAAAACCATAAAGAAACATTTTACTTGAAACAAATGTTAAAGGTACACTGGCTAAGTTTCCATCCACTTGTCAATGGAATTATCTGAAGTTCGGTAAAAAAAATAATGCGAATAAAGCTGGTGAAAGTGTGTTTCCATCCAACGGCTTTAAAGCGAATAAAAACCTGTGCGTAATGACGTCACTTGCTGTTTTGCGATCAAATTGGTATATCGAATTGATTTGAGACATTTTAAGGTGTTTCCATTCATTTTCGCACTGAATCGCACAACATTCAAGCCAACATTTGCGAACAAAGGCTTGCTAGACAAAATGCAAATTCATTATTTATTCGCCAAATAGCGTTTCCATCAGCGTTTATCGCATAAGCCGTATATCGATCAAGATAAAATCGGATGAGACCGAACGTATTTCATTTGAGTCGATATTCATGAAATTCAATCGAATTTTACTGTTTCCATAAGGCATTTTTCATTCGATATCACTTAATTCGGATAAAAACGTGTGGATGGAAACATAGCTACTGTAACTTTTGGCCCACTAGCGGTTAAAAAACAAAACTGCATGCATTTTGCAGAAGAACGTTGTTTTGGTTGTGCTTCGGCTCTGCGCGACTGTGCGGATGAATATGATTATCCTACTGCTCATAAAACATTCACTTCTATGCTTAAGAGATATAACCAGTTTAGATGGAAATGACCTCAAGCTGAAGACGTTACTCTAGCTAAACCCATTAATAGACACAATACTTCCTTGAAAATAGGTTCTAGCACAGCGCTATGAGAAATCTGAATGAAATTATGGCTAGATAATGCTTTACAAAGAACTCTGTTAGAGAGAGCTACATATGGCAATTTATCTGTTCAATAAAATACCTCACCTGTTGAATAATAAAAACACTGTCATCTCCACGTTGCGTTTACAACATTTCAAATCCCTCAGTTCTTGCCCGAAATGCCAAGCCAATGTTGATTCTTGTTTTATTACGAGCTTTGTCGCGATCTCTTTTTCCAGCAGACTCTCCTCTGTTCGGCGTTTGTTTAAACTGGTGTTTTCCCGGAGGTGGGAGATTTAGCTGATCCGTGTCAACCTTTCTCGCTGGTTGTGACAACTCAACTCTGCCACTCCCACACCAGACACGTGTCAAAGTAGCCAGAACTGTTCTCTATTTATGGATATGAAGAGACACAGACGGGCGAGTGGTGTGTGTACACAATTTCCCGCAAAAAATATAAACACTTATAAATAGGCTTACCATGGTGAATGCAGAAGAAGGATTGATGATGTATTGACATTATTTACATTTTGTTCATTTTGAATAACAAAAAGTTACATGGCGTACCTCTAAATGAAATAAAATGTAAAAAAAAATAAAAAAATAAACTATTTCAGCTAGTTTCCAAGGCAACATTTCTCATTTTCTCATCTCAATACTAAAATGAAAGAAAAATTAATAAAATTGTTTTGACGTATTAAAAAAGAACTAACAAAATTACAAACATTTTAACTAAAATAAAAGTAAAAAAAAAAAAAATCTAATTCAAACTATAATAGTTGGTTTCACTTTATTTTGATGGTCCTTTTAACACATTCTGTTGACTGTAAGTAGCGTTGCACATACAGTACATGTCTACTAACTCTGTTAACTCTGTTTTAACATTTATATCACTGTAGTTTAATCACACATTTGCTGTCTTTTCCACTCAGTGATTATCTCTGGTGCTCGTCCTGTGTGGGTTTATCTGTGCAAGACTGTGTTGATGTTTTGTTTTGAATTCAACCACAGGTTCTGCAGAATGCACGAGGTGTGAATGTTAGCTATACGTTTATGAGTCACGTGGCATTGCCAGGCAAACCACAAGGTTCATAACTTGCTGATGAGGATTTTATTTTTATCTACAAGGAAGAAGTGTGTCCGGCCAAGTCTGGGTTCTCATCCTGTTCTTTTTATCTGTTATAAATTTCCCACGTTTTTTTCTTTTTCTAAAATTGGTGTTCTTAAAGATATAGTTCACCCAAAAATTTTAATGTGTTTGTGTGCTTGTTTGTTTTTCTCTCTCTTTAATTTTTATTTTGCTGGCCAATAATTTCCATGGCATGTCAGCCATCTGTCTTTATGTTTTCTTTTTCTTATTTTGTCTTTTGAATTTGATGGTGGTTTTGGCAAATTTAAAACCAAATAAAAACTGTTTTTTTTAAAAAGAAGAAAGAAATAACATATTTTTATTTACCATATAGACCTGATGTTTTTGCTGATATTTTTCTGTGGACAGGAGAAATTTGGAAGATTCTTCCCTCCATACAACAACAGTCATGTCTTTAAATCTCCAAAATGGACGAAAGAGTGGCATAAACATTGTCCATATAACTTGTGCACTATTTTTTCAAGTCTTCCTAAGCCTTTAAATAGCTTTGTGTGACAAGAAACCCCAAATTAATTTATTTGTTCAATTATTAAACAAACCAGCAATGCCAATATCATGGTTCAATTCCCCCAAAATGCATGAACTTATAAAATGTGTTCTTTGAATGCAATGGAAATTGAATAAAAGTGTCTGCCAAATGCATAAATGTAAATGCAAATGAACTTTCCCTTCACTGCTGCTGTGAAATGCTCATTCAGAATATATGGAATGTATATTTTCCGAAGATTTCTGCGCTAGATTTTTCTGAGCATTTCTGACATTTCGACCTCACACAAATCCATTGCATGACTTTAGAAGTCACGTGAACTACTTTTATTATGTTTTACACTGTTTTCTTTGGAGGATTTGCTCACTCTCCTATAGAAAAGCTTTATGTTAAAAAAACACGTTAAAGATATCAGCATATTGTTGCAAATCAGCATACGGACCAACATAAGGGTAAGTAAATTATGAAATTTTTATTTTAGGAAACCTAACCCTTTATTCAGAGCATTACCAACTCATTAGATCACTTGTTTCAGGACGAACCTTAAACGCTCTGCATTCATGTTGTTTGTTTGCTCTAGCCATTGGCCTCTCTTTTATTTTTAAACACCGTCCACACAGTGTGACATGCATCCCATGGGTGGCTATCTGAAAAAAATTGATTATTGCTTTCAGGCATCCCTAAGAGCTTTGCCCTCTCTTCTGGAATATTAACACTCTGGATATGTATTGATGTCTGATCCGGTACGGATGTGCGTGTGTGTGCATGTGTGTCTGGTTGAGTGTGTGTGCTCTCTATTCACCGCCTGTCCTTGTGTGCCAGTGCGTATTTGGACATGAAGAGCCGTTTAGAGTCCTCCTAACAAATCAGCATTGTTCTGTTGTGAGCCCAGTCCTTGGCTCCAGGAGTGTAAACAGACAACTGTTGGGCGCTGCGTTTCCTGCCAAAACTTCTTATGTGAACATACGCTCCGAGCCCATTCCTCCAAACACGGCCCTCCGCAGTCGGAACACGCGGCTATTTCTAATTCCGTACCATTGTCAAGAGAAACGTTTCATTCGAAAGCAATTGTAATGAAATGAGAGCCAATTCTCACATCGCATTGCTCCCGTGTTTCTTTGCATCTTCTCCATCCTCTCCTCCCCCTCACTTCATTATTTCAGGGATGCGTCCATTTTTGTTCCACCTGCCAATAATGGTTTCCACCCACCGGCGCGCAGATTTCCCCCCAATTACCGCATGTCACCCTTTCACCCCGCAGCCCCCCTCCCTCCCGGTCCATTCATTACGCTCGCTGTCGCTCAGTCTCTCTCCCTCTTTCTCTGGTCACTCTGTCCGTCTTCTTCCCGTCTTTGTGTGCTGGATTAATATTTTATGAGCTCCTTGATGACGGGTGTTCACTGCTGGGCAAACAGCCCCAGCTGAGCCCCCCCAGTCTCCCCGCATGCCTGCTCATCAGTAAACCCTCAGGGGAGCCCTTCTCTCTCAACTCTCTCCCCTTCACTGACTCCCTCTCTCTTTCTACCGCTTTCTTCTCCGGCTCCAACTAAATACAATGAGCCGTCATCATTTCTTTGCTGCGTCAAGGAGATTTTGTGCTTTTGTGTGAGGCAGGGTTATTATAGTTAACTAAAACCATAAAAAAACATTTTTGTTACTTGAAATGAACTTGAGCTGAATAAAATAAGATATATATAATCATTTACAGCATTTTTTCATTTTGTTTAACTTGACGTACTAAAATAACTAAAACTGAAAACTAATAAAAATGATAAAAGCACATGAAAACGACTCAATCTTTAACTAAAATTAAAATGAAAACCGAAACCGTAAAAATAAAAACTATTTAGTTTAGTATAATCTCAATAATAAAGGCCCGTTCACACCAAGAACGATAACTATAAAGATAACTATTGGTGTCCACACCAACGCACAATGTCATTCTGTTTATTCTAAGCGCACGTTGCAGTTTCGTCTTTTGCTACTTTAAATGCTCTTTAAAGCTGGATGGATTCTGATTGCATCAGCTAGAAAAAAATTTGTTCTGAATGTGATTCCAACCATATTGTTTCTGTGTGCCGTTATCATGTTAGTTGTGCTGTGATCTCTGTGATTCTTTTATACTTAAAACGATTTTTAGATCTATATCTTTATCTTTATAGTTATCATCCTGGGTGTAAACGGGCCTTAACATGGTTTGGAATCACATCTGGATCCGGTTACATAAACTTGCTGAATTTTTTTTTCATCAAGACTGATCTTAACTTCAAGTCAAATACATAAAAAGAAGAATTGGTCTACTTTGATTACCAAAAAGTAAGTTACTACTAAAATTGCTAGTTGGTCAGATTAGTTAGTCTTAACTTAGCAGCTATGTTTATGCATCTGGTCCTAACTGGTCATAACATTTTTGAACATTTGAATCTGAAAAGTAAGACTGATTGCCCCTTGGCAAACTGGTAGTTGATCAAACTATTTCTTAAGACAGTCTTAACGCAGTGGTTTATGCAGCTGGCTGCTGATTTTTGCTGATTTCTCCTCGACGAAAAAAGATACTGAAGCGATTTGCAGAAAGGTGCAAGTGTGTATGTTGGCACTAATGATTTTCCCACTGGTGTATTTAAAATGCATCTCTTTTTAAATGCGCTTGTGGGTTGACACCGTGGGAAATGTCACAGCCGGGTGACATTTGACAAATGAAGCCCAGCGGATGGCGAAGAATCTATTAAAGGCGGTGCGTTTGAGAGATCTGCATTCGTTTTCAATTGGTATTGTGTGAACCCGACAGTATCCGTGTCAAAACCCGGTGCAACAAAAACACACGGGTGTCAAACCCCATCTGCTCTCTCCAGCTGCGGCGTGGAGAGGCGTGCCCCCCCCCCCCCCCCCAATCACCCCAAATGCAGCACGCTTCACTTCATGCCCCAATGTGAGCATTAAATATTGAGGAGAGGTACTGCAGGCTTAAGTGATGCTTTTGGGTGGATTAAACTTTGGTTGGATTTCATTTTGACCCTCTATTACATGCTGCTTAACTAAATTAAAGTAAACAAATATATAATTACATTAGCGTTGATAGCAGCTTATCTTAAAATACTAGTAGGCTAGTAATGTCATTATGAAATAAATCAATGTTACATATGGTTTCACATATGTACAGACCCCTAATTTTACATATTACTTCCTAAATAATATTTTCGATAATTATAAATTGTAAAAAAGAAAAAAAGAAAAAAAAAGGATGTTCATATACATACATTAAGTGTTTTACTAAATATGTTGTTACACAATATTTTGAATATTGTCTTCATTAAGATTATTCCTAATTTGCATACTTTAAGTTTAAATGCAACAAAAACTCACAATACAAAATAAATATATTCTGGCAAAGTTTCATTTTCATTAATGGTGCTGTTATTGATTAAGTTTTAGCCCATTTGCTAACTTCAAAGTGACATGTCACTGTCAGCCAACCCTGTGTCAGCAAATCAGATTGATTGACAGGCACAGAGTTGTTCCTGTGATTGATTGCATTTCTAATTGGCTAAATATCACTCACCATCATAATTATTTCTGTTATATCTGTCAGGTTAATTTTATCTATGTTATTCCTCAAAAAAGAGCCTTAAATGAAAAGGAAAACCTGCTGATATGAAAAGAAAATGTTTAGTCTATCTGTTCACCTGAAGTGCCTCTCCGTAAGGACAAGCCCCGCCCACTCCCCAAGCGCTTCATTGAAACTGTTTCATGACGTGTGTGTAAACCCCCGCCCTCTCTCCCTCAGAGCCGCTTTGCGCTGCTCGCTCGAGTCTGAGATCCTCCACAACAATGTGGCACACGCATAATGGGATTTACCGGGTTCACTTTCAAACGCTTTTGTTGTTGTTTTAAAAATTAACGAGTGTTTCGCTTTGCCTTCCAAGGGGATGAAACGCAGTGCCGTTGAATGAAGTGAGTAAAATAGTTCGCTGGAAAACTTTTCAGCGTTTATGCGTTTTTTTGGATTGTGAGCTCTGAATTTGTTATCTGTGGGCTAAATACTTAAAAAAAAACATTTTTTTAAATAAGTGCATTTCAGTTAAAAATGACATTGTTTGGGTTTAGTAATGTTACATTGAATGCCAATGAATAAGTTCTTATGATCTTAGGTTCATTGAATTATTAAGTATAGTGATTGGGAATAATGCATTGTTTCCTTTTCCTGTACCCATTTCATAACTTACCATCAGAGCACTGAATATAATGCATCTTTGTTCAGTTCGTTGTCCTGCATGTTCTGTTTATTTTATAACCTTTCAGGAGCTTCACTGCACTCTGGGACAGTCCTCTGAGAGTATTCATTGATTTTTGCTCTTGCATTCTATTTCAAGCTCTACAAGCTTCACTTTGATAGGGAAAAAAAGAAACATGAAAAGCAAAAGGGTTTTCATCTTTATTGAAATGTAGTTTGCAAACATTTTCAAACTGAGAATTATCTAAATTGCTTTTGTTCTGTAATGCGTTTCGTTTTTCTTTAATGCTTTCCATTCAGCTGTTTATACAACTTTACTGGGACTGATTTCGTCTGTCATTGTAGATAAATAACATCACACAAATGCCAATGCATTTTGAAACAACATTATCAGACAGCTGCGTTGCTATTCTCAAGACTCCAATTAGTCCAAGGTGACTATAGGCAAAGACCCACAAATGCCACGATAACCTGTTGTGGAGTGGATCTAATGCATTCAGGCTTAATTGGAAGATAACTAGATGTTTAATCACACATTTACTCAGTGGTTTTCCAGCCTCTGTATCAGCAGCTTGCGGTTATTGTACTATTCCTCCGGGAGGTGTGGCGTACCACTTTAGGAGTGGCGATTTGGATTGTGTCTTTTTCAGCAGCCATACCAAGTTTCATGAAACCTGAACATCCCTTTTCACCCTCTCTTTCTTTTTTCACGCGCTCCCCCCGTTGTTATGACTCCATTGTCTCCTTTCTAAATGCCTCCTCCCTTTTAGTCCCTGAGGAGTGGTGGGTTTTCACCTTGTGTTCAGCATATGGGGGGTGTAATTAGCTGCTCGTGTTGACATTCTTTTATTGTATCGTGCAGCCGGTACCCACAAACAAGTTTTTCCTCCCTTTAGTCTCTAATTTGAAATACGCACTCCTGCCTATTTGCATTTTCTTTCCCTCTTCAAAGACGGCCCTTATCTTGTAAAATGTTTGGCTTGTAAACGCTTTGGGGAACCTTCATTCAGAGTCATTATTACGCTCCCCAAGCTGGGCAGACAAAACATACAGCTGTTTTTTTGTTGTTGTTGTTGTTGTTGTCGTTTTCAGCCTCTAAAACAGCTATTAAATAGGGTGTGTAATGTACGAAGTAGCCCGTGAATTTAGTGGCAGCTCCCTTCCTGTCGGTTGCACTGGAGTGAGTGTGTTTATCTGCCCCCATCAAGTAATTAATGTTGCATTTTTATGCACGCAGATGCTTGTCAAGGTGGTGATGAAAGCAGTGTGGGCCGCTCGCGAGTGAGAGTCTGGCGGTGTGAAAATGAGAGCCGAAGGTGAAACCTAATAATCATCATCATACGGTTGATGGTTCCAGAACTGTTTTTAAAATTCACAGAGAGTAGACACTTCTCGCACTCATCCAGCTTATGAATATAGATGTGCACCTCTCTAACCTGCCAGAACTGTTGAATTCAATCAGCGTAAAATTGAAACGGCCCTTTTTTTAAATGGTTTACTATGATTACCTGTAGGTTGCTTTCCAAAGAGCTACTCGGTGTCATTTTCCTGTAGTTTCACAGACTTTGCTTGTGATAAAAGCTTGCTTGAGCATCATTATATCTCCCATTGTGGCCATTATGGCTCATTACCATCAAAATAAGATGTCATCATATTTGTTTGTTCAGAGAGGTGATAATTACAGGGAGCCGGAGATGATTGGTTGCCTGGCTCACTTATTCCGACCGCAGCCTGTGTTTTCTCCACCAGAAATTCCTACAGGACCTAAACGCACCCTGCTAACCTCCTGCTCTTCTTGCCGAAACGCCCTGATGATATCAGATATCTAGCAGCGTGCATGAAATATGCGCGAAATATTCATGAGCTCAGTTGGGGAGTATAAAGAAGCGATGTAGTGAAGGAGGCTGTGCTGGAAACGGGACAGATTGCAACAGAGATACAAGGATAGTTGAGTTGGCGCGGCGGGATGGAGAAAAGATTGAGTAAATATAAAACGGCGAGTCTCTTCTATAAAATATTTGGAGTCTGAGTAGCATACAACTGTCAGCGATGAAATATGCACGAGGTTACATTACTAATCGTCGTATTTTATCACACTCCCGCTTTCTGTTCTTCAAACAGCTAGATGCTTTCTCTGTTGTTTTTTGACTATCTCTCTCTTTTTTTCAATTTTCCCCACCTTCTCTTTCTCTCTTTCCATATTTCCCAAAGTATCACCCCCTCCTGCTTGGGTGTAGTATGGAAATGAGAACTTGCCCACCCTCCCTCCGCACAGAGGTGGTGATTAACCACTGCACACCCCAGGCACACACACACACACACACACACACACACTCTCTCACTCTCTCTCTCTCTCTCTCTCTCTCTCTCTCTCTCTCTCTCTCTCTCTCTCTCTCTGTCTCTCTCTCTCTCTGTCTCTCTCTCTCTCTCTCTCTCTCTCTCTCTCTCTCTCTCTCTCTCTCTCTCTCTCTCTCTCTCTCTCTCTCTCTCTCTCTCTCTCTCTCTCTCTCTCTCTCTCTCTCTCTCACACATGCACACACACACTTGGTGTGCTGACACTTTCATGCCTGGCATCAAAGAGACTTGTAAATCCCAGTCACTCTCACTCTCAGTACGCATTCAAAGACCCAACTCTGTAATAATAATCAGTGGCGTCTTTGAGATGTGCCCATCTCCACGAGACATGATGCGTGTTGCAAGATGCTTTGTCTCGCACCAAATTTCCAGGTTTATTTCCACCCTGACACCTGCGTTAGCATGGCAGAGTCTCACCTGCTGCGACGACCCCATGCATCTGCGCCCAATCTGCTTTGTGTGACGACACATATCCGATCTTACCTTATGACAACTTATGAAAAAGTGACTGTAGTTAAGCAAGGAATATAAAAGGGGATGGTTGTTAACATTAGTTAGCTACATTAGTTAACATTTCCAATAAACAGCTGTGTTTTTTTTTCTTTAACTGATTAATAAATACTGAACTGATTATTGTTAGTTAATGTTAATTAATACATTAACTAACACTTATGATATTATGTTGTTACATGTATGTATCTGCCATGTAATAGACGGTGATGCTTGCTGATATGGCAATAAACTCAAATACTTCTACTACTACATTAACTAATGAGACCAAATCGTGTTCCACAAAAGAAAATGAGGTTTACAGGTTTGGAACGACATGAGGGTTTGTAGTACTGTAAATGATGCATGAATTTTCATTTTTTTGTGTGAGCTATCCCTTTAATTAAATTTACTGTCTGCTGGTTCTTGTATCGCTTTATGAATTTAGACGCTGTGCTTTTAAATTATCTGAGATGTTTTAACGAGACACAATGATGCATTTTGTGAGACACTTTGTGTCACATCAGATTTCCTGGTTACTTTCCACTGAAATCTCGCTGCCCCCACATGCTGTGACCGCTCAGCCGACCTACGCCCTCTTTGTGTGGCGTGAACAGACGTGAATATGATGCAAACATCTTTTCTTAGAAGTTCACACCTTGAGAAAGTGATCCAATTAAGCAAAAATGTCATGACTTGCTTATTTTAGCAAGCTTTTGCTAGAAGGGCGTAATTAGCATTTATGAATTTACATGCATCTGCTTGTACATGCAGAATTCAGCATTAAAGCTTGAAGCATGTAACCAAGTATTCAGATTTGGGTAATTTTTTTAAATGTTAAAGTCATTTAAATGTCAATAGTGATCAATCAACATTTCTGAATGCTTTGGAGATGCATCCTTAATGTCTATAGTGGATACGGGCACTTAAACCTAAAAATAGTAGCCAGACTATATTGTTCTGTCAGTTCAGACAGTGTGCTTTAAATTAGGAGAGACGTTTTTGTCTCATGTCAAGCCTGCTGAAGCGATTCCTTCCTCTGATAGTGCAAGCACACAGCATGGGTGGGGTTCGCATGTCTGTCTGTTGGCTCACCCCCATGGAGGAGTCTTGGACTCTGAAGCTTGTCTTATTTTCTAACACACACAGAGGCTCACTTTTTTTTAAATGTACCAGCTAGATGCTTTGTGTGATGTCCTTCAGTTTTTTTGCGTTTTCATGTGTGGAAAGTGTCTGTCTGGAAGCATTGCGTGTACGTGTAAGCTTTGTGTCTGATATTGTGTTTTGCGTATTATGCACTCGGCAAAGAAATTAGACACACATGCACACTATAATTACAACCGTGTCTGTTTCTGGGGGTAATGAGTGTTGAGTGAGCTTAGCAACCTAGCAAGTATGTGCTTTGTTTTAATATGCTACTGTGTAGGAGAGGAAGTTTACAGAGATTGGGAACGTGCACACACACACACACACACACACAGAAGAGGATGGGCGGAACAAGTGCTTCCAGCTAGGGTCAAAGGTCAGCCTGCAATCGAAATGACTCTCCCGAATTGGTTGCACCTTTCGGGAATGATAAACTCTGCTACCTTCTATTTAAAACATGTTTACATGTTGCAAAAGCTGTTATTAGCGATATGCATGAAACATAATAGCTATTGGTCTGGTTTTACAATGCAATGGTGCAAAACCAACCTCAATTTATTTTCACCCTTTGTCAAGTCCCAGTTCTTTTGTGTGTGCTTGTGTAAGGAAGAGCTCGCCTCCAATATATATCCCAAGCTCTTTTTCCATTCCTCCTCACAAAGGCAGTAGCTATTCCTCTTTCTTATTGAATAGGGAGTGTGTTCTCGCTCTCTCCCATGATGCCCCGAAACAGTTATTACCATTTAAGTAAAAAAAAGGAGATGAATGCTGATGCTGCAAAAGCTCAACCTAATTCAAGCTGTGAAATTGCCTGTTTTGACAGTATAAGAGACCTCCTGCATTCTCCGTTTTAGCACACTTTTGTTCTGTGTCATTCTCACCCTGTCTGCCTCTGTTAGGTGGATCTGTGTAGGAATAGTTGCACACGGGGTGGTATTCAACCGCTCGGTCTCTGTTTCGCTTCTGTTTGCCACTCTCAGTTAAATTTTCGGTGAGGATACGGTGGTGGCGGCACACCCTCTCTCTGTTTAGACGCTCCAGGGCTGTGAATGCCTCAACGATTTATTAATTTAAGACTGACACATGTAGCATTTACATATTGTCATTTGAATGTCACTATGATATCATTTTTTATCTTTATAATTGTAACTTGCGCAAAAAAGCAGTCATAGTTTAGTTTTTCATCACCATTTTTTCCCCTCTTTCTGAGTGTAGAGTTTATCAGGCTGTTTTTTCACTACTGTACCTTTAAGACGGCTATATATAAATGACCTCGGTTATGATTTACAGGAGTTCCTGTATCTCAAACAATAGACCATGGTGTTAGAAATGCCATGGATTCGATTCCTAGGCAACACATCAACTAATTAGGATCGGATGTATGCCTAGAATGCTGTGTTAGGTCACAGTAGACTATTTTCAAATCTTCAAACCGATTTTTAAACCGTAGGAGACCACAGACATCAGGACAGTTTCAACTAATTATTAACATAATAATCCTCAGAACGTACACACTAGACAATTCGGCCAGACCGTGAGACCACAAACCTACTGATTGTAGTAACGATTTCACAGTGACACGAGATCTCACAGAAACTCAAACGTGACTTCAGAAGAAAAACAAACATGGAGGAGGATCAACGTCATACTGGTGTACTTTTTTGTTGCGAAAAACAAAAAAGAAATCTTGGCTGAGAAGACGCTATAGTCTTCTTTCTCAATCCTCCACTTTCGTGACATGTTTGTGGCTGCCATGTGTCAAGTATAAAAGCATGCAACATCCGGTTGGTGGAGCTTGTTGCTCTCATTGGCTATTGCAGGTATGCCGTCTGAGGAAGCCCGATCAAGAGTCGTAAATATCGACCATGTTTGATATTTGCAAGTTGGGATCGGGGAAGCTCCGACGCGACCGGGAGTAGTAAAACAATCGTAATGAAACACAAAATTGAGGATTTTTTGGACAAAAAGTCGGTTGCGACAAGCCTTGAATCTGGCCACGCCCCCCGATCATTGGAAGTGCAAAATCTCTTAATTTTCAAGTGGTTTGGCAAGCATAAGTCAGTTGTCATAAGTCAGTCACGTTGTTCACACTGTCATTCAATATTGAAAATGTATATAAATGTAAATATAGTTGTGACCATAGCCATGATGAATTCTGCATTTAGAGGTAAATATAAAAAGGTAAACTAATATGGCTTCATTGTAGTAGCGTACATGCTAATTGGTTTCGGACAACTGCAAAAACGAGCTTATGTGCAGAAAATAAATTACTTCTTGGAAAAAGCTCTAACATATGTATGACTTTTTGTAACTTCTCTGGTTTGCCTATCATCAAAATGTGTCGGAGCCTATATTGAACTTATTTTTTTTAATAAAAGATCAAGGAAAATTTAAATTTTCATGGGATGACCACTTAAAAAGTGCTCTGGAATAATTTTTTGCTGACTGCTGAATATCAAAAGCATGACAACTTATTATCAAAGTGTTTTTCCACTCTGAATGCAAGTCAGCATCATTTAGCTTTTCAAGATCCTGTTGTGCAAGACCTTTAACGAAACAGGTCATGACTAAGGATAAGAAAAATCAGCTGGCGGTCTGTAGGCTCTCTGAGCTCGTTTCTTTTGATCATGTTCATTAAACGTGGATGGCATGAGTCCTTAAGCTATGTAGACAAGAGACACCGTACAAAGCGATGTTCAGCTTTCAGCCTTCATAAACAAGGTGATGCATGAACGCATGAACTCTCCAATCAAAAGCCTAACTGAAAAGAAGTGGCTAATCTCGCCAGCATGTCAAACTGTCCTTTTCTTACCCACCATCCCTTTGAAGGTGGAGACGAGGTAAAATGTTATGCATACTGATAGATTCCAGCTTCTCTGGAATTCCCCCCTCCTTCCCTCCTCTCCTTTGCTCTTTCTCTTCATCTCTCATATACTAGGCCCTCAAGACTTTCTTGGCTGCTGTGATATGAATTAAAGATGAATCTTTCTTTTCCCTCTATAACTTTCTCAGATACTCAGTGTCCTCTGATACTTTTTCTCCTTCAAAAATGGAATCGTGTTTGGCGTACTTGCAGAAATTAGTCAAGCCTCTCTCTAGACTTGACTTGCAGGCAAGCCTAACTATTACTATTGCTGATATTTTGGGTTAGGGATTTGAACAAACTCATAACCCTAAGTATTACACCTCGGCATCATGCAACGTCTCTCAATGCTTGCCTCACAGACATGATGGCTCAAATTGTGTGGCTTGTTGAGGAAAGTTGTGCTGTGAAGTACAATTTAGTTTTAGTGGAGGTTTTAGAGGAGATGTGGCCACTTTTCAGCTGGTCAGGCTGGGAAACCCGCTTGCTGACTGGTTACACCAAGTTAAGCCAGCTACGACCACCTCGGATCAGACCAAACCAGTATTTTTCACAAATAAAGAAATTGTTAAAATATGAATAAAAAGGAAGTAAACACTGTAACCAACAGGGCACTCAGTAATCTGGTTCGTTTGTATGCACTTTATTTTTAAAAATAAACAAGGTAAATAAGCAGACAAGGCAATTTTACAGACATTAGCCAGGTTTCCATTACAGATTTGCGCAAATTTTTTACAATATTTTATAAATGTCGATAAAAAACCATTGTGAAATGACGTAATTTCCATTAACTGATGTTATGAGACTAAGACGTAATTTTTTCCTTTCGCAATAAGTCATTCCAAAGATCATGGCAATGGATGTTAGTAGGTTTAGGTATATCACAGCCATGATTTTTAATCATAGGTGTGTTATCCAATAATTAATGGCAAGGAAAGCCCCTTAAACTTGGGAGTGGCTACATATTTCTGGGTGTTTCTCCCTCCTAACTGCTACGAGGTTTTGATAAATTGTGGCATTTCTTTGTTGTTTAGAATCCAGTATTCCCGTAATACTTTTGTCTTTTATGAGTTTAGTAAAAAACTCTGTCTCTTCTTCGGTCCAAACATATCTTTAAAGAATGATCATGTGACTTTTACATATGCCACGGTGACCTGTAAATGCAAAAACCTGTTTCCATTGCAGTTTTGCAAAATTTTATTTTCTCGAATTGCCTGAAAAATCACCTCATGCGAGCGTAAAAAAGTTGTTGTGATATATGGGAGCAAAATTGACATGTTTCAAAGTGCATATTTTTCACTTTTTTCATATTTTTCGCAGTTTGAAGGGTACTGGAAACGAAGCGTGAAAATGACATGAATATGACATAGTGGGCAACTGAATGTATTGCAGCATAGTTTGAAATCAAGGATTTAAACTCTGCATGGTTTGTGAAATTATATTCAAAGACTTTTTTAAATTATGTAAATGTGAATATGCTGAATGCTGACAGTAAATGAGAAAGTAGTATAGTGTTTGACTTTCTATTCCTAATAATATAAAAAAATAAATGCTATAATACTTTTTTGTATAACATTTCCTTTCTTTGTATTAGACTTTTAAACCGATTTTAAACTAATGAATACGGAGACTGGGAGCACTGTGTGCTCAGGTGATGGCGTTCTCATCGCCATCAAAATAAAAGTCCTGATCCCGACACATCGACCAAACAAAAAAAAACGTATCGGATGATGCCGATATTTAAAAATTGACAAATATTGGCTGATATATTGCCTTGGTGATATGTTGGTTGAGCACTACACACAACACCCTCCTAGCAACCACATAAAGCTAAAAAACATTGAACACATTAACAGTTACATATACTACATGGCAACCACACAGAACATCCTAATAATCACATAGAATCTATATAATATTGTGCTTAAAACCACTCAGAAGAACACGTTGGCAACCACACAAAATGTTGGAAAACATTCTGAACACCTCAGCAACAGTATAGCTACCCTGCAACCACATGCAATAATCTAGCATCATGGTATTGAGTTCTGCATGGGAGGCACCACACGTTTTCTTAAGAAAATGAAAATCTAGTTTTTATTGCATCAGATGATTCTTTATTTTCTCTGTTTTGTTCAAAGGTTGATAACTGAATGTAACCACTGATGCTCTCGTGTCTTTCGAGTGGTTGATTAAAGCGGTGTCTGTTTTCTTGGTTTCATGATTTCATCAGTAAAACCAGAAAGGCAACAGCTACAGGCATCATGCATAATTTAGCACCTAACTTCTTCACATCTCTATTTTACTTTTTATCAACGCTCTCATATTTTCACACACACACACACACACACACACACACACACACACACACACACACACACACACACACACACACACACAGACAGACAGACAGACAGACAGACAGACAGACAGACAGACAGACAGACAGACAGACAGACAGACAGACAGACAGACAGACAGACAGACAGACACACACGCACGCACAAACACGCGTGCACACATGCTCTCTCTATCTCTCTATCTCTCTAATCTCTCTAATTCCGAGGAACACTAGTCATTCTCATGTCATCTTGCGGCAGTCAGTAAAGGCCAGTAAACAGTGAGTCAGACACCCAGAGACCGATACAAACACCAGCAAAGGATTTAAATGATAACAGGAACCCACGTCTGGCGAGCTTTTGTACGTTTTATCAGCCGCTGTTCTTGCGTTTGCCACTCGTACGCTGGCATTCTGACTTTTCTGAAGTAAACTCCAGTATTATTGCATGTTTCGTGGTCTTAGACGCGCGTCTTTTATTGCACTGGACCAAAGCCTGGCAGTCTCACTCAAGCATCCTTCACTGCCTGTGTGAAGGTGGCAGGACTTTGATGAACAAAAGAATGTATTTGAAGCCTGTAGTCTTTGTGCTGCATGGTGATGTGCGGCAGTAGGTATTCTTTGTGGTGTTTTTCTGTTAACTTAACATTTGTCTTCTCTCTCTCTCTCTCTTTCCCCTCTCTCTCCCTCCCTCCCTTTATTTCTCTATCTTTATTTTTCTCTCCCTATCCCCATCTGAATCACCTCCTCTCTCTGGTTTCCGCTAACACTGACTATCTTGCTTTGCCTTCTGACTCTTTTCCTTCCTTTTCATGTGTTGCTCAACTTTCCATGCCCCTCTCCCTCTTCCTTACTGTCTTTCCCCGTATCTTCGCATCCTTCCCATAAATCTCTTCATGCACGCTGCCTTCACTTTTTTGACTTTGCATTTCTGACTAACTTTTATCCCTGTTGTTTACGTTCCTGCCCTTTCCATCCATTCGAAATTATCTTTCTTCATGTATGCTGCTTTTCAACTGCCTCCCTCTCTCTTTCTTCTTGATCTCTATCTCTTTTCAGCAGGTGAGGGGGTGCCATGCCAGCTGCTGCTCCCCTGTTGCTGCTCCTCGCCATCTTGTGGTGGCCTCTGGTAATGCCTCTGGTCCCCAGTCATCTTCAAAGCCCCCCTACATTCATCTCCCTCAATGGCTCCCGCCTCAATCACCTCCTGCTCGACAACCACACGGGCCATGTCTACGTGGGTGCGGTAAATGTGCTCTATCACCTTTCCCCAGAGTTGCAGCTGCTCTCCTGGGGCAAAACGGGGCCTAAACTAGACAGCCCAGACTGCCTACCACCCATCGACCCCACTGATTGCACCCAGGCGGAAACCACAGACAACACCAACAAGCTTCTGTTACTGGAAGAGGTCAAAGGAGGGTATCCACTCAGCCTGATCGTGTGCGGGACGGTCCTGCAGGGCATCTGCGAGAAGCGAAACTTGGAGAACGTCTCTCAGGTGCTGTACAAGACTGACAACCCTGTGGACACACAGTATGTGGCGGCAAATGACCCTCGAGTGTCCACTGTTGGGGTGGTGGTGGAGCAGAAAGGTGTTCTGCTTATGCTCGTTGGACGGGGCTACACCAGCAAAGGACCTGGTGGGATCCCACCAATCACGATGCGGCGCTTAGCCCCAGTTGCCCGTCATTCTGCACCAGCATTCTCTCACGAAGAACTTGGAAAGCTGGTCGTTGGTAGCTACTCCGAATACAACAACCACTTTGTGAAAGCACTCCACCACAACAACTATGTCTACTTTGTGTTCTCTCGACGTGACGTGTGGGGCAAACGAGAGTATCGGACATACGTTTCGAGACTCTGTGCAGGCGACCCCAACTTTTACTCTTATGTGGAGGTGCCGCTTTCCTGCGGTGGAGGATACAATCTGGCACAGGCGGCCGTGCTTGGCACACACCGTGAGCAACCTGCGCTGTTTGTGGCCATGGCTATGGGACAAGCGTCGACTCCCACACCCACAGACAGGTCGGCTCTTTGTGTGTACATGGTGGAGAAGCTGGATAAAGCCCTGCATGGCGCCCAGCTACTTTGTTACACACAGGAGGGCAAAGACGGCAATAACAAGGAGAAGGCGTACATTGAGTATGAAGTGTCCTCCAGTTGTCTGAAGCTCCCGCAGGTAAGTTGTTGGCCTGGGTTTTTGCAGTCATTCCTTAAATAGGATTACAACCCCCTGAAATTCATCATGTTGTTCTCAAAGGGCCTTTGATGACTCTGCCAACTGATCCAACAAAATTGAAATTTTGCTCTTTGCCAGTTTTTTTTTTTTCAGGCTCTAGCTCCCTACACCCCTTCCACCATTCAAAATCAGTTCCGCTTTAGACTCCTCCAAATAACGTCTTAATTTAAACATTAGCCAATAAGATAGTGGTGTAGGCTGTTTTCTTGCGGTAGCATGCAATTAGGTATCCGCTTATTTTTCCAATCTCTGACAATTGCACCCGCCTACCTCGGCATGCCTTCAAAATACTTTCTACTACCAGACGAAGGGAGTGGTTCCATGAATGTAGCGGCTTTTAATGAGGGGTAAATCCGCAGCTAAAGAGCGATAAGTAGGAATATACAGCTAGGGAAAGCCACAAGATATCGGCCCATTAGTGGGGTCGTGTAAGACAGCATGGCGTGTGGTTTCTTGGCGACAGATCAGGGTCAGCTGGGGCTTTTTTGCGACGGGTGTAAGTCTGGGCGAGTGGCAGCTGCCTCAGTGCTGACACAGATTAGCGTCCAGCTGCCTGCGCCAATGCTAATCCGCACAGCATAACAAATGCAGCGGTATCTCCCAAACTTCTGCATGTCACTGGGCTGATTCTAATTCTCTGCTCTGTGAATTTCAGAGGTATTTACATCTTTAGTTTTTGCAACCGTAAAGTAATGGCCATTTAGCGTAACAAAACAAGTTAGTGAACTGTAATTTTGGGTATACAGTGGTTTGTGTAGTTTATGGTTTGTCCTAAGTGTGACAAATGAGTACTGGAGTGTTTCTAAGAGCGAAATCTAAAGAGGTTTTGTTAGGTGGAGGAAAGTAGGTATGGGGACTAATGGACTAATGGTTAATGTTCAATTCATGTGTCTCTTGCTGTGTGGAAGGGGGTAGTGTGTATTAGTATGAGCTTGGGAATGAAAAGGAGTAGTGTGTATGTGTGTAGCCTCTGGGAGGTGGTTAAATCCAGCTTAACGCTGCAGCTGGTTTGAGTTTCGCTGACCCACATCCTCCCTGAGCTCACTGCCCCAGTGACCAACACCCACAGAAGCCCACTGAACCAATGACCTCAAAGAAATCATAATGTCACCACATTTGGGGTGTACAGTTCACTAGAATGTCTAATATATGACTTCTGTCTGCTAGGCAGCTAAAATATGCAATTGCTGATATTATGTAATTATCAAATCAGTTTTGGAGAAAGTCAATATGTGCATAATAATTTAAACGCTTATCAAACCTGTGTGACTTAGAAATGATAAAGATAGTACAGCAATGCATTGAAACTAAAGACTAGAATAAAATTGCATGGAAATAAGATAGTTATCCTTTTGTACACAATGTCCAGGAAGGGTTATTAAAAAAGTAAATGGGGTTAGTTCTTCATTTTAAGTTCATTATGTTCATGTTGCAATTTTAACAGTTATTGCCATCTCAATAATTCATAGGAAAAATTGCAGAATGGCTGCTATTATCTTGTTTCAAAGCAGTAGGTGCGTTGTATTGGTGTTTCTGTATTTGACCTCCTTTGACTTCAATTGCGTGCCACCGTTCCGCTGTCCTGTGTGGCCACTCCCCTCGGTCTGTTAGCTGAGGTATTGTGTCCGTTCGTCCACTGACAGCTGCAATTCTAGAATAGCATTAGGTCAGGACACACAGACCCATGGTTGGCTCTAGTGAGTGCATCTAAAAATCACTCCCAGCCATGGATAGATGATGGGTTGTGTTTGACAGACATCATTAAAAGCAGCTGAGCTTTTTTAGTATTGATTTTTATGCACATGGCAAGGACAGAATATTTCTGGCACTATCCAAATGTTAAAAGTTGACTTTGGAAACTTTGTACTTACCCAGTTTTTAAAGCTCAGACTTAATATTCTACTTGCATTTTGGATATTAATTGTTTATAATGTCGCCGCTCAGGGTTCTTGTCTCAGTATTGTAAGCATGTGTGCACACAGCTGTCTGTCTGTGTGATTAGCCCGAACCTCATTATTTCCAAAACATTTAACATTCATTAATTCCTAAACTGTTTGTGTATCATTGGACTGAATTCAAAGTACAGCCAAGTTGCATATATTAGAGACTTGCTTGCCATTTCATGTAAACGACCAGTCAAATGTTTGGACATACCTACTTATTATTATTATTATTATTATTATGTTCAGCATCTTAGGATAATAATAGTAAATCATTAAAACTATGATAAAAACATCAGCTGCATCCTTGATTTTAAAATTATTGAAGAAGTAATATATGCTGGGCACTTGCGGACAGCTTTCCCTTCACTATACAGTCAAACCCATCTATTAAATAAAAAATAGTCTACAAAACTATTTAATTAATTCAAGCATAAGCTTTTCAATCAAAAAGTTTTGCAGATTCAAGTGTCAAGTGTCCACACTTTTCACTAGTAGTGACGTTTTAATGAAAGAACACTGCAATTCTATCTCAATCATTTCTTTCCTACCGTCACTGTCAAAAAAGGTAGGCAGAAATGCCTCTGCCTACTGTCACAGAGAGTCCTCTGTGCACTAAATAAAGTTGTCAGCAGCGGCGTATAATCAGTTTATGGGTGTGAATCGAGAATGGGTTCTTATTCAGAAGTGATGTGTATAAATATTCCCGGAACTGAACGGTCTTCATGACATTTGGCTCCGTTTACAGCCTGCATTCTTCCTCTAACGCAGACAGAGCACCGTGCTAAAACTGTACTGACAGTGTTTTCATGCACCATTGCTGAACCACTATTGAATCGAAAGTGCCAAAAAAATCGTGTTTTTGCCAAATTGTGAGGTTGCAGCCTGAATTTAATGTGATGAGAGCCAACGAGAGAGAAAAAAAACTGTTGAATTCCCAAATATTCCCATTCCTAATAACTTCCCCGCCATCTGCTGTAATTATGAACTGTGAATGATGAACATATTTTGGTGATTGATGTAGGTAATTGTATGTTTTTCTGGGTCGTGCAGGACTCTCTGACCGAGTACCCATGCGGAGGTGAGCACACGCCCAGTCCCATCGCCAGTGCCATCGCTCTCGAGGCCACAGCCGCTTTCACCTGGACTCCTCCCATCACTGCCGTCACCACTGCAACTGAGGTCGGCCACACCATAGTACTGCTAGGAGACAAAAGCGGGAAGCTACACAAGGTATGACTCACTGCTATTTATTACTGGCCATATAACATGCTATTTTTCATCTTGTATCACGCTTTAGTGGAACTAAACCTGCAATTTTATGTTAGCAGCACAAATCCTTAACCATTAAACACCCACCATCCATCACTGAAGCATAATGGGAAAAATCAGCATGAACAACTGCATTTTAAAAACTGTTTACCATCATTAAAGAAAAGACTTCTTCATTGAAAAGCAAACACATGGAGTAATCATAATCTGTCATTAAGCACTAACTTGCCAGTAATGAGCAAACCAGCCTACAGCATGGTAATGTTATGTTATTAAAATCGGTTGGTTCAGTCGGAGTTCAGCTAGTGTGGGGGTTACATTATTTATCAGGATAAAGTTTGGGAGGGTATGATAGCATGTCCTTGCTGCAAAAATTGGATGAGAAACAGTTTTTGGTATGCATTGCAATGTGGACACTTTTGTATCCTTTATACGAGGCCTACAGTTGAAGGCCACTAGAATTGAGACAGTGTATTTAAAGGTTACCTTTCAAAGCAGAAAAACACAAGACATAAAGTTAGCTTGAACTGTTGCGTTTGGTGTTTAGCTGCTATTTAAAGCAACTGGACAAGAGAGTGCATGCATGTCTTAAGCTCCTGTGATCTTAGAGGTGGAACAGTGTTGAATTAATTCATGAGTCATGGAAGGTGAAAAGAAATGCGTGATGAGCAACTCTTATTCTTGGCACGCTAGGATTGGGTTCCAATTACCCAAAACTCATTGTTACAAAGCCTGTATTACTTTCTTCTGTGGAACACAATGCAATCTTCACACAAGTGAAGTATACTTATGCTATATATTTCAACAAGATTAAAAGGAGCTACATTTTTCACTGAAAATCTTCCCTTCCGGCGAAGCTCTGAAATGTCATTGAACTTAAGTGACTTTAATCTTCAGAAGACTTGAAATAAAGTGCAAGAGAATGAGTAAATAATGATCAAATCTTTAATTTTTGGTTGAACTATTCCTTTAAGATCCTTCAGGCGGAAGATCATTGTGCAATGTATTCATTCAGTCTCGGGAAATAAACTCCGTTTTCTGCATCACGGTGTATTTTTTTGTTTGTTTTTAGGGACAGATATGTTTTGATCTGCCAATTTTGCCCACTTTCAATCGAGAACGTGGGGTATTTACAGCTCGTGGTTGGCGCAGTCTGGCCTGAAGCTGGTGTGATTGTGTGTGCATATAGAAGGGAGTGTGTGTGTGTCTGAATGCGAGTGGCTGCCTCATCAGCATGAGAGGACATGTTCTGAATGCTTATTGCAAGCGCCTTGGGGAGAAGCGATCTCAGGGGAGCCGGTCACATGCGGCGCGCTCTGGGTCGGCTGATAGGGGTGGTGGCAGCGGCGCTTGGAGTTTTTTATCCCTCAATACCCTCCGGTGCTATATGAAATATTAACAGCGAAACTCTGAAACAGCAGCTTGTTTACCGCCCAAATATCTCCTCAGGCAAAACTTTTCACAGACAGCCCACGGTATCACTTCTCCTGCCTGCAAGATGCTGAAAAACACACCGGCCTGCTGAGATTGCAATTCGCCTGAGCTTTGTGGCCAACTTCTGTATATGCACGTGTGTGCTTTTGTTCATACTTTTGAATAAAACTAATTGCAAGCATTCAACTTTAGCACATAATTCGCCATGCAGCATTTGTCCGACAGACATGATTCTTTTAAGTCGACATGAAATGAAAATTGCAATACTTCTGTATTGTGACATGTCAAGTCACCTTCATTTATATAGCGCTTTTAACAACATAGATTGTATCAAAGCAGCTTTACAGTGATAATAGGAAATTAAAGTAACAGCGATTGTTTTAGCTTTACAGCAGCTCTAGATTAAAGTTATTGTCCAGCTAAAGTTAGATTTGATTGATTCACTTCCGTCGCAACGATCATTAGTTATTAACTTAGGGGCCGGTAACACGAAACTGCTTCTCAAACAAGAAAAAGAGCAGAACCTGATTTTGTCTTTCGGGAATTGGTAGGATCATTGAATCATCATTGATGTGCTCTGATAAATAATTTACTGCAATATTACATTAAAAATAAGAATTGTCCATTTTGATTTTGTGGTGACTTTAAATCATGTGGCTAGTTGTGGAAAGTTGTGCTACTTTTATAAGCAATCAGACTTCATGTGCCTTTTATTTTTTTGCAGGTGTTCCTGCATGCAAATGGTACCGGTACCAAATATGACACCGTGGAGGTGGATGCAGAGAGTCCCATTAACGCTGACCTGCTGTTGGACTCCACCAAACAGAACGTCTACGTATTGACTGAAAGAAAGGTATGAGAGACAAACGGCTTCTTTCAACTGCCAGCAACTGAAACAAACAGCATCTGTTACATGCACGCTCTCAAAGGAGAGATTACACGTTTACAATGACAAACATCATTTGAATGACAGATTTTTTTTTTCTCGAGATGAAAGTCTGGTTTTGTTTCTTGCATTGTCGAGTAATTGCCAGTGGAATCGTCTTGGCAGCCAATCAGAATTGGAGATTCTTTTTTACTACGTTCTCTCATGCAAAAGTTGCGTTCTCTTGCATTTGATCAGTTTGCAATGCAAGAACGGTACTCAGGGCCTCTGATTTGTGTGTGTGTGTGTGTTTCAGGTTACAAAGCTGCATGTAGCTCAGTGTGAGAAGCATTTAGACTGCCACTCCTGTCTGTCTAATCGAGATCCCTACTGCGGCTGGTGTTCGCTCGAGGGCAGGTACTTGAGCTCACCTGATTACTGTTACACATCACTGCCTGCTCTTTCAATACTCCCTTCCCATCAGGCCGCACCTCTCGTTTTACATAAACAGCACATTTAATCATATGACGATCATTTCCATAGATCATTTTTGATATTCATAATTTCTTCAACGACTTCTGCTTCCACAGAACAGCAGTTGTGTTACCGGTTCAACAATTTTGGGCTCTTTATGCAACCCTTTTTGTTTGGGGATTATTCTAGGGATCATTATCAGACTAAGATTTAATACTACACTACTACCATTCAAAAGTTTGAGGTCAGTAAGAAGGATGTTTTTTGGAAGAAATAAATAGTGGAATATAAAAATCTATTTTAAATAAATGCTGTTCTTTTGAACATTCTATTCATCAAAGAATCCTGAGGAAAAGTATCACGGTTTCCACAAATATTAAGCAACACAACTGCTTTTAACATTTATAATAAAAAAAAATTCTTGAGCAGCAAATTAGAATGATATCTGAAGGATCATGTGACACTCATACTGCAATGAGAACCAAAGTGCCTAAAACAATTGCAAAGCAGCTGATAGTAGTCTATGCAACTTGTGTGCTATATTCCAAGTCTTTTGAAACTATATGCAAACTTTTTGTGAGGTAATCATCCTCTGCTCTCCAATCTCATGCATCTTATCGTGAATCAGGCAAGGTTTCAGGCAATATCGTCTTAAAATTCAGTCTGTTCTCACACAAAGCTATCATATTTCTTTAGAAGGAATTTTTTTATTATTTACATGATACTGTAAATCACAATCCATAAGAAACAGAAGATCAGATATTGTGACCAAATAATGGTGTTAGAACTACATGAGGGGTGCGGGGTCGCGGGTCATTTTTGTGTTTTATTTTCTCAATCTAATCTCTTGAGGGACTCTTCAGTGTATTCAATTTAGCTGTAACTCTCAACAGACCCTTATCTCATTGTGTGTGTGTGTTTGTGTGTGTATTAGATGCACGCGGAAGATGGATTGCGCACGGCATGCTCAGCTGCACCACTGGATCTGGAGTTACGGTCATGAGCGCCAGTGTGTGTCTATAGAGAGTCTGCAACCCTCCATCCAAAGCAGAGAAGAACAGACACGGGTACATTCCCAGATCACCTCCCACTCTTCGCTGTCTCATTTTAGTCTGTGTGGTCTTCATTGTAGCCTATTTTAGCCAAGAAACGCCCACTTAGACAGGAATTGACTCCCTGACCGACATGTAACACTGTGGCTAACCAGGCATGACTTGATAGCAGAAAGCAATTAAAGCTGTCTCTTCCATTTTTATCAGTTTTTTTATTCTGAAGAAAGCTGCAATATACAAAATACACTTGGGTTTATGGTGAAATCTCAAGTCCTGCTTCTCATAACAATATTTTAAATCTCATAACAGTGTTTTAAATATATTGTGCCTCATTAGAGCATTTTTGCTTTTGTTGTGGATAGTGTTGTTCTTACTGAATATTTGTCACATCCTGATATATATATATATATATTCTGCTATAGTACTTATTTCAGCTAGGATTATCAGTAATATATATATATTACCAGTAATATATTCTACTTATATTCATCTCTAGGATGATCTGTAAATCAGTAATGACTTTTATTATGTTACAAATTATTTATGTTATAAATAAACACTGTTCTTATGAACTTTCTATTCATCAAAGAATCCAGAAAAAAAATTAATGGTTTTCACAAAAATATTAAGCAGCACAACTGTTTTCAACATTGAAAATAGTTAGAAATGTTTCTTGAGCAGCAAAT
Organism: Phoxinus phoxinus; assembly: GCF_949152265.1. Taxonomy (NCBI): domain Eukaryota; kingdom Metazoa; phylum Chordata; class Actinopteri; order Cypriniformes; family Leuciscidae; genus Phoxinus; species Phoxinus phoxinus. Next base: position 30,306,600 of record NC_136890.1, on the reverse strand, counting down.
CAGCGTATTAGAATGATATCTGAAGGATCGTGTGACTAATTACATCTATCTACGAATAGCAAGTAACAAATCATATTCATAACTGTGATGTAAACTAAAATCATTTAATTAAAAAAAAAACTGGACTCTTACTTCAGTAGTAAATGCTTCAATACAAGACAGAAAGCTGCGCTCGAGGTCTTCAATTGCACAATAACATTCTTGCAAGGGGTCAGCAACAGTTCTGACTGGTTGCTTATGCAGGACTCTCAGACGATTACATAGCCTGAAAACTTTGGTCTCAACAAGCGAAGCACAAAAACCCCACCAGCATCCAAACAAAAGTATTGACAATATCTCCTATTAGTATTCTTAAGAGCAAGCATGGCCTTGCACACTCTTAAAATGGGCATTAGATATCTGATCTATTTTTTTCTTCTGTGCTTTCAAGGTCTCTTTCACAGTTCTACAGTTGCCAGTCTTGTCAAAGGATGAGTCTCTATCTTGCGCTTTTGGGAGTTTGGCTGCTCAGCCTGCGGTTGTCATGGAGAACAGAATCACATGTCAATCACCAGCACCGGAGCAGCTCCCCCCGAGTCCACCAGGCAACGGTGAGCCACACTGACGCGATCGCATTGCCAAGACGGGTTTATCCCAGCAACCAACTGTTGAGCTGAGGGAATGAAACCCAAACCATTTCTTTTCAAGAGAGTGTGCTTTGGTTACATCCACAAAACAATTTTTTTTTTATTCTTGGAAATCTGAAACTAGCTAAGATTTAATCACATTCAGAGATAACTAGCTTCTTAGAAAATGTTTGCTTGCATGTTGTAAATATGCAACGATTTTCAGAAATGTAAAGATGCTCCTGTTGACTTTACTGACGTTGAATCTGGGTTACAGGGATTATTTTGACGTAGGGTTTTAGCTTATCTTTTGTGAACTAGAAAATGTCAATCTGCCAGGACTCTGTACTAAAGCTTTTAGGCAAACAGTTCTGAGATCCTGACAATGCATTGTGGGCCTCTCTAGAGTATACAGTAGATCAACAGTATTTACTGTACAGGGATGGTTAAATCCATGTTAAATATTAAATATCACTTACTCGCATTTCAAGCTGCAAATTCTAGGTTTAAAAAAAGGAACTTTGAACTATTACTGGTTATTATGTAATTTGCTTTGCTGATATTTTACATGAATCTGTTTATTTGTAGATCACGTATCTGTTCGAATGGCACTGAAGTTTGGAGACGTGATCATCTCGCACACAAATATCACCTTTTATGACTGTAAAGCAGTCGGACGGCTCAACGCTACTTCACCGTAAGGACATGTGCACACACATTTCATATTCTGACCCACTTGTAAATAAACCCACACATGCATAACACACCGTGAAAGAATTTAAATACATGTATCATTAAAAACAGCATTTTCTTTTTAAGTAGTTGGATGAACTATGTAGACATGCTTGTACACAACACTCCACTTTTACAGAAACTAACCTGCAAAAATGTTCAGAAATCTTTTGACATCACACTCACAAGCTCATTGAAATGTTTATATATCAACACCTTTTTAATATTAAGTGACTTGATATTACCTATTAAATGAGATTGAGTGATGAAAGCCAATTATAAAGGTCTTTAAGCTGAACTAGCAAAAACTGCCTGTTTATGTGAATCTCAAACAACCTGTAATAAAAAAAATACTAATTGTGTTTTGCTTTTAAAAAAATGAAGCTAACTTCAAATTACTTTTTCTTTGCAATTAAGCAAATAAATTTCCATGACTATAATGCAAAAAAAAGAAGTAATTCTCATTATTTAAAAAATGACTTAAAATGTTAAGTACTTTTACATCATTAAAATATTTGTCATGCTGCCTTTCATTTTTATGCTAATTTAAATGAAAAGCATTTGTATTCGAGTCATTTGTTGTCATGATTTTTTTATGCAAAATGTTGTTGTTTTTTTGAGGGGGGGGGGGGGGGGGGGTGTTTTCATGACTTCATGGGCTTAATTCTAAATGGGTCTTGGCAAGAGAGTGTGGAAAATTAGTGAAAATGTAAAATACGACTGTTTAGTGCAGGAAACTTTGACTTGCATTATAAATGTACCAGAAGTGAATATGACTATTATATGACCACACATACTGGCTGTCCTCTGATGGCACATTCATCGTATCACATGTGATCTGCTGCAGGTGCATGGCGTGTGTTAGCAGTATGTGGCCGTGTCACTGGTGTGTGAAGGATGAGCGCTGCACTCATGATAAGAACTGCCCCCCTCAGCACGTCATCTATAACAGCAGAGTAAGTGTTCGCCCTCCCCCAGGGTTTACCATTTCATAACCACTTACAGACAGTCCAGGGGGTCACGACCTGTCACAATATGTGTAGTAATCTTTTTAGTCAAAGGTCAAAATAAATGATTATTGTTATTATTATGCGTGGAGGTCATCTACTGATACAGGAATATATCCAAAACATTTCTAAAGAGTACCATGGTTTTGTGGGACATGCTGTCATATTTTTTTGTAAATACCTTGAAGTACAGTGTCTATCCCATCCATCCCACATAAACCCTGGTAAAACCATGGTATTCCTTTGACTTGGATTAACATGTAAATACAATTGTACATAAATATGATCATCATTCTGTATCATAATATATATCAAAGTACTATGGTATTACCATAGATACATTTACTATTTTGTAAGGGACTACATTAATTTTTGTTACTGTAAAGTTGTGTATCAGTCACCACATCCCACACAATAACTGTATAAAGGTCATCAATTATGAAATGAGTTCAATTCATAGAAGCAGCTCTGCAGAAAACAGTGAGGTCATAATCCAGCTCAGTTCTCATCTAATAGTGTCAGTGCAGTCAAATAAAAAATATTGCTGAATGTTGTTGTTGTTATATTATTATTACTTTTTTTTAAAACTGTGGTACCTTAAATACCATGTGCCTCTTCTGTTTTGTGATCTTCCAAAAACAATTTTTATCTTTGGCGGCTAATTTGCAAGATTATTGTTTTCAAAATGATCATGTTTGTCTAAAACGTTGTGGCAGAAATCATGCAGTCATGTCTAAATGTCCGTCCAGTCAAATTGCACCTTCCGCTGATCATTTGCATTAAACTGAAATCTAACCAACCCTCATGTCACTTTCAAAGTAGTAGGTGCAGGTCTCCTTTGCCCTCAGTGAAACGCTTATTTTGTGTGTGTGTGTGTGTGTGTGTGTGTGTGTGTGTGTGAACAGGAGCAGTCAACGCCCCGCGGGCCCGACTCTTGCCCCTGCGTCTGGGCCCTGCAGAGCTCCCCTCTGGTTCCTGTTGGCTTTGACACCGTGCTCTCTCTACAGGGCAAAAACCTGGACATTTTTGAGGTGATGCTCATCTGCCATTTATCATTTCACCCCATCCATTCTGCCTGAGCCAATATGTTGGCCTTGACGTTTCATGGCTGTGCATTTTAAAAGGCCATTATTCCCGGGTGTTCAGGAGGGTCTGGGTGAACTCATTTATGATAATGCTTCTGGAATGAGGAAGGGGGGTTTAGAGACGGCTCGTGATTAGCGTTTGATTGTGTGACATACCGTGTGATATTCTGAACAGGATGAGGAAGATTACGTGTGTGTGCTGGTCATTGAAGGCCAGGAGCTGAGTTTGCGGGCCATGTTGGACCGCAGCAAAGAGACGGGGACGCATGTGTTCAAGTGCGCCGCTCATCAGGTGATATTAATAGCGCCCATTTATTCAACAAAGCATCGGATCACACCACAGCCGCTGCAGTTAATATAGACTTGTGTGTGACGTCTGCACTGATAATAGCTGTAATTTATGACACCAGCCAGAAAAACACAGCAATTTAAACATGGATTTGTTTATGGTGCCACACACAATTTGTCTGCCTGCACCTGGCTGATTATACATTGATTTTGTGTGTCTGTGTGTAGTTTGGGTACTCAGGAAAGCAGTTTGAATATTCCGCTCCTGTATACCTGCAACGGGGGACGCAGCGTATAGATTCAGCACCACATCTCCGCTGTGAGTACCATGATCATTTCTGCATGTTTCATTCACTGAACATCCTCCAAAATGATCACATTAACAATGTACTTACTGATTTGCATAACTTAAATTAGGGCTGTAAACGATTAATCGCATCCAAAATAAAAGTTTTTGTTTACATAATGTGTGTGTATTGTGTATAATTATTTTGTATATATAAATACACACACATGCATGTATATATTTTAGAAATATTTGCATTTATATACTGCATATATATTTTTATATAATTTATACTATATATAAATAAATAAAAATTCTTAAATATATACATGCATGTGTGTGTATTTATATATACAAAATAATTATACACAATACACACACATTATGTAAACACAAACTTTTATTTTGGATGCGATTAATCGCGATTAATCGTTTACAGCCATAACTTAAATGCATACAAATTATAGACAGAAATTGTAAAAAAAATTGTACATAGTGGTATGTATGTATGCATGTGTGTATATATGTGTGTGTGTGTGTGTATGTATATATATATATATATATATATATATACACATGTATATGTATATATGTATGCATGTGTGTATATATGTGTGTGTGTGTGTATGTATATATATATATATACAAATGTATATGTATATATGTATGCATGTGTGTATATATGTGTGTGTGTGTGTATGTATATATATATATATACACATATATATATATATATATATATATATATATATATATATACACACACATGTATATGTATATATATATATATATATATATTATATACATATATGAATTACTCTTTTATATATACATATATTAATAATATATAAAATGATTATTAATATGTTGTATACATATGTATGTATAAATAAATTTGTCTAAATGATTGTCATTAATGATCTAAACTGTTTTTGGGGATGGATCATCTGTGTACATGCTAGAAGAATCTGTCCTTTGATAAGACTCCACTATGTTTAAATAGGACAAGAACAACAATTGAGTCATTGATGCAGCTAGTAAGAGTTTTGTATCTGTTGATTGTGAGCTCACAGTGATAGTGTGTGTGACTGTGTTAACAGTGCAGCTGTACGACTGCTCAGTGGGACAGTCCGACTGCAGCCAGTGCCGTGCGGTTGCGGCCAATTATGGATGTGTGTGGTGTGCCGATGAAACTCCCGGCTGTGTGTATAACCAATCCTGCACCAGTGGAACCATGGACACCTGTCCTCCCCCTCTAATTACTGAGGTACACGCATGTATGGTCCAAAATTAAACTATGTGGGTGAACTGAGAAATGTTTTATCATCAACCATGGTTTTGCTATTTCCTTAAAGATGTATCTTGTTGCCAGTTCATTTATATGTATTCATTGCAGCAAACACCACAGCTAATTTAGTAATTTGCATAATCATAAACCTGTCAGTCTCAGCTTTCGCAAATCATGGGTTTGATTTGTAGGAAATGCATGAATTGTTAAAAAATACCTTTGGATAAAAACATCTCCTGAATGCATAAATGTCAATGTGAAGGCAAAAGCTGTCACCATAGTCACTGATCTTTTCATAAGTGCAAAGTTTGTGTTGAATGATCTAAAGATCTAGTCTGAGCATTCAGTAGCTCATACATATACATACATACATACATACATACATACATACATGCATACATACGGTATATAATATATAGATTATATTTTTTATATTTACATTTTATATATTATGTTTATTTATTAAATATTGTGCTTGTTATTGTTGGTTAATTTTAAGATTTTGGGGTTTAATGTAATATTTGTCTGCCAAAAAGTCGGAGTGTTCCTTTAAGGTTTTATGGAATATTGTGAAGCAGTTTGATATGACAACATTTGTTGGATTTGTGCTGGTCAGATTCAAAGCATTCAAACTGAGCATTCAAACATAAACCACTGAGATTATTCAATAAACCCTGCTCATTTTTATCATCACTTTGTCTCCCTGATTTCTACTCTTCTTTCCTTTCCTCTGTCGACATCTCAGGCTTTAGTTAATACAGAATACAAAATACAGTGTTAACTGGTTTTCAGACAAAACGGATATCTTCTGACGAGATCTGGTTAAAAGACTGGATCTAATATTCCTGGTGTAGAGAATCAAAGCAAATTTTGGCTCACATAGAAAGATTAAAACACTGCAAGGATCAAACAATTGTTGTTGCACTGCCAGTCCAACCTATTATTATTTCACCAGTTCCTAAATAATTATCATTGTACTGATTTTTTGCAAACCAATTATTAGTCACATGTGACCCTTGGTGGGAGTTAATTTTGGTCTCCTAAATACATTTATAAAGGACACTCTGTGTGTTTTTTACTTTCAAATAGAATTTAGAAAAAGGTCAATTAAAGGTGCAGTAAGCAGTTTGTGAGAAACGCTGTTGAAAGTGGATCAGCCTGAGCACCACAAAACAAAAGTAGCCAATCAATGCTCATGATGGGGGAGGAGAGAGAGTGAGCACGAGGAAGATTTGAACTGAAGAAAGACATGTAGAAAGAGAAATGGCTGAGAGACATGTTGCAGAAATGATCTATTTAGTGGTGAGACTACAAAGAAAACCAAATCCATTTGTCTTTGAAGTACTTTATTCTTGCAAGAAGGCCATTCACATACAGACATCAGAGTTTTCTGCTGCGAAGGGCAACCCCGCCTTTTTATAAATCACTTACACATCACTCTGTTGTTTTTTCCTGTTACGTTAATTCAGAAAGAAGATCTATACCATATAAGGATATTTTATTGTCTTATTCTCTTGACCCGGAAAAAGAGAAACTGTTTCTAAGAAATGGACTCAAGTAGACATGTAACACCTTTTGTTGCAAAGACATTTGGACAAAGAACACAGTAATTTTCCACTTAACTATTGTCTGTTGTCATGCAAGCACGTACATTACATGAAGTAAAATTAATTGCCATAACCGACATTACAAAAGAGAAAAGGTCAGAGGAATATCACTGGAAAAAGAAGGGTTATGATCAGGCAAGAGCTTTAGGTTAATATTAGAAAAGCTTCCCAGCGCTGGAGAGAGGTTAGACAGCGGGCACAGAGGTTGCTATGTTTCTGCTCCATATGTGAATAACATTGGTTATGTTGTTGTTGTAATGTTTGCTGTAGTAACAGGACAGTTTTGAGTGTCATTGTTTGTCTGGAGTTGCTGTGCTGCTGGTGACTAACAACCGACTCTTGCTTGTATATACTCTTGTGTATGTTCTTCCCTGTCATTCGTTCGTCATCTTCGCTTTATTTTTTGCGATGCATTTAGAAGACATCCACTCTTGCATTGTGTGTTCGTGGATTTTGGGGGCAGAGCAATGAAGCGAGGGGTGTATATGTTTGGCTCGATTTCAAATATCAACAGTGTTTCACAGAAATCACTTACTGCACCTTTAAATGTTAAAGAGGTAATTTTGTCAAACTACTCTCTGCAATTATTGACTTTATATCTATATACAGGTGGAGCCACTGACCGGTCCACTGGAGGGCGGCATACTGCTGACGATCCAGGGATCGAACCTAGGCCAGAACTTCCAGGACGTCCAGGCAGGAGTGACGGTGGCAGGGGTCAGCTGTAGACCTCTGCCTGAGGCCTATCGCATTTCCACCAGGTACAACGCCTCTTTAGTGCATCAAATAAAATGATAAATTGCTGTCAAAATTCATATGTGCATAATTTTTATTTTTTTCCCCAGCATTGTGTGTGAGCTTCAGGCCAGTGCAAATGTCACAGCCGGACCGGTCATCATCACCGTCAGAGGTTTAGAGAAAGGAGAGTCCCAGCAGACGTTCTCATATCAGAACCCACAGCTGAGCATGATTGTGCCCAAAAAAGGGCCCTCGGCTGGGGGCACGACACTATCGGTGCACGGGTCGCAGCTCCTGACGGGACAAAGAACAGAACAAAAGAGTGACCAAATCACTGGCCTGCAGGCGTTCCTGGGCTCACAGCCTTGTCGCATGTGAGTGCCAACATCTTTCATCTGTTTTCTAAAAGTATGCTGCAAGTTGCATTTATCTAAGGGTGTGTTCACACTTGGCATGTTTGATTCGATTAAAATGAGCTCTGGTGCGATTGCTCTGTTAGTGCGGTTCATTTGAATTAGTGTGAACACAGCTATCCGAACCCTGGTGCGCACCAAACAAGCGGACCGTGAACGCTGAAGAGATGAGTCTCGATCCACTTCCAAACAAACTCTGGTGCGGGTCGACTGAAATATGAACGCAACATGGACCAAAGACATGTAAACGAACCAAAAACAGGACATGGTGTGACAAGATGTGACCCTAAAAAGGACAGAATGCTCAAGCATATTTGTTTTTAGAAAGAACATAATGTTGAAGCATCACAGTTTGGTACATGCATCAGAACCGCGTCTCCTCGCAGCAGATCTTCATTCGTTTGACTCCTTTACACATTTTATAAGCTCTTCTTGAGTTCTCAGCTGGTCAAAATACCATCAAATGTAGGCTATGCACATACAGCGAGCGCATTAAGCCCAGAACACAGCATAGTTTTGGATGTTCTGTAAGTTCCGTCACATAATATACATAATAAAAGCCAACCAATCAGGTTGTGAACATATCCCTACCTCTTAAGGTTCAGTATCTTTAGGTTTGATGTTAAAATGCCAATGTGAACGCTAAGCGGGCCAGGACTAAATGTATTTATTTTTGGTCCGGACCAAACGAACCAAGTGAACCGAACTACAAGTATGAACACATCCTAAGTATTATCTCTGTTTTTTCCCCCCATAAGCGATGAAGTGAGTGACACGAGGCTGATTTGTCGCACCAGTCACTCAAACCAAACTGGAAAAGTGCCACTCAAAGTTGTGTTTGGAAAAGCAGAGAGGATTTTGGATAGTGTCCTTTTCAGCTATATGGACGACCCAGTGATTATTGAAGCAACACCTACTGAGAGTTTCTACGGGTGCGTGCGCTCAAGTCCTACTATTATGCATCCTTCATCTGCATCATGAGACTGTATTCCTCTAACGTTTTTCATTTGAATTTAGGGGTGGACGTGTTATATACGTGACCGGCCAAAACCTAAATGTCGTTCAGCACCCGAAGATGTCAGTCTCTTATGAGCCTAGAGAGAGTTTTGAAGCCAGAAGACGTCGATACGCCCATGTTTCTGCCAGGAGTCTCTTGGTTCTGGTAAAACAGTCATGAAACTCATTTCACACATTGCTTCAACCAATTTTACATATCAAACGCAGAATTTGTTTTCAAAATGAATGCAAACAGGACTTACACATTTGATTCATTCTCAGAGGTTCAAATATTTATTCAGAGCTGGTTTAATCATTTACTTGACTAAATCTGAACACTTTAACTCTCTAAGCCCGTGAGAGAAAATGTTCTCAGTCAGAAGTGCAGTAGTGCATATGTTTCTTTCTGTCTTCAGAGTCAGAATTTGTGCACCAACGTTACCTCGGAGCAAATGATCTGCAAGAGCCCAGAGGTGCCACCGAAATCCAGGATTGTGCGAGTGTGGTTCGAGATGGACAATGTGCACATCGACTTTCACACCATCAAGAACAAGCCGTTCACGTACCACCCAAACCCAGACTTATTCCAGCTCAACAGTGAATCCCAAGGAACAGCCATCCGCTTCAAACCTGGAGGAGTCCTGGCAGTAGAGGTGCATGCATTTCTCTCTCATTTAGGGTCTATTTTAGTAAAAAAAAATAATAATACTAGAGTTTTATTTTTATAGTGTCTTTTTTCATTTTTATTTATTTTTAGTAATTTTGTTGTGTTTTTTGTCATTTTCAAATATCACTATTTAGGATTAATTAATTTTTTATTTGTTTATTCACTTCCAATTTGTAATTAGAGTGCTTCAACTTATTTCAGTTCATTTCAAAAGGAAACATTTCAAATTTTTGTTCACTTTAAATTGCCCCAATTATGCTTTTTTCAGATATTTCTTTCATGTCTTGTGTAATGTAGCTGTTAGTGAATGTAAAAAGTCTGCAATTTTTTTATTATTGTTTCCCATTAGAAAGAACCAATTCTGAACAGTAATTCCAATCTTACTTCATGCACAAACCTTCGTAGGTTTGCAACAAATTTGCATAATGCCAGCCTGTGGTTTTAATTGGCTGCCCGTGAACAATGTCTACTTTGACCCTCAAACACTGTAGTTGTATCTGAGACTGGAAGAGTTTGGTTTGTGTTGTCAACATGTCAAGAAGATGCTGTTTTCTGGGCTGCGGAAGCAAATCCACTTTGCATGCACTTCAAAAGGGTGAAGACTCGGGAAACACCGATGCCATCGTTACTGTTCATATCACAGTGTATACAAGTGCTATGGAAGCCTCTAGAGCTGAAACTCAGATATGATATTAGTCATTTAGTTTCTGACGCGTGCTGTAAGCGGTCGACCAATCACAACACACTTGGCCAGCTGACCAATCAGAGCAGAGTAGGATGGCGGTAAGGAGTTTATAGACTAGTTCTTTGATCAAACCGTGTGTATATTATGAGAAAAATTTGTTTTTTGGTCCTTGGATGGATATAAACCTATTATAAGAGACCTCCAAAACAAAATTAGGAACCTTTAAAATAGCATAATTGGGGCAATAGCATAAATAGTTTTATTTCAATTAACAAAAATAATAGTAATTTTTGGTTTTATTTAACTATAATAACCCTGTTGTTTTGCACTAAACAGTTGTAATTTAGTTGAAGTGACTGAGGACGTGTGTTTTGTCTCTGAAGGGAAAGGGACTGACACTGGCCATGAGCAGAGAGGAAGTTCTGGCCCGGCTGGGGAAGGAAGAATGTGACGTCAAGACTCTGGATAACACGCACCTGTACTGTGAACCACCCGAGGAACAGCCTCTCGCCCTGGACGACGATGACTTACCCAAGCTTACGGTCAGTCTGAATCCAGTGACTTCTTTAGTTGTTTCAGTGCACATGTTTTTTGTTTTTTTATGTGATCAAAAGGTTATTTTTATTCTGGTGCAATCGCCAAATACAGTTTCCGTCAGACAAACATTGTGTTGGTGTAACATGACAAGTTTTGAGCATCACAGTTTTTATATCCGCACAGAAAGTGAAATGCTGCATGAAGTGATAAAATCACAGCCAATTAGAACATGTGTGATGTTTAACAGGCACTTTTTAGCAGTCTTGTTTTTTTTATAGTGTTTTTTGTAGTGTTTTTCGATTGTAACGAATTGGTTTATTTTGGATATTCAATTGTGCATGTTAGTATCATCTATTATTAGATTACCATTGCTGTTTATTTAAAAGTTAAACTTTAAAAACATCAAAAGTAACACTGTTAAATGCAAATTTTTGCACATATGAAAATTAATTTTATACTCATTTTAATGTAAATTATTTGAATGCATTGTCATTCAAATCAAATTCACTTTTAAAAATGTATTTTAGTTTTTTAATGTATAAATTATCTATTAATAAATAGATACATATTATTTATTTAGACAAAAGAGTATAAATAAATAGTATAAAATGTAATATAATTATTGGCCATATAAAAATATATAAATTCTTATTGGCTTATCAGCCAGAATTTTGACTTTGTGCTTCCCTAACTCTTTCTACTGTATGAAGCGTTGTGGAAAAACATATTGAAATCATGACTTTAAAATTTATTAGGTTGAAAGCACATTGGCTTGTGCCTGGTTTATGTTATTGTCTCTGCTGTGAAAATGAGGTTTTTACTACCGACTGTGGCCTGGAACCCGTCTGTTTAAATAGATGTCATTTATTGCTTCACGCTGTGTCTTATCACACCTGTTTAGGATTGTGTCTTTATTTTGCCATCACATGCTAACATCTATGTGTGTGTGTGTGTGTCTCTCACTCAGGTGTTAATGGGAAACTTGGCGTTTGACTTGGGTCGGGTGCAGTATGACAACGACTTACACTCACCGGTGCCTCTGGCGGCTCAGATCGGCCTGGCAGCGGGGGCCGCGGTGGTAGTTCTCATCGTGCTGGTCATCATTCTCATGTACAGGTACAGTGAATTCAGATGGCAGACCCGTCACCCTTCTGAGCTTGTCGTCATGGCGATGAGCCGTGAACTCAAATCCAGCACTCAGGAAGAATTCTAATGGTATCCATTTGTTAGCGGTCGTGCTCTAACCCTGTGTTTGCTCTCGCTCTGTTTGTAAAGGCGGAAGAGTAAACAGGCTCTGAGAGACTATAAAAAGGTTCTGGTGCAGCTGGAGACTCTGGAGATAAATGTTGGAGACCAGTGCAGGAAAGAGTTCACTGGTATGGCAGGACTTTTTCATCCATACAGTTTGCCCTTACTATAATTTACAATGGAAGCCATTAGTCATAAACTAAATGTACCAGTGTGGCTGATTAAACTGCAAATATTTTGAAATTATGATTTATGATGCTTGGATGGTCTTGCTTCTCTCTTGTTGGTTAAAAAAAAATCTTCTAAGAAACTTTTCAGTGGCTATTTGACATTTTCTATACATTATTCAGTGTACATGTTTATCTATCTATCTATCTATCTATCTATCTATCTATCTATCTGTCTGTCTGTCTGTCTGTCTATCTGTCTGTCTATCTGTCTGTCTATCTGTCTGTCTGTCTGTCTGTCTGTCTGTCTGTCTGTCTGTCTATCTGTCTGTCTATCTATCTGTCTATCTGTTTATCTGTGTGAAGATAATTATTTAAAATAAGTAATCTTCACACAGGGCTCTTATAAAAAGCTTTCATAATATTTAATTATTATAGTAACAGTTATAGTAGTAACTATAATACTGTGGTGTTTGGAAAGACAATGTGGTTACCATGGTTTGTAACTGTTTATTGAAATATGATAAATTAAAAATGCTATTGTTATCAATGTTTTTAAACAAACTGTTTCCTGCCCTCCAGATCTGATGACGGAGATGATGGATCTGAGCAGTGACGTTGGTGGTCCTGGTATCCCGTTTCTGGATTACCGCACATATGCAGAGCGTGTTTTCTTCCCCGGCCAGAAGGGTGCGCCACTGAGTCAGAATCTGGATTTGCCTGATTTCCGTAGGCAGACGGTGGAGCAGGGCCTGGGTCAGCTCAACAACCTGCTCAACAACAGACTCTTCCTTATACGGGTCAGTGAAGTGCCTTGTTTCTGCTGTCAGTTCGGCCCTAGCTTCCTGTAGAGGAAAAGAAAGCAGAGTGTAATTACAGTGTTTATGCCGCTGGCGTATTTAGTGCATCAGTGGCTGTTTTTGGAGCCATGATTTCTCCTCGAAGACTAAACAAAGGATGAAAAATAAAGCAAATGTAATATTCATTTTGCATTAATGCAGGTGGATGCCTGTTTAGCATAGAGATTTCTCAGTCTCTATCTTCTCTTCTTGATGCTTTATCTGCGTTTAAACTGCCAAACTGTCAGGCAGCAGTGAAGAAACTTCAGAGCTGAACTTCAGCATTTTAAATATTTATTCGTCTCAGTAGTCTGAGGCTTTGTTGATGTTTACGAGTGCAGTTTTTTGAAAGCTCTTAAAAACCGTTTGATTGAAATTGGTCAAACTAGTATGCTCTTGTGGGACATCTGTGGCACTATTGCTGGTAAACTGTCCTCTGGGTTCCTCTAGTTCATCCATACTCTGGAGGCACAGCAGAGTTTCTCACAGAGGGACAGAGGTTACATTGCGTCGCTTCTCACGATGGCCCTTCATGATAAGCTGGAATACTTCACTGATGTTATGAAGACCCTACTGGGGGATCTAGTTCAGCAGTATGTGGCCAAGAACCCCAAACTCATGCTGCGCAGGTATTTCACATTCACCTTTCATTTATTTGGCATACATTTATTATTGTTATTTAACCCAAAACAACTTTTTATCAGTATAAGAGTTATTTCAATCATATCCCTGACCTTGGCGTTGATATTTACTATCTTTATCTTTGAAGTCCCTATGATCCCATTGTTGTACACTCAAAAATATTAATAGAAATTCCGGGCAATAAATTAATGTATTATTTTATATAATACTTTTTGAAACTTTAACCTTCTGTTTTCCCACAAAGTAGGTGGTAATTCAAAAATGTAATTTGGTTATGCTGTATTGTAGCTTTGTGTATGTTTTCAAGAACATATCAATAATATTCAATAAGTAGACTAATTAGACTACTTGTTTATTAAAATTATCTGCATTTATTCATGTTTATTTTACTCCCAACAGAAATAATGTAACAAGGTTCTAACTCACATAAAATATATACAAAAATTTCAAAAGAATACATCATGTGTTTGTTACAAAAAACAAAAACAAACAATTGGACTGATCCGTCCTGATCTGATTATAGTAAATCTAATCTGAAGTGATATAACACGCGTGTTGTCATGTGTAGGACTGAGACGGTTGTGGAAAAGATGCTGACCAACTGGATGTCCATCTGTCTCTACTCTTTCCTCAAGGTATCAGAGCATGTGATGGCTTCAATTCTATGCATTTGTATTGATTGATAGTGAATAATTTTTATATTTATAGTTTTATAGATTTGTAGTATTATTATTATTTCATTCAAATCTATTTCTTGTGACAAAAAAACATTTAATGTTTTTTTCACAAGATTTTTATAAATATATATTTTTTATTATATATATAATATAATATATATCTATAATATATTATAATTTTTCTTAGATGTCTTTTACTATATTGCTGTTTACAGACGTCTGCTTTGTATCTTAACTGTGGTAAAATCACTGTAAAGGCCCCAATATACTAGCAGCGAAGTTGTTCTTCTTTCTTCGCTCAGGGGTAAGAAAGAAGTTTGAAATCCCTTTGCAGCGATATACTGTTAGCAAACATCCAGACGCAACCCACAATGCTAAAAGCGGAGTTTACATGAATATGTAAATATGTTCTGCGCGCTTTCCTGAACAGAAGAAATGAACCAGAGATTTCCACACCAAAGAAGGCGGAGCCTCAGAGCCACACCCACCCTTATGTAATCGCCACAGACCAATGGTAGTTCGAAGCTGTTTACAAGCCAATTTTTCTGGAAAGTTCGCTTTGGCAGGCTGTTTCAAACTCCCGAAACGAACACAAAATTAACTGATTTTGTTCTAAATGACGTCACACCAGTTTATTCTTTTTCACTTGAAGTATATTGGGGCCTTAATATTAGATTTCTCATGGGTTATGGTTTTAATAAAACATCTCCTCATATTGTGACCGACATAAATACAATTGCTAATGTAAATGTGTGCTTGTGTGTTTGTGCAGGAGGTTGCTGGTGAGCCTCTGTATAAGTTGTACAGGGCTATTAAATACCAGGTAGATAAAGGACCAGTGGATGCAGTGACGGGCAAAGCCAAACGCACTCTCAACGACAGCCACCTCCTCAGAGAGGACATCGACTACTGCTCTGTGGTGCGTCTCTCTAATACTTCCATCTCAATGCTACACAAAACAAATCTCCTAAATGAATAAATGGAATAAGACAAGAGTTTGTGTTTCCCATCTCAGACTCTGACAGTGCTGGTGAAGAGTGGTGTCGAGGTCCAGCCCTGCCCTGTTAAAGTGCTGGACACTGACACCATCACTCAGGTTAAAGATAAAATCCTGGACCAGATCTATAAAGGAGCGCCATTCTCCCAGAGACCAGCCGCAGACTCACTGGACCTTGGTACGGTTTTGGTAGATGCATCTAGACTAGTCACTACTATGTTCGGTTTATTTGTAAAAGCTTCATATTTTTGCATATTGTGTTCCTTCAGAGTGGCGATCTGGCCAGGCAGGTCACCTGACTCTGTCTGATGATGATGTCACAGGCATCGTTCAGGGTCGTTGGAAACGGATTAACACTTTACAGCACTACAAGGTATAGTTCATTCAGATGAATTGACTGGTTGCTGGGCTAATTGGTTAGTGGGATGGTTGACTTGTTTCTTTGTAGGTTGATTGATTGTCTGGTCGGTTGATTCTGAGGGGCTGTTTTACACAACACCGTTTTCATCTAAAAACGTAAAAATTATGCATTTTGGCCGTTCGTTTACACGACAACTGTGTTTTGGGTGCCTGAAAACGCAAACTTTTGAAAACGGGTTTCAAAGTGCAAGTTTTTCAAAACGGTCTCCGTGTAAACAACAAAAACGCGAATGCACATGCGTATTACGTGTTCAGTCTATAGTGTTTCATCGCCATCTATTGGCCTGGCAGCAGAATACAGGGTTTTTAGTCTTTTTCGCGGATCCATGTGAATAGGGATCGTTTTGACAATGGTGTCGTCTGTACGCAGAAAACTCAAAGGAAAAACTTCTCCAATTTAAGCATATCGTTGTCGTTTAAACGTAACCTGAGAGTATGTTGCTTGATATTTTGAGTTGGCCTGTTGATTTTGTAAGTTGACTGGTTAATTTTGTGATTTGGTTGGTTGATTTGTAAGTTGACTGGTTGATTTGTAAGTTGACTGGTTGATTTTGTGAGATTGTTTGATGTTTTGATTTGGATGGCTGATTTTTGAGAGTTGGTTGGTTGATTTTGTGAGTTGGTTGGTTGGTTGGTTGGTTGGTTGGTTGGTTGGTTGGTTGACTTGAATTAGCTCTAAGTCTCTCTCTTTCCTCTTGTTTTCTCAGGTACCTGATGGGGCCACCGTCGCTCTCATCCCTCGTTCCCAGAGTTCTCTTGGAGTAAATCAGGTCTACCAGACTGGAGAGAGTAAGTTGAATACTTTTTTGGTAAACAAAAAATAAACTCATCACTTTATTTTACACTTTATTCACTTCGTTACTGACAATCAGAGATAGGGTGACCACCTGTCCCGCAAAATGCAAAAAAGCTTCCCGAAATTTGAAGCTTTGTCCTGCAAGTCATAAGCAAGTCATAAGCAGTGTCCCGCATTTTAATTTTGTCTGCATTTTATTTAATCGTCCTTTAAATTACAATTCTACAATAAAAAATACAGAAAAAACACACAAAAAAAATCAAAACTCACACAAAAAAAACGCGTCTTTGTTCATATAATAAGGAATGGGAGAAAAAATATACATGGTTAAAACCAGTTACAGGTGACCATAAAAGAGGAGATAAGTGTTGCGAATCCTCTCCTAGACTTTAAAAGATCGTGACAGTGCTTATTTGGAAATGTGCTTTTTAGCGATTGGATTATTATTTTAATTTAATTATTTAGATTGAATAGACCCGTGCTGTTAAAATGAGTTTTATATTAATAGTGATGTTCACAGCGCCGTCATTGACATTTTTATAAAGCCTATTAGCAATTTAAAGCATGTTAACATCACTGCAAAAAGACATCTAATATAAAATCAATATTTATTCACCTAGTATAATAATAGTAAGTTCTCTCCCTCGTGTCCCGCATTGTCCCGCAAAATCAGGTCTGCTGACCTGCAATAGAGCAATAGCCAGGTGGTCACCCTAATCAGAGAGCAAAAATTATATATTTCGTATTTATATCTGGTATGCTCCTTGCGATTGCTGTAGAAACTCCAATGCTGGAGGGAGAGGAGGAGGAAGGCTTCCGGCTGTGGCATCTGGTGAAGCCGAGCGAAGATGCAGAGATCCCCAAACACAGGAAGAGCAGCATGAGAGAGAGAGAGCGGGCAAAAGCCATTCCTGAGATCTACCTTACACGACTGCTTTCAATGAAGGTAAGTGAGATGTTTGTGATTGAGTCATCTTTTAAACAGCATACACAAAAACACTTCAAACGGATCCTGCCGCCGCTTATGTTTATTTAAGATCTGTCTTCTGCTGCTGACTGTCAGTGTGATTGAAAGCTGCTCTGTGTTTATAAATGTGTATCTTCAGGGCACGCTGCAGAAGTTTGTAGATGATGTCTTTGTAGCTATACTGAGTACGAAACGGCCTCCACCCATCGCTGTCAGATTCTTCTTTGACTTCCTGGACGACATGGCAGAGAAACACGGCATCGATGACCCAGAGACCGTTCACATCTGGAAAACGAACAGGTCGGCATAACTGCCTTCATCAATAAAACTAATTAATTAAGGGTTTTGAGCTGCACAGCTCAGGGATTTAGATCAAAATATGTCCACTTCAAATGTCATACACTTGATTGTTAGTTTTTTTAGTCATTCTAGTTATTGAAAAACTGGGAAATTCAGGGAATTTGGAAATGTGGTTTTCAGGTCTAGAAAACTATCGGGAATGTATTTTTTTGTATAATTTTTGTATTTTCTCAAAAAAAATTCTATAAAATAGTTTTTAAATCTTTATCCAGTAATCTTGATTTACTGGTAAAGTGATGGATATTCATTGATCAATAGGAGAGGAAATCCATTTTTCATCCATTTCATAAAGTACAAATGCAAACATTTTTCTTGTTGTGCTAATCTAATACATTTTATTGACTAAATATTACTATTGTAGAATAAAACGTGCTCGCAAGACATATTGATGTCTGATTTCCAACGGAATCGTTCCTTTGAATAGGTTCTTTTCCGTGAAACTGGTTCACAAATTGGTCTAAATGACTCCTAGAACTGGTCTGAATTTGAATCATTTTTAAATCCATTTATTACTAAGATAATGGAAAAGCTCTGGAAATTTGTGAAATCTGAAAATGTCTATAGTGAATATATATATTTTTGTACATATTTCCATTTTGTAATATTAATAGTCACTATCCTTGTGTAAGCAAGCAAATCATACTTTCCCCCCCCAATCAGTTGGTCGAACTGGTTCAGAAATAGTTCTGAATCATTAGTGAATCATTCGTGAATTAGTGAATCATTCTGAATTTGAATTGATTTTTAGAAATCCTTACTCTGTGATTGCAAATGATTGTAAAGGTCTCGGAGAACCCTCATGTTTCTATGTTAGTTATATTAAATGTTAATTTAAACGCACTCTTGTCTTCCCTCCGCCTTACAGTTTGCCTTTGCGTTTCTGGGTCAACATCTTGAAGAATCCTCAGTTTGTCTTTGACGTGCAGGTGACGGATAGCGTGGATGCCGTCCTTTCCGTCATCGCACAGACCTTCATTGATTCCTGCACTACATCCGAGCACAAAGTGGGCCGGGTCAGTACTGCAATTAACCTCTTGACCTCTCTAGCTGTGACCTCATTATGCTAGAGAGTGTGCATGTAGAGCGAGAAGATGAACAAGGGCAGGAAAGAGAAAAAGAAAATAAGCAAAAGCTCAAAGATGCCGTAGCATTGAAAGGAGCTCACTGTGGTGTGTCTTGTCCTCAGGATTCTCCAGTAAATAAGCTGTTGTATGCCAGGGAAATCCCACGATACAAGCAGCTGGTGGAGAGGTGAGAAATCGGCCCTTTTCAAACACTTCTATTAGCACTGAAATGGATACAGGAAGTTGATGATATTTCGTGCTATAAAGCTCCTTCCTCTCCTGCAGGTACTACAGTGATATTCACAACGCCGTGTCTGGCTGTTACCAGGAGATGAATTCAACCCTCACAGAGCTGTCTGGGGTGAGACTGAATTTTATTCTATTCTAAATGAAACTCTGACTGTGTTTTTACATTTGAACAGACAGCAGGGTCCAAAACTATGAAACCACATTGAGAATCTGGGATAAGTTTAAGGGTCAATGATGTGACACTTATTTGTTGTTCTATTCATTTATTAAACATTACTTGAATACACGCTGATCATGTTTTTAATATCTGAATTACAATTAATTTTGATTTATTATTGATTTATTTGATGACATGTGGTGTTTTAAAAAAAAAAACTGGTTTACATTTTTTTCACAATAAATAACTTGATTTTTGTAATAAAAAAAAACACGTCATGTGATGCGACAACTTTTTGATATTTTTTTTGAAAATCTTTTTACAAATTGAATTAATAATTCATGATATTTGTCAAATAAACAGCTTTTCATGTGGTGCAAGATCTTTTTGAATTAATTTTAAAATATTTAATTATTTTTGAATTAATTTATTTGTTGAGGGTCAAAAACTCATGTGCTGTGGTTTTGAATAAATAAAAAATATCCTTTGAATTAATAATTTGTGATATTTGTTAAAAAACACCATGTCATGTGGTTTAAACTTGAATTAATATTTTTTAAATTTGTGCTATTTGTAAAAAAAAAAATGTATGGGGTGCAACAAATTTTAAACATATTTAAAAAATCATACATGTATATGGTAAGAAAAATGACAATTTTTTTTGTTTTGAACTTCCTTCCTTTTAAAAATGTTTTTCTCTTTCTTTATCATAAACACTTAAACTTGCTATTTTAAGTTTCTGATGTCTTCCGTTTTTAGAGCTTTGCGTCCGAGATGAACAGTTTGGTGGCGTTGCATGAGCTGTACAAATATATCAACAAATACTATGATCAGGTCAGTATGGGACTGAGTCAAGCTTCTTATGTTGTTAGTGTCAGAGCAAATGAATATATCTCTCATATTGCATTATGTGCAGATTATCATGTCTCTGGAGGAGGACGCTGCGGGTCAGAAGATGCAGTTGGCATATCGGCTTCAGCAGGTCGCCGCCCTGGTGGAGAATAAAGTCACTGACCTTTAGACTTTGACCTTTTACCGTGTTGTCTAAACTCATCGATAATCACATCTGAGAGAAATCAGATCAGTGCTTCGTGATTGATCGGCTGATGTAATGCTACCACTACGTCAAAAAAAGTTTATGTTTATACATAAACTTGCTGTATATTCTTAACAAAAGGGAACAGGAAATGAAGTAATGATCGCTATCTTTCGATAAATCCTTAATGGGATTTTTATTGGAGAATGATTGCTTTTCAGACTGAGACTCTGACCTACTCACAGGAGTGTGTGTGTGTGTGTGTGTGTGTGTGTGTGTGTGTGTGTGTGTGTGTGTGTGTGTGTGTGTGTGTGTGTGTGTGTGTGTGTGTGTGTGTGTGTGTGTGTGTGTGTGTGTGTGTGTGTGTGTGTGTGTGTGTGTGTGTGTGTGTGTGTGTGTGTGTGTGTGTGTGTGTGTGTGTGTGTGTGTGTGTGTGTGTGTGTGTGTGTGTGTGTGTGTGTGTGTGTGTGTGTGTGTGTGTGTGTGTGTGTGTGTGTGTGTGTGTGTGTGTGTGTGTGTGTGTGTGTGTTTACCTATTACAAATTCTCTGACCCGAGTCTATTTTAATGGCACTACTGAAGCAGCTCTCACATGTTTTGACATGCGAAGACACATTTTATATAGTTTTTACCTCCATTCAAGTGATCAGATCTACTGTCTGGAGTTTCATAAACTGTTTCAACAAAAACCCATCACGTTCAACCATTACAATCATGTCAGCGCTGTGGACAAGTCCCACATGTACTTCTACTGTAGAGTATTAGAAATGTTCTGCTCCTCCACTATCAAATCCGAAACTCAAAAGACTGTCCCCCTTGGCCGTGTTGTATTAACCTTTTATACTAACTCAAATTTCTACATTAGTATTGCAGATCAAAACGAGTATTAAGCTTTTACAGGGACCGTAGAGTAAGTCTATGCACACAAGTGCCAGAACATGTTATAATAAGAGCACAATATTTGTGTGTGTGTTTTATGTTTGCATGCAAAAGAAAGACTAACGGTCACAGTTTTCAAGTTTTCTGCTGTTGTTATGATCTCAAATCTAGAATTTCTCACACAGGGATACAAAATTGTTAAACGTGCTCATCTGAATTCTGACTTGTAGCACACCAGCCTGGTTAACTTCAGTTGATCATAACGTTAATGCACCTTCACGCACAAGATTTGTGATAGATCCCTGTAAAATATGCGTCCAGGCTACATTTCACTCTCAAATCTAAAAAAAAAACAATTAAGAAATTATATTTTGCACAAAATATTTTTACACTTGAACTAATATATCATTATAATTTTTTTTCTTTTTGCATTGTATCGTAATTATTGTAAAAGTGTCATAATTCACAAACACGTAATGGTTCTGAAAAAGGGCTTGATGTTTTTTGTTTTTTTTAATCAAAATAAAATTTCGGTATCACTTTACAATAAGGTCTGATTTGTTAATGTATTAATGAACATGAACTAACAATGAGCAATACATTTAGTAATCTTTCTTAATGTTAATCAAAATACAGACATTCATTGTTCATGTTAGTTCACAGTGCATTAACTAAAGTTAACAACAACTTTTGATTTTAATAATTATGAAATTAATATCAACTAAGATTAATAAATGCTGTAGAAGTATTGTTCATTCTTAGTTCTTGTTAACTAAAGTAGTTGACATGTTAAATAATGAAACCTTATTGTAAAGTATTACCAAAATGTCTTAATAATTTGGTTTGATTTAAGCATGAAATAAGACCTTGGAGTGTGTGTGAGACTCACCCACACTAACACATGGCAGTGTTTTCCTAATGCTTTGAGTTTAACAGCACGAGAGAGCACAATTCTCAAAGATTCAGTCTCATGCGTGGAAAGTGAAGTGCAGCTGGAAGTTTCTTGAGAGATATTGAAACAAAACTGGGACGTTTTGGGTTGAGAAGTGGAGAAAAACATCTTTATTCGCTTGGTCCCGGTGATTTGAAAAGCAGCAGTCGGCTTGAGAGTTGTGTACATCAGACACTGAATAGAAACTAACTTATTATATTGTAAATAATGCTTATTTATACATGAGCGCCAAATGTGCCTTCTTTGTTACTTTTTATAATGTCTACCAAGTATACATGCTTGACATTACTTGCCAAATGGAGAAGAAGAAGATGAGCCGTGGCACAGCTGTTGCCGGTTGTAAAGACCACACGAAGCAGAGTCTCAGGATTCTCAATGGATTCAGTACAAACACTCATAACCTAATTCATTTCTAGTTTGCCCTACCAGCTCATTTCCTGGACTGATCTGTGTTCACCGTGATGATGATGCTGTAAATTGCATTATTTTTTTTGTGCATCTGTTCTTTTTAGCTTCTTCTAATTTGTTTTTGCCTGAAGCACTTTGTGTTTACATTTTGGCTCATCCATAATGTCTTTTTTTATTTTGTAGTTTGAACATGAAGCTGATGTCATGTGCTTCAACACGGTCCCTTTTGTGTATAAAACTGAAAATAATGGATTTAATGCTATCTAGACATCTCAAATGTATTTTTGAAGGCTTCCCTGTTCCTGCATTTATTTATGTGATTTTGAGCTATTAGGCTTCATCATAATAATGTATGCACAGGGTTGGGTTTTAAAAATGGGAAACGTATTAGTTTTCTCATTCTGTGTGTTTATTATCCTGTTGTTGAATGTGTTTGGCCTCTTGGTGTATTTTTCTGATTATTATAGGCTGATGCATGCTTGAGATTTGATTGGATTTTCTGATTGGGGTGCTTTTTGAGAGGTTCACTTGATGGACTGCGTTATGAGTGTGCATGGCTCTCATAAAAAGTGTGTGTGTGTGTGTGTGTGTGCGCGCGCATGAGAGTTTGCAAGTAATTGTAGCGCTTCGTACATGATGTTGAGGTTTTTTAGTAAATCTCCTGTTATGTACACTTTTCTCTGAGAGAATCCAGCAAAATCTTTTTGTACAGTCTTGCGATTTACTGTTTTTGCCAATTGCGTGGATTACAGCTTTGTATCTTTGCAGACAAACAATTCAGACCGTTGTTTAGAGAATTGTTGGTGTATATGGAGCCCTTGCCCGGCACCGAGTTTTACACAACTTTTATACAAGGGTTCAAAAAAATAATAATATATGGTAATTTTCTAATGAAGTTGGGGTTAAAAGAGAACTTAAACCCAGTCTAAAGACTTTCTCTTTTGTATTTGTATTGTGTATAGTTTGCTAACAATTGTGTATATGTGCCTGTACATATTGTGAAGAGGACATGTTCTTCTTTTTTTTCTTTCTTTTTTTTTTACTTGGACAGAGTTACTCTCTCCAATCAGGAGAAATTGGGAGCCGAAATGTTAAAATGAGAGTGAAATGGAAATTTGTATCTGGGGAAAAAAAAATAAAGCTATAATTTTAACAGTGAAGACGTGTTTACTGGTTTGAATTTTGTATATGTGTTGACATCCAAACAAGAGTCTTGAGGTAGGTGCTAAAAACGTATGTTTTGAATTCAGACATACTACTTTTATCACATACTTTTTTTTTTTTTTTTTTTTTTTTTTTTTGCCTAATAGGGAAGTATGTGGTTTTTGGATGCACCCAATAATACTAAAAACTCAAATTCTGAACCATTTTCATGAAAATTATGTAACACTTTAGGTACCATTAGTTAATCCGTTAACTAATAAGTAACAATGCGCATGTGTTTGTTATGGTATGAATCTTTGTTAATGTTAGTTAATAAAACATTAACTAACATGTTCATTGTTAGTTCATGTTTGCTTAGATACATTAAATAATATTAACAGATATAACCTTTGATTTTATAAATGCATCAGTAAATGTTGAAATTAACGTTAACTGAGATTAATAGATGCTGTAGAAGTATTGTTTATAGTTAACAAATGGAACCTTATTGTAAAGAGTTACCGAAAACTGTCATATAGTTTATCTTTTACCTTACCAACCCTGCTATAGTCAACATCCTAGTCTCAACCTACAAAAAAATAGAGACTATTGTATGCTTCCTGAGGAGCCTGACATACAGTAGGCCTATTGGCAGAAATAACAACAAATATATATATATATATATTTCATGAAAAAATTATGATATAATTGCTTGCTTCAGATAAAAAAACAACAGCACGAGAATTTACGTGCAATTTGTTTATTTTTTCTCTCTCACTAATTTAGAAAAAGAAAAGGCTTTAATGTTTGAGGTGGAACATTTATTTTTTGGGATTCAGAAATTAAAGTAGCCAAATATTAATTACTAAGTTAAAATTGTATCAAAATTTTATTTGGTATTATTTATTCTATGTAGGCTAATATATCTATTCACAGGGCTGTGCATGAGCTGCTGTCAATACAGCGCTGTGCCCCAGTGCGCATGCGCAGAACCAACTGAAGCGAATGTGCGTTCCGTGAGGTGACAGCTGTCCCGATGATATCGATGAACGGTGAGAGTGTTTTTAATGAAAAACAGCCTAACAGACGTAAACATACTAATGTCTGTGGATGTATTATGTGTTTTGAGTATAAATGCAACAATGTCTGCTTGTCGGAGGGTTAAAATGACGCTTGTTTTGGTGACTAGAGCCCGTGTTAGCGGTAAGGCTAAGCGCGAGCACGTTTAGAGGATCTAATGTTTGGATTTTCACAGATTTTTCTTTTCGTATGAATTATTCGGTGGGTTATTGATAAATGCATGGGATTAGTTAAATCATATAGCCTGTTGACGTTGTAATATCCTCGATATGATTATGCATGTTGCTGGATTGCCCTCCATTAGTTACTCATACATAGTGAATTGGGGGTGGGGGTGCCTATAACAGCGTGTCTAATATGTATTCTGTTATATGATATTCTCTCTGATGCATGGCAGTATTCAGCAGTGATAACAGCCTTCCCCAGAACAGCCACGGCAAAAAGCAGAAGAAGAAAAACAAGAAGCACCGCAAAGCAGCAGCAGTGGAGATCTCTAGTTTGGAGCTGGGGTGAGTGTGTGTCTAACTGGGCAGAATCCAGATCTGGGCTTCTGCTCTGTGAGATGCTGCTAAAAATATATAGGAGGGTGGCCATGGGAGTCACTTCTCCAGATAAGCATATTGACTCATGGCCCTCCCTCCCAGTCCATGCACGTGGAACCTATTTTAACACATCCCTGAAAAAAAAAAAAAATCTGAACAATACACATCATGGATAAGAATCACAGATCATGACTAAAAAAACTAAAACGGTCAAATAAGTACAATTACAAACTATTAAAGGGTTAGTTCGCTCAAAAATGATCCCATAATTTACTAACCCTCAAGCAATCCTAGGTGTATATGACTTTCTTCTTTCAGCCAAACACAATCGTGGTTATGTTAAAAACTATCCTGTCACCAGAGTCTGTGAAAAGGGTCCATGGCAGTGCCGCGATACAGGTTTTCGGAAGTAGGCCAGAATAGCGAGAAGATATGTAGAGCAGATGTGCATGTGCTTCTCCTACATAAATATCACGTGCTCTTAGTATCGGATTCTAAGAAGACATTATATTTACACCATCAGCTTTCATTACTGTTTATGCCAGTAACACAGACAGAAAATGTCATGCTTTTAATGTTGCACTGAAATATCATTAATATCAAACGATGTACTGTTGTTATACTTATTCTATTTTGACAGAATGTCATTGTGTATAATGTTCATGTCGGCCATTATAATAGCCACATTGCTCTCTAGATATCATCATTGGAAAAAACCCATATTGGTTGACCACTGTTGCTAACCCCTTTAGAAGTACTTGTTGGCTGTTTAATAAAAGCTAGATAGACTAAGACACAGTGTGGCTTTATATTAAGATGGTGCATTGATGTTTTGAAGCGCACAGATGGTCGAAGAATACGTTTTTTCGAGTGAGATCATAAGCCCCAGATATGAAAGTCACCGCTAGAGATTGCTTATGAAAAGTAGTAGCTGTTGATGTATTTTTTATGAAGTAGTCATCAGTGATGCTTGATTATAAATAGTAACATTCTGCGCCTTTAAACATGGCTGTGTTTGGCATAGACAACAAAGAAGTGACGTAATGTAGAAGAATGTACTTTCACACAGGATGCCAACCACCCGAATCCCGATGTTGTATTAAAACACCTCTTCTTCTCTTTTTTTATTGCTCTTCAGACCCCAGATCCCCTCCTCCGATGAACTGTGCCACATCCTCACCATCCACAGATCCGCCACCCCTCCAGAGTCGCCTCCGACGCCTCCGTTAAACCTTTCCCAGAGTCCCCCTGACCTCCAGCCTCCGGCCCCCCTCCCTCACTCCATTCCCATCACAGTGGTTTCCTCACCCAGCGTCCTCTCGTCTCCAGACACACCTTCCACTCCCATTACACCTTCGCTGGGCCTACCTTCAGTTCTCTCCACGACTCCTCCCACTCAACAGGACCCGTCCAATCAGCTGACCCCACCACAAGCTCTGAGCCCTCCCCCTCCAGACTTTTCCCCGCCCCCAGCAGAATTACTCGGGTCAGATGACGAGGAGCAGGAGAATCCGTCAGATTACTGTAAAGGTAGGATTATCATCAGAAATCTGTTTTAAATTGATATTTTCTGCATAACCTGTTTTAAAGATACTTATTGATCCTATATATAAAGTTGTTCAACATAAAGAGATGGGCGATATCACCAAAATCTAACAACATGGATATAAGTCTCAGAAATATATATCTCATCACAATTAGTTTGTGGGGAAAAAAAAATTAAAATATTAAATCCTATGATAATGTCTGTTTTTAATAATCCAGTGAATTGAGTACTTTCCAAATGAAAAGCACTTTTTTATTTGGGACATTGACGCAAACCAAAAAAGGATACTCCTAACATAAAATACATCTGGTGTCAGTGCAAAAAAGGGTTATTTTAGTATCATTTATATACTATTATAGGTTTCATTCAAATTTTTATTTAGTTTCAATTTTAGTTAAAAAAAATGTGGTCATTTTTTTATATATAAATTTTATTTTTATTTCAGTTTTAGTTTTGATTTATTTCCAGTTAATAATTTATTACAGTTAGTTGCTAAGGCAACATTTAATTTTTTCGTTTTAAGTTTTTCATCTAATATTTATATTTATTTTATTTCTAAATTAAATATCTAGTAAAACACGCTAGTAAAAATGCTACGTTAGCGCCAACCAACACAGTGAACATTTTGTTTTCTCCAACAACAACTTATCAAATTAGCTCGGTTAATTAATTACCTGAAGATGTTGATGTCGACGCCTCACTGATGAACATATTCGGTTTTGATGAAAAAAAAAGTATGAATTAGAACCCAGAACCTCTGAAAGTTACCAATAGACCATTAAAGTACACAAGCAAAATGTGTGGGTCTATGCATTTATTCACGTGAAAATTCTCAACGCTAACAATGTATATTCGTATATCTCATTAAACAACAAACTTAACCCAATGTAATATTGAAATTGATTTCTGCACATCGTAATGTTATTTTTCTCAGAAAATGTTATTGTATACTTATACTACAGGGCCGTTGAATGCTTGAATCTGATTGGTTGACGAACGTTCTGAGGTGTGCAATTATTTTCAGGGAACCGCACGGCTAAAGTAGTTCCAGGCAGGTCTTGACCTCATTACAGTTCCATATCACTCCGCGTAGTCAACTGTAATAACGGAAAATAGGATACAATTCAATTCATAACAAGAAAAACCCAGCCCCATGCGCTTGATCTGCAATTTTCAATGTCTAACTTCACAATCAATGAAAACATGCAGTTTAATTTTAATAAATAAAGTATACAGTCCTATACATAATCAATAGAAAATTAAACTGAATATTTAAATAAATTGATAGTCCTGTTGCACCGGTTTTCGTAATTATTGAAGATAATATAACAAATAAAAAATTATTGATAGGCCTATACTTGTTAAAAGGTCTTTGTGTTTCATTTATTAGTCTAGTCTACTGTCTCTAATAGAAAAAAAGAATGAACGAATTAATTAAAACGAATTGAATTAATAAATAAATAATAATATTGACGCACATGCTTCTCTCTAAGGCCGGTTATGAATGTAATTTGATACTTATGACTGATCATGCACGCGTTTTCAGCGCGTTCAGTCTGTGTTCACAGCGGTGTTTAAAATCTGCTGCATTCACAGTAAGAGAATGTTTCTAGTCGTTAAGTGTGTCCAGCATTACTCTGCTATCAGCGGCTCAAACCTCCGTTACTAACTCTAAAATGACGTTTTGGAATTAGCAACGGAGCATGCGTTTAGATGCGCAAGGAATTAGTCCTACATACAAGAGCGTTTTAATGACAAAATTTTTACAAACGTCTTGAAATACATCATCTGAACAATATTTCGAGGTGTGGTAACTGTAGTATAAGCGGAATAATTGACTCCAGGCCGTTGAATTATTATAAAAATAATGCACACCCGAGGTGGTAATGCGGTCACGACGCGAAGCGGAGTGGCCGTTACACCTCGGGTGTGCATTATTTTTATAATAATTCAACGGCCTGTCGTCAATTATTCCTTACATATATTGTACATGTATGATTTAGCATTCTATTAGCAACCCCACCCACACCACAACCACTTTTTAAACTAAAGTTACGCCACTGAACGGTCTGGTGGTTGTTGTTGTTACACTTTACATCAGTTAATTCAAATGTCCACTTATCTTTAATATTTGGCACTTCTTTATGATAGAAATGCTAGTGTCAACTTAATTTCTTGAACAAGAACATGCAAACTCAGAGCTAGGGTTTAAACTTTTAATTTGAAATCACAATAGACAACAAATCACTCCGAAACCTGCAGTGCATATATTTATTTAAATGAATCGCAGCATTTGTGATTTCTCAATAACTCTATGAAATGGTTTGATCATATCGTGCAGCGGCTGCAGCCTTAGAAACCGGTCTAATAATGCGGTCCATTGATTCTCGTCCGTGGAATGCGCCACTTCTGATATTTTGCTGGTTAAACGACATGGGTCAATTGCAATTTTTAAATCGAGAACTCAAATTTAATCGAGAAATTATGACAGCCGTAGTATCTTGTAACGAATGTCACTTCAGTTCTACTTTCTGAGTATGAGACAGAATAAGCATTGTAGGTTTTGCCACAAACTCAACTCCTTCATGCTAATATCGCGAGACCGAGAAATATCATCATGTTACACCCTTACCCTAACACCCCTAAGTTTTAGTTATCAATAATATCCCTGGTGCAAAACAGCTTCACTTTATGAAACAAGTCTTATAACAGTAACAACTAATACTACCAACATCTCTGATTTCTGGTTGAATGAGTTACATTCAAAGCTGTTGTAAAATATATGCTATACATGTTGTTATTATTACAGCAGTAATGAATGATAATGACTGGTTGAATGAATGCTATGTAACAATTTTCAGGAGGATATTATCCAGTGAAGATTGGAGACTTATTTAATGGCAGATATCACGTGGTCAGGAAACTGGGATGGGGTCATTTCTCCACTGTATGGATGTGCTGGGATCTACAGTGAGTATTTTACATGCTGGGATCTACACGAATCCTAATCCCTGAGATTAAACTGCTGGAACTAGGTGCGCAATCTCTAAATATTGAGATGTAAGCCGATGTCAGATTATGGATAGTCAGCCAGATAGTCATGTATGGATAGCCAGCCGCACATGCTGTTTGACCGTCTGTGTGAATTCAACAATATATGACATTTGTCTGTGTAGACGGAAACGGTTTGTGGCACTGAAAGTGGTTAAAAGTGCCCAGCACTACACTGAGACTGCACTCGATGAGATTAAACTACTGAAATGTGTAAGTCTGAGAATTGAATACATTAACCATTTTAATTTCATTTAAAAAACAAAGATGAATATATATTCTGACAGAGTTTCTCCTCAGGTGCGAGACAGCGACCCCACAGACACCAAACGAGAGCGGGTAGTACAGCTCATCGATGACTTCAAAATCTCCGGTGTCAATGGTGTTCGTATCCTTTACTGCCTGTCACGTGATCAACATGCATGGTTTTTGTGTTTGTCTTATTGTGTTTGTTTTTATAATCTTTTCTCATAATATAATAAGTTGCGCCCTCTTGACTTTCAAGCCTATACTATTTTATATTGGCCTATTTCTTTTTCTAGGACCCAATAAAACAAATTTCATTATTATTATTATTATTTTTTTACAAATTCCATTTCATTTCAATTCTGTGTTTTCTGTTACATTTTTCTGGATTCTGTTTTAATGGATTCATTAAATTTTAATCATAAAACATGTCTAATCATGTTAATTAATAAAACCTTAATAATTTAACCTTTTTAAAATGTAATCAAATGAAAATATAACAATTCCTACACAACAGAAAACTGTTTTTTTAATTCTCTGATGGTCTTAATTTGTGCAGACACTCGTGATCTTTGGGGTCTCCAGGGATAATTTTACATGGTTTAGTGTAACATTTTTGCCCATATTTTTGAAAATGTAGTTTTAAAAGTAAAAAATCATAATTTTTCATCAACAGAAATGTGGGTCTTTTATAAAGTGAATTTTTACATAAAAAGCTGTTTTTGTATAAAAACCTATTAATTTTAATTTATTTATATAAATTTAAAATATATCATAAATCGTCCAAAAACTGCACAAATGTAGAGTAAAAACATTAATAAACAGAGTAAAATTACATTTGTAAAAAAAAAATTATTATTCTGTTACAAAATTACTTATTGCCTGGGGTCTCCAGGGACCCCGAAGACCACGAATGTCACTATTTTTGTCACGCAAACATAAAACCAGATATCATTACAATTTAAATATTTTTTTGTAGATCTAGAAAGGGTTAAGAGCCGTACAACGTTTCATGCCATTTGGAAAAAGCTCATTAAAAAAAAAATCAGTAAAGGTAATTTGCGGGTTAAAAAGACCTCAAAGACCATCAGAGGGTTAAATAGCAAGTATCTTGTGGTTTAATAATCACAGACTCTGTCCTTGACTCCTTGTGCTCTCAGATGTGTGTATGGTACTAGAGGTGCTCGGTCACCAGCTGTTGAAATGGATCATCAAATCGAACTACATGGGTCTGCCTCTGATCTGTGTGAAGAGCATTCTTCGACAGGTGGGTCGGTTTTCCGGTCATAAAAATGTCAAAAAGAAACAACAGTTTCTCGGGCTTGTTTTTACCAGCATACGGTATACACATTGCAGCTCCATCAAACCCCTGGGAAGGGTTCAGATGATTAGGGATGCTAACGATTAATTGATGATTGATTAATTGTCGATAATAATTTAACCGATATATCAATGGTCAATTAAGCAAGGACATCATTGGAGTGCGTGGTTTTGAGGTGCGTGCTTCTCATGGTTTAAAACTTGCATCAGATAAATAAGGAAAAAAAAGTGAGCACGCCGTCATTACCTATTCTAAATGTATTAGTACCTTCAAGCAATGCAATGGATTAGGTAGGCTAGCCATTTATTTCAAAACAATATTAACCAGGGGTCCAAAAAACCCTCCAAACAAGTGATTTTACGGAACATAAGAGCTACTACTTGTGTAAACGCCACAATAAAAGTACATAGAATAAACAAGTAGTAAGAAACTGGTTGAAGAGTGCCGATCTTCCAGCGTTGTTTCAGATGTGTACCATGTGGCACATGGTAAATCAAGACCTGTCAAACTGAGCAATCTCACCAATCCAAGCGCGCTCCAGCTGTAAAACAGTGTCCGATTGGTTTCTACACATCTTCCCTACCCACTATACCCACCCACCACACCCCAGATCCAGTTTCCACTGGTTGAACTTTCAAATGACTTTAGAAAACACTGCGTCGTGATTGCGAAACGAATCCCGGAAGTCCTATAGCTTTAACCAACCAACGTGTCAACTTATGTTGTGATTGGGCTCGTTCGAGACCACCAGCTCTAAATAAACATATGCAATCTAATATGGTTTACTAATGTTTTGCGAAGATACAAAGCAAAACATGGTGCAAAAGCATAATTTGTAAACTATATACTCATGTGTTGGCGTCTATTTTTCCACACAAATACTTGGTATAGTTGGTTCTCTAACTGAAACAAATATGCTTGTTGTATTCTGCTAGTAGAGACATTTTCAACAAAATATGTACTTTATATGTATTATATGTACCAGTACTATGATTTTACAGATCACATTTTTCATGTTGAAGCAGTTAATTTTTCACACTATAAAAATAGAGCACTACAGCTAATTTAAAAGTGTTGGTCATATTCCCTATATTTACTGTAAAGCCAATCTTTCAAGCTTTAACAACACCTATTTTGAGTTGGTTAAATGGTTAAGTAATATTTAATAGGTTAACGATTAATTGATCATTAATTTAAACAGCGATTGATTATGGGAATTTATGTAAATTTACATCCCTAATTCAGACGCGTCTTATTTCTCTCCTCCAGGTTCTCGAGGGCTTGGATTACTTACACACAAAATGCAAGATCATCCATACAGACATAAAGCCTGAGAACATCTTGCTGGACGTGAATGAGGTGTACGTGAGACGGTTGGCGGCAGAGGCCACGATATGGCAGAAGGCTGGAGCTCCGCCCCCCTCCGGCTCTTCTGGTACAGTTCTTTGTTTTCAAGTGTAACTCGCATCAGGCTCACCTGAGACTCACCTTAGTATCACGTGAGATTTGTACCCTTCAGACACATGTAATGCTTGCATAATAAATGCATTTACAATATAATAGAAACATTTTACATTATATTCTAGGGTTGTCATGGTACCAACATTTCAGTAGTCTGTACCAATACCAGTAAAATTTTGCGGTTCTCGATACCAATTTCGGTATCAGAGCAAACTGTTGAGCTTCTAGTTTTTGAATTCAATAATTTTGTCTCGTTATCTCTGTCAATCATCACAGTTTCCGATTCAATCACATATTTAAATTCATTTGTCAATCCAGAAACGTTGCAGTGTATTTAGAGGCATAACAAAAACTAAAATTTTATTCAAATTTTGAATTGGTATATTAATCCGAAAGCAAGAGAAGAGCCTCCCTTTTTAACCACTTAAGCTGTCATACAATGAAGCTCTTATTTACACGTTTACATCTTGTTTACACTGTGTTGGTTATAATTAAAGGTTATAATG
Organism: Phoxinus phoxinus; assembly: GCF_949152265.1. Classification (NCBI taxonomy): domain Eukaryota; kingdom Metazoa; phylum Chordata; class Actinopteri; order Cypriniformes; family Leuciscidae; genus Phoxinus; species Phoxinus phoxinus. Next base: position 30,272,913 of record NC_136890.1, on the reverse strand, counting down.
AAAACCTTGTACCTCAGCGGTGCTAAGCAGAATCTGACTAACTTTCTGACTAGCACCTCTGATAGGTCATTGTGTTCTTGTGCTTTACTGGGATTGGCTACAATGCTCAACCTTGTAAAAACACACTATAAACCTTTGGCTCTCAGAGAGCGCTCAAACAAGCAGTTTTTTTTGTTGTTGTACCGACGGGTACCAGTAGTACTGTTATGATTGACAACCCTATAATATTCATATAATGTGACGAACAGCATACAATGCTGTAAACCAGGGATACTCAAAGTTCAGCCTATGGGCCACTATAATCAAAATGTCTACACTGTAAACGCGTTTTAGTTTTGTCTCACTACACTTCTGACTTCCAGTATGACCACAGATCATTGTAATGCAGTGTATTTTGTTGCTTGCAGTGTAGATGTGGTGTAAAACATGCATTTGGTAGCCTAATCAGTTTTGAAAATCAATGAATTCTTCATTTTTAGATTAGTGTGACCAGACTGAATTCTTCTTCGTCTTCTTGTGTTTCCAAACTGCTGAATCCGATTCAATCTTTCAGAACTTTAAATGTGAACTTTACATGTGAAGTATTCACAAGTGAAGTAAACAGCTCCAAAGTTAATTTATGAATTTGATAAAGTCAGCATAAAATTCACAATATTTTTTTTAAATTCATGTTACTGATCATATTGTGAACAATTCATCCATGCGTTTGATTTTTTTTTTTTTTTTTTATATATATATATATTTTTTTGGACCTTGTAATTTTTAATAGAAATGCCATAACTCGATCTTCCAGTGAAAATGACAGACTTCTCTTTGGTGACGTCTTCAGACTTCTTCAATCATTTAGTCTGCACAGAACCCTCCAATTTCTTACAATCAAATGCAAGCTTGTTTTGAAATTTGCATGCATTTTGGAGTACAATGGCCACATCTAACACAAACCAACACACCAAGTCCCTATTCTTCTTTCTTTTTCAATAATCCGTTTCACTATGTACGACACAATACACAGTGCTTCTATTCATTTCATCACAACTTTAATGTATTCATGCATAAATAAGATTTACAGTTTTTAATTCTTTGACATTGGATATTGTGCTGGAAATGCCTTTCAAAGACTGACCAGCATTTATTACTCTTTTGATTAAAAATACGAGGCTGGCTGGCGTAACACACAGCTCTGTGGGTTATACTTCTGTCTATACCAAATGGATATCAAGAATTGCCTGGTTATTTATTCACTGACCCCTGGTCATCCAGCATTTTCTAAAAGTGTCCCTTGAGCGATATCTAATTTGAGTATCCCTGGCATAAACTATAACAACACAATGTGATGATCTCGACCTAATGATCAGTTGTACTTCAATTTTTCAAATTGAAAACAAAACCCAACTTGTAGATAATGAAGTTTGTTTTTAGTTTCATTACTTATTTTATCGATTTGTTTTTGCAGTCCTACTTACAGCCTTACTATAGCAGTGACGGCCAATCCTTTTTGCACAGATTTGCCTTCCTGTGAATTTTAGCTCAAGCTCACAGTTCTTTCCTCCTCAACAATTGAGTCCAGGTCATAGATTAGGGGTTATTTTCCGAATGATTTTAATGAAGTAAAGTTACAAAGGTAAGAAAGCCAGTAAGAAAGTCACTTGGTTGTGTTTTTAACTTTGACTCGACTAGAAATGTGCCGATGAAAATTCGTCATTTCTCCTCTGCTTCTGTGGTGAATATGCCAATCATTTCTCATTTCTTCTCTGTCGTCTGTTTGGTTTCTAACTGGTGTCCTATCTTTTCTTTCTCTGTTTTCTTTTTATTTTAAATTATTATAATTATTATCATTGTGGTTTTCTGTCCCTTCCCTCTTTCCTCTTCTGTTCTGACGGCAGTTAGCACGGCCCCAAGGGAAAAACAGGTACGTTCAGAGTTGTGCCTGCTGAAATACAGAGAGGATGTAGTTTGTCCTGGTGAAAAAGACACATGACTGTTAAAATCTGCCTGCTGTAACCCTAACCCACCCCTGCCTCTGTAGATACACGGGCATGAACCACTGGGCAAGAGGCACATCTCCATGTCCGGGGGCAGATCCACTGATCTGGGCAAAGAGAATGCAAGCTACGCTCAAAATATGCTTTCATTTTGGCCGATAACTGATCTTAAGCACGTTTTATAAACACGTAAACACCTAGTCTATGTTTAAATGCTCAGTGCATGAAGAAAACATTTCTTCTGTGTTCACCCAGTCAGTGGATTTGGTCTGGACGCTCTGTGTCGCCCCACAGATGTGTTGATTTCGCACCGTTAACTCCTCACTAACATTATTAGAGGTATTTTGCATGCTGGATCATTAAACCAGCTAGCCATGTTCCTTCATCTGATCACTCTGCATTTCGGTTCATTTTCTTCTTTAGAAGAAAAGTTAAAAGTGACTCTTTTAAAAGTGAGAAAAGAGCAGTGCTGTAAGCTGTTCTCAGAAAGGAGCATTATCTTTTCTCACGTCATGACAGTCAGACAGAGATCCGGTGCGTTCCCGCTCCCTGTATCCTGCTTCTCTTATTTCAGCCACCACCTCTGCATGGCTGAGAGTGATTTCACGAATTACTGTCACATTTTCCTCTCTTCTGAATATAAATGAGATGAATGGCAAAAAGCAAGACTGTCTCTGCCACTGAGATGAGGAAAGAAATATTGAAAAGAAAAAAAGATATCTCCAAATTATCCGCTTGGAAGGGTGTAATATCAGGGCTGCCAACTTTTGAGTTCAGCTAGGAGTGAGAATGGGGGGGTGTTGACACACATTTCTGTACACAAATTTCACGATTCAATTCACGAGCTTGTGATTCAATTATCGATTAATTTGGGTATATACATGGATATATAGTACATGTTATTTTTTTCTCAAGAAATTGATTTAAAAACATAAAACATAAACATAATTGATTTGTATACAGTTGCTATAATAGTAAAATCAATATGTGTAATATAGTGCATACGTATTTTCTTTCTAACTATAGTTTAATGTTATGTGACATTATTTACACGCTTTTTTCCGCTGTTGAAACACTGATTGCGATTACATGAGACGTTTCCGTAAGGATTGGTTCTTTCAACATACCCTCTGATGTTCATTCATGTTTATTTTGTACTGTAACTTGTAGTAAAGCGGAAGAGATGATTGGTTCACGTGCGCTCCCGTTTGGCTTGAACTGAGGCTACATCGATGTCACGCTTTTTAAAGAGTGCCAAAACCGTATTTATTGTTTGAATTTAATAATAAAACATATTTTAAAGCTGAGGTCTTGTTATCAAAAGTAACCTGCGCTGTCTAGTCTGTCTGCACGTGTCTTCTTTGCGGAGCGATGCTTTTTTCACTGCATGAGAATATGCATGTGTGGCGTGAGAACAGTGTCATGTCAGTCTCGCGCTGAATGCAAGAGTTGAGAGTTGGCAGCCCTGGTTATATTCTTGGAATAGACCGACCTGGATATTGAGTTTTATGTTGTATGTTAGTGCCCAATATGCCAAATTGGCTTTTAATTATTTTATTTCTAGTTTTATCATACATTTAATAACAATATTAATAATATATCAATGATAGGATCAAATGTAATGTCAAATAAAAAATAATCAAATACATTTTTATTATGTATTTTTATCTTTGTTTTGTTCTGTTTTAAATGTTAGGCTACAGATTTTGTACTTGGATGAATGTTTCTTTAAAAAGTTTGAAAAGAGTAATTGTATGATATAATTATGAGAAACAAGAAAATGAAATAATTATTATTATTTTTATGCATTTATTATTCATTCATTATTATTATGATTTTTCTGATTGTTAGGCTGCAGATTTCTTACTTGAATGAAAAGTTTCCTTTAAGTTTAAAAAGAGTAATTATCCATCCAGAATTCTTTCTAGCTAAACTGCTTTATATTTTCAATATTATGGCATATTTTGATTTACTTAGTCCTTGTGATTCCATCTGTACATCACCTTCTTTTAAATATTTTCCCCTGTAAATGTTTTGAGATGTTGTAACAATGGCTAATTAATATCATAATTGATTTAAAAGGTTTATAACTTTTGAACGATTGTATCCTCTGTTTTCTTCACACCGACATATCCATATCAGACATATCGCATGCACCTCACTGACCCCTTTATATTACATTGACCCAATTAATTTGATATAACCAGAGTGTAAGGTCGGAAATACAGTTGAGTATCTCTGATAAATATATATCTGCACCGACAGCAGGAAGTGTGATTTTATAAGTAGCAGCAGTAGTTATACAGACAGCGCCAGACACGGAGGTTCATCAGGTCAGTTCAGTTAGACTGGGCTTAGTAGAGCAGACGTGTCACTGCTCAACCAGACAACAGTCCTGCCATCCCAAAATAGCCCCAGAGCTGGAAATGGCGCAGCCGTGTCAGATATCTACTTTATGCTGCGTCAGAGTAAGCTTCGAGTACAGGCAAAATTGAGTGAACCCTGGACATCATGTTGTGAAAATGATGATTTAATGCAGAAGGTTTGGCTTCTGTAACGAAGTAAAATAACCCTTGCATTTCATTTCTGACACACGTGCCTAATGTTGGCGACCCATGAAGCAACTTATTTCAAGAACAATCCCCCAGGAGTAACTTGAGTTTAAGTATTTAGGTCAAGGACACTTTTTTTTTTGTCGATTTTGAACCAGCAACCTTCTGGTTGTCACATCCCGTTCGTATGAAAACATATTAACCAAGTGTGTGAGGTTAGTTTGTTCTTGCAAAACATAACAATCATAATTTCACAGGTTGATCAGCTAACATCAGATATCATGCTTGTTTTAGAAGGTATTTTTTAATTTAGTTTTTTTTTTTTACATTATTATTCTGCAATTTAAAACAAAAAAATTTTTTTTGCATATGTGTTTGTCTGTGTCTAGATGGGTAAATTATCAAAGAATAAGAAGAAGAAGTTGAAGAGGAAAGCCAAACGGCAGCAGCGTCTGTTGGACGAGAGGCTTTTGGACCTGCAGAAGATGGAGGAGCTGGATGGGGTTTTGCCACAGGAGGCTTCTGGGAACACACGAGCGCTCTGGAGGCTCAGCGAGGACGGAGAGGACGATGACAATGACAGACACGCACAAAGTGAGATACATTTATGTCTGTATGTAGCATGAACAAGTGGAGAATTTAACTTTACTTGCGAATGAATGATCCTTTTGAACCATTATGTTTTAATGATTATTTTGAACATATGCAAAAGTTGTTGATTCGCATGATTGAAGGAGTGCTTTTTGAGCTGAGGGACTATAAATAGTCATTTTTAATATATTATTATTATTTCAAAAAATGAGACGTAAAATACTTTCTGTGAACGATTGAAAGATTATGCACAATATGGAGAAAAAGTTTGTGTGGTAAACATTAACAAGATTAATGTGTAAAATCAATTACATTTATTTTTTACTATATTTCAAGCCAGAAATTAATGACACATCCATTATGCACATCTCTTGTTGTTCCTGGGTAAAAATAAAAAAAAAAAAATCACTCCAACGTTTCAAAGCTAACAACAAATCTTTTACTCGAGTGACAAAACGTGTTTGCATTTCTGTAAACAGTGTTATCCAACATTAATGGCCATCAAATGGAAATCTAATTAATGCACTGACTTAATGAACCATTTGCCAATGCAAGATGACATCTACATCAAGATGATTTTTTAAGAGAATCAGCTTCTCCTTTTTTACATAAATCACATGCACATATAATCTGTCCTCAGATTCATTTATCTCCAGTAAAATATCAATTGGAAAAATAGGACTTCTGAGAAAAAAAAAAAAGGTTAAATCAAAATGTACATGTTGCTTGTTCAGAAACTGTTTAGTTTTGTGATTTGCTCAGCAAAAATAAAATATTAATTAGAGCTGTTTTTTGTTAGTACAATATCTATATCTCAATAAAATATTTTTTCAAATCCTTATCGACTACTGGATTGTTGGACCAATTACGTGAAAATACATGGAATTTCTCATTGGTTCAGATTTTCTAAACTTGATGTTTGGGATGAGGGTAAAATATAACCATGCTTGCAGACATTTTGCACTTTACAGCTCATTGTGTTTGTTCTTAAGGTTACTGAAGAGGTAAATGATCTTCAGGTTTTACATATGCGTTGGTCTATGTAGATATACGCTACACGTACCCACGTGCACTTATCTAAAGTAACATTAAATTAAAACAGAGGTAAGACACACACAGATTTAGGTTGGTCGAGCAAGATTTCAACAGAAATTCACTTTTTGTCTTTGCAAACCAAGTACACCAAATATTATTCGTCACTAATCAGACGCAGACTTGCGGTAACATACGTTTAATTTACTTGGGAAAACAATTTCAGAGTCAGTCAGAATAAAATCAAATGTTACAATTTATTATGTCAGGTAAATGTATCATGCCAATTTCATAATCAGTTTAAAGATAATAAATACAAAACATCAAATGCTCTGGATTAAAGAGAAAAGATGCAAACAAAATACATGATGCCGAGTGTCTTGCCCACACTCCGCATCACGGGCTAATTTGAGCTTAATCGCCCTGAGCCTTGTGTTGCATTTCTTTATATAGACAGAAACTTCTTTCACAGAAACATTTGCTAACTGTGAATTTGCATTCAGAGGAAACACACCTTTTGAGAGCAGAATGCCATTTGCCTGGAAGACACGCCTCCTCTGTGTGCAAGTTATCTCTAAACTCTTAAGAACTTTATTACCTTTTGGTTTACTTCTTTGGGAACGAGACATGTGTACCAGTCGCACTGAGACCTTTCAAATGATACCAAACATGTATAATACTGTATGATAATTATTCACATTAAACCATATATCTGCCACACAAAATAACAAATACAAAATAGCTAGATCTAAATCCAGAGGATCATTTATATCATCGTTGTATTATCGCCCCAAAACCCTAAAACTGCTCTGTTAAAGCAATTCTAGACATGACAGCCTGGCTTCCTGTAAATGGTCACACTTTAGATTAGGGTCCAAATCTCACTATTAACTAACTATTGTATTAACTACGACTTTTTCCTCAATAAACTACTAATCACTGCTTATTAATAGTTAGTAAGCTAGTTAAGTTTAGATATTGAGTAGGATTAAGAATGTAGAAAATGGTCATGCAGAATCATTAATAAGTACTAATAAACAGCCAATATAGTAATATGCATGCTAGGGTTAGGGTTAGGGTTAAGCAACTAGTTAATAGTGAGAATTGGACCCTAAATGAAAGTGTCACCGGAAAAATGTGTATTGTAAAAATCGCTATTCAAATATATTTGACTTGACTCCGTCCTTTTCCTCTTGATGTCTTTTCCTCGCAGTGAACGGTAACGGGCACTCCTTCACAGGAGCTCTGCCTAAACACAGTCCTGAATCGGGCTCGTCGTGGCTGGAGGAGGGTTGTAACGGCTTCGGACCCCTGCGCTTCTCCAGCCCTGGATCGGGCCTGTCCGGGATGTCCAGCTCCATCCTGTCAGCTACCTCTGAGTCGGCTCTGTCCACACTGTCCGGATACTCCACTGAGCGCTCGCTGCTCTCTCCCAACTGTACGTACTCTGCTTTGAGCTCGTGGAAAAATACCAATAAAGTGCAACAGTTCATTTTCTCTATAGGAAAATTGATTTTAAACAATAACTTATAAGCCTTTAAAGACCGCTCTACTGTGAGCTATGAGGTTGTTCACTGCTGTTTGCTTCTGTTAAAGCTGTAAGAAAAAGGTATGAGGACTGTGAAGATATCGATGAAGTGACAAAGTACATTAAGATTCCAGACATCCTAAACTCAATTTGACATTTGGTTTAGAGTGGGAACCCTGAGCCATGAAACACACCCACCAGATACAAGGTGAAAATCACAACAATTCCGAACTTCGATTCGAAGCGACAATCTGACTAAAGGTACAAGACCGTGTACTTGGCTTTAATGAGGGATAGAATTACAATCCCATTAAGCATTGCAAATATATAAAACATTTGATTTAAAGAGATTTATTATGTACATATAGAAGCAATAAATTTGTATGGTCATTTCAAAATATGCATATGCACACAAATATTTAAGTCGTTTGAGAGCGTAGGGACACTGACATCATTTGCAGTGCTTCTTGGGAGTGGACGGGCGCTAAAGTGTGCTATTTGCTTGTGTATATTCTCTGATTGGTGGAGATTTCTTTGCAAACTTTTGGGTAGTGTAATGTTTCATCAGGATTCCTACTGTTGAACATGATTATTTAAAAATGAAGTTGAATGAATGCGACTGATGGCTTCACCAAAAGCATATAGCATCGATTAACAACCTTGTAGCTCACAGTAGGTCTGTCTTCAAAGGCTTAAGTTATCGTATTAACTCGTCTATGAAGAAAACGAATGGGATTTTTACTTCTGTTGCACTCTAAAGGCCTTTGATCTTGAATTAAACATCAGATATGTTCTGTTTGACTGTAATTATGTTGCTGAGTTTTCACATCAGTGGTTTTTCCCACCAGCATACTCCGCTGCTGATTTCTTAGTGAATCCTCTGGAACCTCAGAACGCAGATAAAATACACATCAAGATTGCAGACCTAGGCAATGCATGCTGGGTGGTGAGTACTGTTGATCCCATTCAAAAGGTGGATCACGTCAGGTACTGGTGATGCATGATGGTTACTGATGTCCTCTCCTCCATATCAGCACAAGCACTTTACCGAGGACATCCAGACGCGCCAGTACAGAGCTCTGGAGGTGCTGATCGGAGCCGAATACGGACCCCCTGCTGACATATGGAGCACTGCGTGTATGGTACGAACTCATTCAGTGCTATCACGGTTATTATTGTTAACCAAAACTAAAACCATCAGATAAACCCTTTCATTACTTGAAATAAAATAAACATTAACTGAAGCAATCCACCATCAAATTAACAAAAGAAAGGTCTCATAAAGATCATCCCCTTCACAATGTTTTCCCGCCGATGTCCTCAGCAAAGTCACCTTTATTTATATAGCGCTTTGTGAAGCTGCTTTGAAATAATCTGTATTTTATAGTGATAACAGGAAAATAATGATTCAATGATGCAAACTGCTGTAAAGCAGCTCTAAAAAGACAATCATAAGCAGTCATTGGTCAGCTGAAATCAGTCTCGATTCTTTTTGGTTCAATAACTGTAAAGTACATAAATTATGAGATGAGTTCGATTCAGTTATAAAGTAGCTCTGCAGAAAGCAGTGATGTTATTATCCAGCTAAATAACTTGAGTTCTCATCCAATAGTGTCAGTGCAGGTAAATCCGTAAGGACAAAATGAAGTCAGTTCTTGTGTTCGACTGTTTAAAAGAGGGGAGATATTTAGGCTGTGTTATATTATTAGCTATGTTATAAGCATGTTTTGTATAACACTGATGCTAATCAGCATTGATCCAACATCCACTTTTCCACAGTCACACAGAACACAGTCTGAGAAGTGATGAGTCAGGATAGTTGACTAGTTTATTATATTTGAACAGGGGTATTTTTTTGAAAGGGAGTGATCGGAGACCCCTCTGCTGTGAGGCTGTCACTATAAGCTTTCTTTGAGAAGTTGCTTCCCCTTCAAAACACCAGCCTAATTATACAGGGCTTCCTGAAGACCAGAGAGGGCATAAAATAATATTTCAAAACTTAACCAATGGTTTAAAAAAACGTTTAAAATAAAAAGTCATCCGTTATTTTGAGAATTCATAAATTGACAAATTAACTTGAGATGCCCGTTTTCTCCCTATTGAAGAGAAAATGAACCTTTGAACATACATCAATTTGTACCTCTAAAGAGGTCATGTGAGAGAGCAGTAACATCATGTGTCTCAACAGGCGTTTGAGTTGGCGACTGGAGACTACCTGTTTGAGCCTCACTCAGGAGAGGACTACACGCGAGATGAAGGTCAGTTGTCTTGGTCTTCCTCAGTTTTTTTTTTTTTTTTTTTCTAGTTTCAGATTTGTCATTGGCATGATCAAATTTTAATATGTATTATATTACTTATCAGTAACTGTAGGTCAGTAGTTTTGACCAGTATTGATGCACGATGAGTAATAAATTGCCTCCTAAAATAATTAAATTATGCCTAGATCATTTTTTTAATTTCTCATTTCTCATTTCCAATACTTTTTTGCTTTGCATCAATCTCAGAGCTGTTTGGCTGGGTTTATGAATATAAACACGAGCGTTCAAGATTAAATAATCATAGAATCCTGACAAAAACTGTATCACAGCTTTACACAAAAACATTAAGCAGCACAACAGTTTTCAGTGTTGCTGCTAATAATCAGAAATGTTTCTTAAGCAGCAAATCAGCATATTAGAATGATTCTGAAGGATCATGTGACACTGAAGACTGGAGTAATGATGCTGAAAATTCAGCTTTGCGGCACAAAATTTTATTTATTCCTAAAATATATTCAAATAAGAAAACTTATTTTAAATTGTAAACATGTATATTACTGTTTTATGAAATAAATGCAGCCTTGATGAGCAGAAGAGACTTCTTTCAAAACCATTAAAAAATCATATTGACCACAATGTGTAAAAAAATGTAAAGAGAAAAACATGTCTATTTTTATATATATTCAAGTTTTATTTTAATAATAGTAAACGTTTTAGAGTTTTAATTTTTTTTATTTTTAGATGTCAATATAGTTTTTATAAATTGTTGTTTTTGTTAGTTATTTTATTACATCGAGTTAAACTACATGAAAATGAGAAATGCTGCCTTGGCAAGTTTTTAACTTTCATTTTATTTCAAGTAAAGAAAATGTGTGTTTTTTATGGTTTTGGTTTTAGTTAACTATAATAACCGTGAAAAATATAAGTATCTATATTAGTACTATCTATAAAAAATATGTTCTGTATAATCCCTATGGAGATGATTATTGGAAAACAAAACAAAACAAACACTAGAAATATAGAACTAAGTCCACTTAAAAACTGGGCAGTCGAATATAACCATACACTAATATATGCGTTCCTAATATACACACACAATAGAGATATTAGTTTGCTTTTTATATATGATAACCAGTATAAAATGTGTTTGTGTGATTTTCAGATCATATAGCTCACGTCATTGAGCTGTTGGGCTCCATTCCTCCTCACTGCGCCCTCTCAGGCAGATACTCCAGAGAATACTTCAACCGGAGAGGTGACTAACACTAGTCTATGTCCTTCAGAGAATGATAAATCTGCCTGTTTAAATGACTCGAAGTACACAGGAGAATATCAGGGTGAATCTGAAGAAGGTTTGCATGAAGAACATGAAGATGAGATTCAGCCAATCACAGGACATCATGATGAGATGCTGCTCCATTAGCTCAGTGCTTAATCTGAAAGGGTTTTCTTCAGACATGTGCTGAACGCTCAGGATATTAATAGCTCAGAACATCCTTGCTGAAGATCAGCCCGTTTCAAAGTTCTCTCCGCTCGCTTTCTAAACCACAGAAATGTGAACGAGAGCCTCTCGTGTCTCAAAGCTCCAGCAACTGCTGTCAGAGAGTTGGATTAGTGTATCAGTCAATCCTCCACTGCTGTAGATAGGAAAAATCCCACCTGATCATCGCCATCTCTCACTAGACCCGAGATCAAAATGCTTCAGTGATGTTTGAATTGTCGTGGTCCGTCATTTGTTTGGATTCATCCCAGTGACACTTGATTCTTTTAGCGGAACGACTCGATTTGCTCGCTGATCCATTGTGACTTTCTGCAACCAGTTGGTGTCTATTTGAGCATTAGCGAATGATTAACCAGATTTGGTCAGATGACTACAGTAGAGATGTAGAGTAAATCACCTTTTGAAAGTAACTTGACAATTCAAAAATTGTATCAATTACGCCATTACACCAGTAGGTGGCGACAAGTGACTGTTAAAAAATTTGATTTGTCATTGAATCATTCGTTCAATAGATTTGTTCAAGAACTCTGATTCATCCAGTAGTAAACCCAGTAGTCTTTATGAACGAGTCATTGAATATTTCATTAACTTTATTTTTTATTATTTCAAATTAATTCAATATTTTTTAATAGACTGCAGCAATTAACATTTTTTTAAATAACATCAATTTGTTTAGTTTGATGTCTGTTCAGAAATTTTAAACAAAAAAAAAATCGTGATTCTCAATTTATTCACAATCTTGGATCTCTACTTAATTCACATGTTTTCTTCACACACTGCTGAACTACTTTTGCACTTTCATAGAAAACAGGCCACCTTGACATTTGCATGTTGCGTCCTTGAATGTGCTAGCCTGGGAAAACCCAGACCACTTCCGGCAAATTTAGATTTGCTCTGCAAGTGGGTCTGGCAAAGAGCCCATTGAAACCTATTTCCAATCCGTCGAAATCGCGGCACCAATCAGAAACGTTGGGGCGGGCTTTAAACGATGACGACAGAGCAGAGATGGTAACGCAGATTTTGTACATTACAGAGATGGATGCCGCCGTGGAACATCACAACATCACTCGTTCGAATCAGCTATCGCGTCTGTTTCAAGCGATTTAAAATTGTCATTTTCGTTAACACAAACAGAGAATTGCTGAGAGTCTCGAGATGTTTCTTCGTCGCTCTGCATACGTCATGTCATTCATCGCTCTGATTGGTTTTAGATCTATCCGACGTCCGTTGGTGACGCCCCTGTGGAAATGAATTGTCTATGGAGCTTTGCCAGACCCTTACTCAGTTACAACTGAGAGTGGTCTGGGTTTTCCCAGGCTATGAATGTGCATGATAATGTTTTGACCGAGCGTGTGTGTGTGTGTGTGTGTGTGTGTGTAGGTGAGCTGCGGCACATCTCGAACCTGAAGCCGTGGGCACTGTTCGAGGTGCTATTGGAGAAGTACGAATGGCCACTGGATCAAGCGGCCCAGTTCAGCGACTTCCTGCTCACGATGCTGGAGTTCCTCCCAGAGAAGCGCGCCACAGCTTCAGAGTGTCTACAGCACCCCTGGCTCAACTCATAACGCTCGCTGCTGTCCCTATAAAACACAGTCTTTCACTGATCACCTGGTGCACACATCCCTCTTTCACAGTGTAAACAAACTGGAGATACAGTATCCTGAGCACAGACTTAGCTAGAACCTCAAACCTATGTTTTTTATATCTATTTAAAGAAGCTTTGATCTCTGAACATGATGGAGATATGTCTGTAGTCTCTCGAGTTTTCATTGTACTGTCATTTAATTGTGTAGAAGGGTCACATATTTATGTTAAAATAGTGCCTTGACATGCCATCTGCAAAAACAAAAAAAAAGATACGAAAAAAAGCCCCTCACCTTTTTATATTTGTCTGCGAATGTGTGAGGAATGCTTGATTGTGAACATACAGAACACTATGAATACTTGACTAAATTCAATAAAGACTTGAGATCTTAAACCCTGTGTGCTGAAGAATAAAGTATCACTTAGAATCATGGATGTAATAAGTAATTTTTAAATAATTATACTTGTCACCATAACACTAGCACATTTAAACATTGTATATAATAATCAGACATGGAAAAACAATTAGATTTTTTTCACGATTTTGAAGTATTTTATCTTACATTGATTACAAAAATGTATCAGAATGTGTATAAAATGTAAAAAAAAAAAATGAAATACTACATAGGTGACCCTGGATCACAAAACCAGTCACATGGGTAATTTTTTTTAAATTGAGATTTATACATCAGCTGAGAGCTAAATTAATAAGTTTTCCATTGATGTATGGTTTGTTAGGATTTGATAATATGGCAGAGATACATTTTTCAAATGTGAAAATCTGAGGATGCAAAAAAATCTAAACATTGAGAAAATCACCTATAAGGTTGTCCATATCTGTTGGCGATTGTGCTGCATTCACTCACAAAAATTATTTTTTAAATATTTATGGTAGGTATGAAATTTACAAAATATATTCATGGAACATGATCTCTACTAAAAAAAATCTATAATTTTGACCCATACAATGTATTTTGGGCTATTGCCACAAATATAGCCGTGCTACTCGTGACTGGTTTTGTGATCCAGTGTCACAAAGATGTAAAATTCAGCACTGTATTTTACAGTTGCAGTGATACTGCAGTGACAGAAGGGGGCGATAAAGGACCATTGCATGCATTAACCTACAAGTTATACGGTATACAGAGTAAGTCAAAGAGAAAAATCAGTCATGGCAATTTATATACATATTTGTAAATGCACAAAAGCAGACCAGTACAAATCATACGCACATGAAAATCACTGGAATAACTAATTTATGAAAGAAACCCCAAGAGGTCCAGAGAGGTAATCCATCCGTTTCGATCTGTTTAAACATCAGTCAGATGCATGACATATATTGTGGGTTTCATGAGTTTATAGCAGTTGCAAATGGAGAAGTATCCACAGTAGAAGAAGCCCTTAAAATGTCTTTTAAATTGAGAAATTCATCAGTCCTAATACTTCAGGTCCAGTTACTTCTTCCTAGATACAAGCGTCCATCCATCATCCTGTTCCTCATGACTGGTGTCCTGTGGAAGCTCCTCCACTGCTGCGCTGTCGACTGACGGGCCCTCTGCGCCTCCGTCACAATCCATCGCCTGAGAGAACACAGCCGTGAGCGGATTACACTCTTAAAGGGACGTTTGGATGTAGTATGCAAGTCAAAATGTTCTCACACAGATTATTTATTCATCTACACACATACATAAATATACAATACCAGTCAAAAGTTGGGAAACATTACTATTTTTTATGTTTTTGAAAGATGTCTTATGCTCATCAAGCCTGTATTTATTTGATCAACCCAAAAAAAAAAAAAAGTACTATTGTGAAATATTACAATTTAAACTGTTTTTAATTTTAATATACTTACAAAATGTTGCTTTGCATCACAAAAAGAAATGATATTTTAATCAACCATTACTCCAGTATTCAGTCACGTGATCCTTCAGAAATGCTGATTTATTATCAATGTTGGAAACAGTTGTGCTGCTGCTTAATATATTTTTTATAACCTATGATACTTTTTTAAGGATTAATTGATGAATACAAAGTTAAAAAGAACAGCATTTATTCAAAATAGAAATCTTTAATTAAAATTCAGCTTTGCATAACAAAAATAAATATTTTAAATTGTAATAATATTTCACAATATTACTGTTTTTTTCTGTATTTTTGATCAAATGCAGTCTTGAAGAGCAGAAGACTTTTTTTTTAACAGAAAAAAATAGTACTCTCTCATATATATACTGTACCTCTTCATCTTCACACTCCTTATCCTCATCATCGTCAGGTGTTTTGGCAGGTGTGGCCTTCGCCCTGCCGGCGCTCTTCTTCAGAATCAGCTGGTTGATCTGCTCTCTGACGTCCGTCAGTTTGCCCTGCTGACACTGCTGGAACATCACACACACCTTCTGTGCCACCTGAGCAAGAGTAAGACCGGAAGAGTTTCACAAACACACATTTACCATCTGTAAGCAGATGTGATCCAGGTCTATTCAAAGAGCAAGCAAACCTGAGGCAAGCTGCCATCGTCCACCATCGTGTCGAACTCATTGTTCATGAGGTGTGAGATGAAATCCTCCACTTCGTCCTGCAGAAGCTCATCTGTGAGGAAACACACACACACACACACACACATCAGAACATATCCTACAGTGTTAGTGGGAATCATTCGACGGTTCTGACCGTTGTCGTTGAAATACTGCTGCAGCGCGTCCACCATCCACTCCGCTTTCTGCTGACTGTAAGCTCCACCGAAGCCATTATCGACCGCGATCTGGGAGAAAACACTGAGCTCGTTAAATCCGTTACATCTATAACGTTAAATCAGAAGTTGCTGCAGCCGCTGCCAGGAGGAAGATCAAATCGAGTTGAGCATAATCACAATTCCTGTACATCTAGACTAAATATCGCGACAAGAAGACGTGACTTAAAGCAAGGGTACTGCATATATGTTTATTGTATTATCAATTCTTGTTTATACTTTGGAGCGCTAACATGCTAACCTGTTAGCAGTCAGATTTATGAATATTAAAGTGAAAATTGCCTAATAATATGACAATATTCAACGAATATTATATTTTTCGGAATGTAACGTTATGAATGTACTAACTTGCAGCACCGGCCACGTTTCCAAAACAGCCCGAACTGCCTCACTGAACAATTCACGTGTGGAAGATGTGAGCGGCGCCATCTTGAAAATCAGCAGACCTGAAGAGTCGATCACAGACTTCAGAGGCGGGCGGTGAATAAGGCAAAATAATCAATCACAGAAACTGCTTTACTAGTAACTTGATGTTTAGTGAAAGTAGCCTTTATGCGTTTAAAAACCCTTGCTATAACTGTAAAAGTGACATTAAATTTTTTGACATACAAAGATATATATATATACACACATATTTGATATATATAGTCATTACATTTTTAGACAAGCAAAAAAGCATTGTATAGCAGAAGACACAAATAACAGGACCTGGTACAAATATTATTCAGAAATGTACATACCTTTATTGAATTGTATATCTTTGATACAATAAATGAACAGAATAATAACATTTTTAAAGATGAGTCTGGGAATACTGGGGTTATAATGTGGTTTTTATTATAACAGTAATTCTCTGCAGTAAAACTGGCTCAGTAAGAAACACAAAGCAGGGTGTCAGCATTATAACATTCCTCGGAAAAATTAAACACCAACCCATGCAAGGCTTCGGATAACTTTGGCATTGACCAATAGCAAAAGCTGAAAAGCAGTCAACAAATCAAGCTGCTGTATAATACATGTCGAGGCGCATATATTAACTACTCAGAAATCTTGAAAGGAGAAAGACCTGCGGTGATTTATGCAGTGAAATTCTCATTTTAAATATGTGGCTGCTAAGAACATCACAAAAATATTGTCAATGCACAATGGAAAGACTTTATATATGGATTTTAAATAAGTTCTTGTGTCACTTTTCAGGTTCATCCGGGCGGTCAACTGTGGTCACTGTGTGAGCCATGTATGTAATCATAAATATACCATTTCCTTAAGGATAACACTTAAAACATAAGTGTGAGGAAGGGTTTGTATTTTTTAAATTTGGTCATATTTCATAGTGGTATCAGTTTGGTGCCATTTCTCTTGGTTATTTGATTTATCGACTGCATTCACAATGCAAACAAACTTTTCATTCCAAAATTAATCACTTTTCATATCTGTATTTTTATTTTTTTTACTGAATCTGAAAGGCACATTTTAAAGTTGCTCCAAAACCAAGTTTGTTTATACCTTTTGGATTTGCATATACATTTTATATTGGTGCCTGAACACATAAAAACTCGTGCATATACTAGTCAATATTAAGCCATCTTTATTTGTGAAAAATTAATGTGTCCAACTATGGGTTGCTTGTTGGGTTTTCAGGTGATTTTTAAATAAACCCACAAGCTGACAAAGGACTTGTTCGAGCGAGTGACCTGATGTGTCACTAATGGTCATTAATGTGGTCAATATTATAAGCTTTTTCAAAAGGTACTGTTGTGGCTGATCTGATAATGTGTGGATTTCTTCTAAGTATATATTGGGATTTTTTTCCAAAAATGGATATACAAACAATGTATGAATTAGTGCCGTCAAATCGATTACCGGTAACCACAATTAACAAAGGTTTGCACACACAAACTTTTATGCTAGATGCAATTAATCGTGGTTAATCGATTTGACAGCACTAATATAAATATTACATTTAATTAAATAAAAAGTAAAACAAAATTGAAGTTAGGGACATAGATTATATTGCCAGCAAAAATGATTCACATTTGTTCTGCTCAACCTGAATGTTTTATGGCTTGTTTGTGCCAATGTTCTCCATCCACGTCTTGCTTTATAATTGACAGAATTAGTTGCAAATGAGCATTCATACAAGCAACATGAAGAAACAGTCAGTCATTGTTGTGTAGTGTAATTATTGATAAAGGTTTTCATGTCAACATACTTCACGTGTGAAAAGATTTGACTATTGCAATACAAAACTCAGATTAAAAAGAATAGAGGGAAGAAGAGGAGTTTTCAACAATGCATCAAACACTTGTTATTCGTGGTTAACATCTCTAGACTCAAACGAGTGACCACTCATATATGCACACTTATTTACTTGCTGTCAATCAGAAAATAAACTATGGCTATCTGAGAGGATTTCCTGCATTAGATATCCTTGAGATGTGAAATGTGCATTAACAGTGAGTATTGCTTAATGTGTTTGTTTAAACTGCTTTTAACATATGTATCTAACAGCAGACCTCATTGCTCCCTTCATGCCTTCACACACGGACAAACGCCAACTGGAGAAGAGCAGTAAAATGGCTAAAAATCCACACACTTTGGGCTCTTTTAGTGTATACAATTGCAAAATAAAAAAGCTAAAGCAAATAATACTGTACTGATCAATTATCAAGTTTTGTTTAGCATAAAATGCCCGTTCAAAAAGGTTGAGTTGTACAAAAGAAACATACTGAAAACCGTATGAAGTCCATGTTGGCTCAAAGTGTCTCCATGTATAAAAGCATTTCACCGGCAATCATATCAAAACCTCCCTGACTCCATTCCTCATACAGTGGCCAATAAAACAGCCTTGAGTGTTTGCATGACAATTTCTCATTGTTTTGTTTTTTGTATATTTAACATGCAATGCTTACCGAAAATCAGTATCAAATTCTTTTCAAATCAAGAGGGTTTTGGTATTTAAAAAAAACAAAACAAGTTATTGCGTAAAATTATCAATTATTGCGCAGTAATGAACAGTTAGCTTCCTCTCAACCACATTTATCCACTGAAGCCCTTTCACCGTAATCCATCCGCATTCCAGATGAAAGCTTTATGAGCCGTTGTCATCCTTATGAACTAACAAACATCTACAACCACATGAGTCTCCTATGGTAGTAACGTCTGGTTACTACATATTATAAAAAAAAAAAAAAAAAAAAAGAGAAAGATAACATCATAAACAACGTCATCAATGATAAGTATAACAAAAATGATATTTTTCTTTGCTTTAAAAATTATACATTATTAGGATCTTCTCATTGCACTCTCCATACCTCTGATCGTCCAAAAAAAAAAAAAAAAAAAAAAAAAAAAACATTCTCAGGCTATTTACAAAGTACCACAGTCTTCAACTTTACAACACTGCCATGCAAGTCTGCATTCCCCTCACACACACACATATGCAGCACAGGTATTCACAGGTCATCTCCAGCAGGAGGAAGGGAAGTCACAATCTATCACCAGACCAAACTTTTTGGGATTGCTTGAATTAATTGTAAAAAAATTATATATTTTACTATCACTAATATCAAGTCTAGAACACCTCTGCATTCAGCTCTAATGGGGTGAATCTTGCACACACAAAAATCCAGTCTCATTTCACACTAAAATAGAGAAAATAAAATAAGACATCATATTTTGCATAAAAACAATCAAGCTTCTTATTTAGGAACTTTCTTGTCTTTTCCATGGTGACATTATTTTTTAGACTTTTAATATTATTATTTTCCACTCTAATTACTGTAATGCGCCTGAAAGTGTTAGTCATTCTCTTAATACAGTAAATAATGCTGTATCACAGTAAAAAGTTGCTGTGAAATGATGTACATCAGCAAAGACGGTATAACAAATACTACCATATATATATATATAGATATATGCTTTTAAAAAAATACAATATATTAAATGCGCTGTATAAAAAGGTTGTAATTTATTCAGATACAGTTTAAATTATATTCTTACATTAAAGGAATACAAATTAGGGGATTCATTGGTAATGAAAATAAATGTCACAATCCAAAACAAAACAATATGAATGGTCCTAAAAATAGGCTGTGTTTTCTTTAAGCAAAATAAAATGTATTATTTCTCTCTTTTTATTTTGGTGTAAAATATCACCTGGACTTTCCCCCCTCATAGATTCACCCAATAATCACATTTGTGGGACTGCATAAAATCGCAGACATTGTGCAGAGAGGCCCTGATTCGTACATGCCAGGGGACGGTAGCGTTGTAAATTTGCGGTGTGTTACGCGACACCAATGCGCTCTGAAACCTGCGGAGTATGAACAACCGGGGCGAGATGCGGAACATTATCCACCGCACTCAGCTGTTCTGCAGAGTGACAGAAACCTGAGCCGACCGGTTCTCCGCATGCGCCCGGGCATCCCATTATGAGTTCTCATCACCCTGACTGAACCGACGGAGAATTGAGCTCGGGTTTCAACTCGAGTGACAGCCCAAAGAGCTGCGGTAATGGAAGAGTTATCAACAAGGCCTGAACTAGGCATCTGGAGGAAATGCGTCGAGACTATGCGAGGCTTTCCTGAATGCAACACACACATAAGTTGCTTTGCACAAACTATTTGTCCTTGACACAGTGTAGCTGATCGAGGGTTCACTTGAACATGATGATGGGAGTGGAAGCTCATTACAAAGTCAAACCAAGAGGGAAAGAAAAACGGCATGTGGGTCTTTGGTGAAACCATATTCTAGATTATCAAACTGTATTGCATGGCAAAAAAAAAAAAATGTAAACAACAACTTAAAAGTGAAATGATTATGCAAACAAAAGCAAAAGTTGACAATGTCATCAATGTTCTGATGAATACAAAAACGAATGCATCAATTAAGGTCGACGATGATGATGATTGGAGAACCATTGTGTCGGCATAGTACTAAATGTTCATCTTTGGATGGGAGGGCTGATGACGCTAATGAAGAGGACTATTATTCTGGAAGACTAGAGAAACTTGGCTTCTTCTTGACAGCATTCATGACACGGTCCTTCATAAACTGGCCTTCCTTTTACATTACAATTGAGAAGTATTGAAAATAAAACAGGTTGATTTGTTTCAGTCAGAGGATGAAGTCTATGCACCCAAGCAGGTCATCCAATAACATTCTGCGTCTGATTGGTAGATTACAGCGGCTGGATTGACGCAACCACGTCCAGAAGGTACAGCAAACAGGAAGAACATGTTTGTAATGTGTACAGGGAAGGGGGGAGTGCATCATCATTTGAAACAAAGAAAACAAAGTACACAAACCAACATCCTCAGCCTTTCCATGTAAACAACTACAGTGACCCCTTCTAAACACATAATGCCACAGGACTAGCGAATGACTCGGACGGAGAAATGAACAACAGATATCCCTTCATCTTCACGTCAGGACACGTCTCCTCTCTGTATATCGTCCGCCGTCGCCCCACGTGCCCTCAGAAGAGCAGACTCTGCCGTTGAGATATGCTGTTGACTGGAGAAAAAGAAGAGGAGGAGGACGTTTAGGCTACATACACAGCGTTCAGTGGCTAAATGGTGCATGCAACATTGAGCAGGAGAAAACCGAATGCACTCGTGAGGACCGTCAGAGGGTATAAAGGATAACAAGAGGGACGGAGAGAGAAAAGCAGCGCTCGCTTCATTTAGAGAACTGGGCATGAGAGTAGGACGAGTAGGCTTACCAAACCCAAACACATGTCAACGTGCACCCAAACACACAGCCACCCACACATGCTCAGTTTAAAGCTCTAGAGAAGCCTGGGCTGTTTTCTTGTTTGGTGAGGATTCGGAAAGAGGGGTTTTCACACAGCAAGCTCCTCACCTCCGTTTCTACATTATGCTTTCTCTGTCAAGGTGATATACATTCAAACTCATGTCCAATGCACTCATTTTGTGATATAAATCCGTTTAAATCATTATTAGGAGCATCTACTTAATTTCAAGCAGTGCATGAGTCCATGACATCTTCAAGCCTACCTAGGTCTATGTACTCTGTTCAGCGAGAAAATGTATTTTTTTAAATATATGAGGAGTGATAGAGATGTTATGTAATTCCTGTGGGGTACAACTGGACAGAACAGATGTACAGATGAACAGGAAACTCAAGGGAAGAAATGCGGTTTTGGTGTTTGTGTCCTCCTGCCTTGAGAGGAAGGCGACAAATATGTACCTAAGGTATGCCGGAACCTTAGACATCTTTGCAAAAGCTCTGGAGCGCAGTGAAGCAAGAAAAAAAAAAAAACACATCAAAGCACATACAAATAGGCAGGGGGAGAGAAAAGACAGAAAGACCGTGGGAAAAACAGAGCAGAAAACAGAGTTAGCACTGAATGAGCCGCATAACACACGGAGCTTAACAAGAACTTACTCCTGAGGATGTATAAAGCATCGCTGTCAACATAAATGTGCCTTAATGAGTCTACACGAGAAATAAACGTAGAAATGTTGATGAAGAATAAAGAAAAAGGATGGATGTTAAGAACAAAGAGATATCAAGATCCATTTTGGGCCATCACAAGTATAACGGTATATGTGATTGGATCACCTGACGTGAATCTCAATACTAGTTATAAACGGTCCAAAATGAGGCAGTCAGAGATGAAGGATACAGTAACGATTGGGGGGGGGGGGGTATAAAGAGAGAGAGAAAGAGAGGGAGAGAGAGTAAACCAGCATCTCTCACTAGAGCAGGATGAGGAGAAAACTATTAGGATAGAGAAGATGAGCAATGCGAGAAGTATTAGAGAGCACAGAAAATGAGCGGTGTCATGATGAGCATCAGAGTTCATCTCTCATATGATGGATATGAATAAATTCAGGAGGATTATGACTGGGATAATGGTAAAGGATTAGTGCGGTCACCAAAGTCATATAAATGATAGGTCCTGCCTCAGAAGAACCGTGTGATGAATATTACACACTATATAGCAAGAACTGGTTGTTCTTATCCGATTGGCTGGCTTTATGCAATTTCCGGAATCAAGGTGCACGGGTTTACACTACTAGCCAAACATTTTTACACATTAAAAGTTAAGGGATTATTATTTCTTAGAACTCATCTTTGATCATCACAATAACAACTTGCTTTTGCAGTAGCGGGCAATGTAGCCAATCACAGACATGTTTGTTGATCTCTTGTACGCATTGGCCAATCGGGGTGTTTAATTTAGTCAGAACCCACTCACAGCTCAATTTTTTTTTTTCAGTACACTCTCATTAACAAAAGTAAGACACGATGTAAATGAGATTAATTAAGCAGTGTAGACAACTTTATGGATTATAATGCAACTTTGTGAGTTCACACACTGAGATGAGTGACTGCTTTTTAGTGATTATAAAGGGAGATTTTGTGATTTCTAGGCTATAAAAGAATTTAAGAAAAAAAAAGTCGACATACCGGTAATTGATTTGACTAGACTTTGGCTAGACTACGTTATCAAACCGCTAATAATGTGTTGCTAATGTTACACAAACCATGTTCCCGTTCTGAATCTTAAGAGTCGGACAGCTGTCTTATAAAAATCAGCATCCTTAAAAATCATGAGACAAAGCCCCGCCCCGCACGTAGACAGAATTAGTTACATATTTGGTAGAAAACATGCAGTTTCAAACCTCGTTTTTTAGACCGTTTAAAGTACACTGCAGTTTTAAGCAGAAAATACTCAGAAAAGGTGTTGACAGATTAATTTGCCCATGGTTTGTTTTAAAGCAGATTAAAAACAGATCTTCTGCTGTTTACACTATTTTGTAGACTGTTGATAACCAACGAGTTTCAGTTCTCAGTGACTTCAATGTACTTTTGTTTATACAATGGAAGTCAATGTGAACCGAAACGGTTTAGTTACCAACATTCTTCAAAATATCTTCTTTCGTGAAAAAGACAGAGTTTACAGTTTTTGGGTGAATTATCACTTTAACGATTTCCATTATTCGATTCTTAGATTCAGATTAGTGGTGCAGGAAACAGTCAGAATATTTATTTGGCATAAGAATGCAGATCCATCACCAAATTCATTCATTAAATATTGGTTTTTGATTCCCGACCCAATTGTCTGATTTCAGATCTGTTCACTTCAGAAAACATAGTTGGTCACTTTACAGCCCTTTCCTGTCTTCCTGTATGATGATGCAAGTTGAACGTCGGCCAGATTTTAGACGATACAAATTCTGACAGCTTGACGGTAACTGACAGTTTGTGAGTAATGCCAGTTGACGTGCTGCCGTACACAAAGGGGTCACAAACACACAGTACACTGATGGATCAAGCTCAAAACTATCATCATGATTCATCACTCATCGGCCAGCGGTGATCTGTGGATTTACCTGATTCTGACAGAGAGTTCGTCCTCATTCCTGGCTCCTTCTCCAGCTGAATTTCTTGAAGTGCAAATATTGATGTAGCTGAGAGTGAGAAATTCAACAGTTAAATTTGATACGCTGAACTGAAACAAGTGCTGAGATACAGCGTTAAGGGTCAGAGTAAGCTTATTTCCACATACACTCACTTGATTCAGTGCAAATACAGAACAGCTCATACCGGCTCGGTGGAATTAAAAACGTCTTTTGAACTAAAGTGTGTGTATGTGTGAGACTTCTGTCTGACACTTTAATATTTCTATCTGTCAGCGTGAGGTGTGTGATCGCGCATGCATCTGTTATCTGGCACCATAATAAATCTCCTCTGTGGTAGGAGATGCACGTGTGTGTGTGTGTGTGTGTGTGTGTGTGTGTGTGTGTGTGTGTGTGTGTGTGTGTGTGTGTGTGTGTGTGTGTGTGTGTGTGTGTGTGTGTGTGTGTGTGTGTGTGTGTACACGTGAACTCACTGTCTGGCAGTGTGATAGTTCTCTCTCCCAGGCAGTGGAAGTACGGGTGTCTCATGGCTTCCTCTGCTGCGATCCGTTTCTTGCCTTCAAACTGAAACACAGTCCAGTGTTAGTAACTAATAACATTTCACAAAATTAAGTTTTTACTTCATTTTTGATAATAAATGCAGCCTTGGTGAGTATAAGAGAAATCTTTCAAAAACATTCCACAGTGTCAAACTTTTGAACAGTAGTGTATAAGGCAAGCTACCAAAATACACTTCTTTTTTTAGAAGTCAACCTAATGTCAGACAAAAACTTCAGAATTATGTTAGGCATTTAGTTTAAACTTAATTATTTCATCTTTTAAATGTGGTTACCTTCTTTTCTTTTAACTTAATGTGTTGTATTAAGATATTTTAAAGAATATTGTGTGTTAAATTATTGCATGTTAAAATGTATATTTACATAAATGTATATATTTTTAGGATTTGTTTATTAGTATGTTACTGTAGTGTTGTCTTAGTGTTTATATATATTTTTTTAAACTAAGAATTTTTCTTTATAAAAAAAGAAAAAAATTAGATTTTATTCATCAGGAATTGATTTAATTATTAGTAGTGGGCGTTCTATATAAAAATGGCGTGAGACCTGAACTTGTTTGCACAGCAGTGATCTGCACCTAAATCATAATTTTTGAGGAGGCTTTTCTGACTGGGAAAGGGAGTTGACCCTCAAGAACATCTCAATACATCCCAATACTTTTCAAATCTATTCATATTTCAGGCAATCTTTAGTACACTAACGTTAACCAGCATTGAATTATGCACTGAATATTGGCAAGACTTAGGTGTCTTACAACAGTAGCCTAAAACAACGAGTTAAAAGCTATTTGATGATAATATGAAATAGACGATGAAAAGTTGTTTCAAGCAGATCAAATAACTGTTATAATGAAAAACAACGTGTTTTTTGGGGGGATATAACATGCTGAAGAATCATGCACAATAAAAATGTACTGAAGTTAATTTTGATTGTAATGTTGACATTTGTCAAGCAAACAAGAGATGCATTCGTTTTTAGTAGAGAATGTACGTTCAGATAGCTAAACTCTGTCAAGAGAACAGCCATATAATAAAAGTGTCATTATTAAAAATACTTTATCTTATACGTAACCAGCTTAATGAGGATATCCTACTGTAAAGCAAGGCATTCGTAGCTGTGATTTCTAGAAACATGCAAACACTGTGGTTCAAACAAGCATTCTGACCAAACTAACATAGCAACATTGGCTCATCTAATGGGGCGAGTTTGAGGTGGGATCATCTTCATCTTCTATACATTTCTATTTTAATAAATGCAAATCACCTGCAGCAGTTTCGACAGAAGATCAACTCCATCATTGTCCAATCTGCAAGAGAGTAATTGCAACTTCAATAAATGACCTCCGACAGAGTGTCATTTGTTTTTACAACAGGAGCGTTTCAGGCATCAGGCCCAGAGGACAGCTGTTGTTACCGTGGAGTGTGGTTGTGGAGACAGTCAGGACGGTATCGGGGGTAGTTATAGGAGATGAATTCCTCATTAGAGGTTATTCCGGGCCAGGTCTCCTCTGTGGGCGTACCTGTGAAAAGACGCAGGAGGATTTATAAATAACACCGTGACACACACAGAAACAAACTGTCAGATCTAGAGCCAGAAAGAGCAGAGTGAGAGAGTGGGAGAGAGAGCAGTACCGAGCAGTTTGAAGATAAAGTGCAGCTCCTCCTCCACCGTGGAGCCCGGGAACAAGGGTCGACCTGTAGACATCTCGTAGAAGATACAGCCAACACCCCTTCAAAGAGAGACATTAAAACTCAATTTAAGTTCACCTTTACAGAAGCTACGACATAAGAGTGTGCGCTGATTTTACCACAGTAAAACAGAGAGCCTCATTAACAGTGTTTCCTGCACTGCTATTTCAATTACAGCACCATGGTAAAATAAATCATTTTAAGTTTCCAAAGTGTGCCTGAACTGATTTAGAGGTAGAAGGAAAAAGTATATATATTTTAGTGTTATTTTAGTATAATTTATATGTTATAGTATTTATTAATGAAATGAAAATCTAAAAAATAAAAGCTAATTCAATTTAAATTTAGTCTAAGTTTGAGTAATTCTGTTATGTGCTTCTGTCATTTTTAGCTTTATCTATTTAGCTTTATTTATTTCAGTTCTACTTTCAGTAATTTTAGTACTTGAACTTATTTCAGTTAGGCCACATTTACACTGCAGGTCTTCCGATTTGTTGACTATGTATGTATCCATTTTTTTTCTTCTTTTAAAAGCAACCCATATTTTATCTGCATTTGCACTATAAATTTGGCGAAACAACCCATGGTAGAAATACTGACCCTGAAAAGCTTAAGCCGAAAAGCGAGTAAAAACGGCACGATTTAAGATGGACTGAAACAAAAAGATATCAAGCTTTTGCTATACGCACCATCTTTAAAGGTCAGCAAAACATTGTTCTCTTAAGGTGGAGGGGGAAAAAAAGGGGAGGGCCCTTGTTGCAACCTGGGCGAATGTAGCAATGACTTGTTTACAATAACAACAATGTTTACAATAACAACATTGAACCAAACTGTCTTTGCGCATGAAACTGTAGTCTGATGCATGAACATTGCTCTTATGAGCGGTTTCTTTCTATGAATCACATAAAAAGACTACAAAGGTAATGTCTGAATCATTCAAATCATTGACTCAATCCATCAGAGCCGGTTACTGAAATAACACCAGACTGAACCACAAATAATCACTCCTCAATAGTCGAGAACTTTTACCATGTTAGGGACCATTCACATCTAACATGATAAAAAAAAAAGTTAAAAAGCAGGACTTTGGCATCTGCTGCGTGACATCTAGCCGTTGTTCAACAAGTACATGGTGGAAATAGCAATAGAATAAACCTGAACTTTCAATAAAAACATTTAAATAATTAAAAAATAATAATAATAGCCAATTCAACAAAAATATATATTTACTAGTGATAATCAGCATTGCTATGTTAACTAAAACTATTAAAAACCGTGTATACAAAATAAATATTAGATGTATTAGAAAAACTTGAGTTAAACTCAGAAATGTTGCCTTGTCAACTAACTGCATTAAATAAGTTTAAGTTAAAGTATTAAAATTCATTTTAAAAACTGAAATAACAATTAAGCTATATAGAAACATAAATAAATAAAAATGACAAAAGCACATTATAAAAATACTATAACAAAATATTAATAAATAATAGTATATACAAAAATAACTGATACCACAAAAAGTATAAAGCATCAGTTGGATGCTCACCACATGTCAATCTGAGTGGAATAATCTGTGCTGCCCAATAGGATGTCAGGGGGGCGGTACCAGAGGGTCACCACCTCATTGGAGTAGGTCTTGGTGGGAATCGACTTTGCTCGTGCCAGACCTGAAGACCAAACAAAAAACAAATTTACAAGTGCTTCGTCCAGTTTCAGCAAGCTTTCTAGAGCTTCACAAGATATTATACATCAACTCCACTTAAGTCCTACCAGACGTTTAGTACACTACATGCTTTTAGCCAAAGGAACTTTTCATTTACAGTACAATGATTACAGAGACAATGCAACTAGAGCAACCTGAGGTTAAGTGTTGTGAGTTGGTAAGTGGGCAGCTGGTTTTTATTAACCACAAGGCTACACCACCCACAGAAGTTCAGAACACATGCATGAAAAAAACAGTGAGAGCAAGAATGAGTTAGTTAAACCAGGTGTGTATGTTACAGACCAAAGTCAGCCAGCTTTAGCTCCCCGCGTTCGTTGATCAGGAGATTTTGG
Source organism: Phoxinus phoxinus (assembly GCF_949152265.1). Taxonomy (NCBI): domain Eukaryota; kingdom Metazoa; phylum Chordata; class Actinopteri; order Cypriniformes; family Leuciscidae; genus Phoxinus; species Phoxinus phoxinus. The sequence goes on along the minus strand of NC_136890.1, from coordinate 30,244,443 downwards.
GGCTTGAGGTCTCGGTGAAGGACTTTACGTCTGTGACAGTAGTTCAGACCTCGCAACAGCTGAAACAGGAAGAGCTGAGAGGGGGAAACACACACCGGTGAATGAATAAGTACATAATCTCTGATTGCCATGTGCAGCACAACAATTATGAGAAAAATAAATGAAAGATATTTGTCGAAGTTTTACCTTGACATTGTGCATATGAATGCTGTTTCCACAATCATCTAGGTACTGTTTCAGGTCTTTATCCTAGGAGACAAAGGAAGATAAGGATTAGATAAATAAGCAAAATGGAGTTATATTAATTTAAATCATGACAACTCTCTGAACAGTTTTAGCATGTTATTGAATATGGCAAGGTAAATGTATTTGGTCTTGGTGGACTAGATCTGCTACGCCACGTTATTGCTACTGCTGCTGACACATAACGCTGTGAGCATGCAAGATATGCTGCTGCATAAATAGACATCAATCCTGTAGCAGATCAAGGCAGGTGGAGCTGGGGGAGGTGGAGGGTTTCAGAGAAACTCTGATAGTGGGATGCAGGACTAGCTTACAGCAAACAATGAACCAGACTATTAAATTGTTGAGCAAGGATCACATTGGCTGCAGGATCAGCAGAGGCCAATCAGCTTGTGCAATGCTGTAATGGTGTAATTGCTTGATCAGCCTCCACTCTTTAGAGTTTAATGACAGAACCAGATACATGGTAAATGTGTGTTAATGCCTGCTACGGACTGTGTGAATTAGGCAATCCTATAAGATCATTACAAATCGCACTGTATGACTAGTGGTAAACGAATAGAGAAATATGATTCGCACTTTGGCAATTGTGCTCTGAAAATAAGAGGGGGAAGCAAAAAAGGAGTATATGATCACGGTCATGGCTAGGGAAAAGAGGCTAACTTGGCATGCCGGTTTTGCAAATGGAGCTTGAAGCAAGTAATGTTAAGTTTTAAGCCATGCCGGGTTGATCAATATGCCATTTCATGTTGCATTTTTATTGGCTAGTAAGTAGACGTAGGTCGTAGCAGAAAACACAGTGTGAGATGATCATGCTAAATTTCTGAAATTATCGCAGACTATTTTTGGTTGCAAGACCGCGACAACGGCCGCCTTTGAACCTCTCTCACTGTACGAAGCAGGACCACCATTTAGGAGCCACGACCACAGAAACCTCCACGATTGGTCATCTTTTGTCTAGGACAGCCCAAAATCACACACTGTACCGGGAATTAGGGCATCCAATTTCTTTTGTCAGCCAAACCCACACAATAATCCTTAATTTAAAAAAATTGTTACTTTTTTTTTTTGAGTGGTCCTGGTTCATGGTCATAGTTAAGGACCTTTTTATTTTATTTTTATGATTTTTAAGTGTTATATTTGATTGATTATGTTCTAATAGTTTAGGCGTTTTTTTCTGATTGGTTTTATTTTACAATTATTTGAATTTAACATTTTATTATTAGCTTTACATTTAGTTCTGATGTTGTCAATTTAAGATCCTTGTTTTTTGCACCACTTAAGCTGAAGAAAAGATATGCCATCATGTATGCCACTTTGTTTGCACAAGGGTAACATGACTAGATGAACTACTTTTAATTATGAGTAGCATGCAGCTTGGCAAGCTAGTTTCCAAATAGCTTCTCCTACACTGGTGTGTAGATGTGCATGTGTGAGATCATGAGGACCCTTAAGAGTGTACAGAGTGCATTGAAATACTGTACATGTGAGTGACTCACCAAGTACTCAAACACAAGTGTAAGAGACTTCTGAGTGTGGATGATGTCATGAAGAGTCACAATATTTGCGTGTTTCAGGTCCTTCAGCAGAGATACTATGGAGACACAGACACAGGTTATTCCTCAAACACGTGACCTCTAGTACTTTACATTCCTTTATGAATAATCATTGAAAAATGACAGGGACAAAACGACAAGCTACACAAAGTTAGTCTGAAGCTGCAAAAACAACTACAAAATATATTTTTCCCAAACGAAATGAAACGTATATGCACTTTTGCTACTGTACCTTTAAAAATTTAGTATGTAAATTATATCTGATATGGTTTGCTATCCCTAAACAACCTGTTTTTGCGGTTTAATTTTCATTAATGGTCTGGGTGTGCTGGGAAAAAGCTTTGAATAAACGTTACAGTACATCAAACTTTATTCAAAAGAGCACAAAAATCCTGCTTTCCATATTATAACTCTTTTAACCAGCTGAATGACGAACAAAAGCTGTTGATAGTGAATTTATGGATTCATTTAGAACCTCTCACATATATGAATACAAATGTCTGTCACTGCGCAAGCATGTGGGAAATTTGGGGCAGTAGTTTGCTGATCTAATTTTAGTGTCAATCCACTACGGCATGCTAGTAACTCACCTTCTCTAATGGCAGTGCATGGAGCTCCTTCCTCGTGCTCCAAACGGATCTCCTTCAGAGCCACCAGGTTATCCGTCAACTTACTGCGGCCCTTATATACTGTAGCGTAGGTGCCCTGAGAGAGAAAAAGACATGGCGCAGAGGAACGTGACTATGGTGCAACAGAGCTACTATGTACAACTGGCTGTGAATTAGGGTTATTATCATTAATGAAAACTATTAATAGATCTGTTAATCATTTAAACACAATCGAAACAAGTAAAGGATAATCAATGGCTAGCTGTGCATTAAACGGTTTCAATGCACGACGTGGATGCAAAGAACCACCCAACATGAAGCGTTTAATTAATGCACAGCTAGCCGGGGATTATCCCACTTATACCATGGTAACTTGCCAGCATTGACAACTTAAAGCTGTTATGCAGAGTTTGAAGTGCAATATTTGAAATGAAGGGTAAAAATTATAGTTATTTTCGTCAGTTATGGTTTGTTAGATGTAGCATTCTGCCTGCTTTATATCTGATATGGATAAGGTAGTGCGTAAGATTAAATGTATTTGAATGAATAAATTATAGCATTTATATAAGAGAGAAGCATTAGAAATGAGAGATGTGTGTGTGATTTACCTACATCTGTGAAGCTGTGAGTTTCATTACTTCAAAACCAGCAGTGTTACCCTCACGTTTCTGAGAATTATAATGTAGCGATTCAGTAGCAAAGCTAATTTATTAATAAAAGTCGTGGGGCAGTGTTGATACCTTTCTGTGCTGCCAAATGTTTGTGTGTGTGCACAGCGTGATCTCCGATCTCTGTGTGCGCTTCAATGAACCAGCACGTAAATATGTTTTTATTGCACACCTTCCAGCCAATCAGAATCAAATATTCAGACAGACCATGGCATAAAATATTATTTAACAGTAATGTTGAACTAAAAAACTAAAAATATAAAGATAAAAGCTAATTCAAAATATTATTGAAACTAATGAAATAACAAATGAAACTACTATAATGAAATAAAAACTAAAATAACACTGCTGTGAAGTTACCTCCCCTAGTTTATCCAGTTTCACGTACGTCTCCAACTTCCCAAATCCAATCTCAGACTGCAGACACACAAAGACAAAAAGTATGTCACAACATGGTCCTAAAAAGCAACACGTCGCACAGGGATACAGGGCAGAAAATTTCAAAGGCATTCATGTGAACTCATTAAAATGCACCCAAATCACACTGCTCTCGTTTCAGACGGCTGTGCTGGTCGCAGAGGTTTATATAATGCACACAGACAACATGAGCTTAAATATCCCTCCCCAAAATACTTTTTTGAACAACTGAAGTGGAACAAATTAGGTGTTTAAACGCATCACAGACCAAGCGTGTGTCAACAGCACTGAATAAACATGACGGGCTGGGTTTATATATCATATCAAGGGCAGCTGAAGTTGTAGTATTTTTATAATTTTATAATAATGATCTTGACATTCTGTTAAGAATATTTTCCTTTCAAATTAACACGATGTGAAAAAAAAATACATTCTATAACCAATTTACAAAATAATCATATATGGTTTTAATTTAGTAAGTCTTTCTCGTACGTTTTGGAGCTATTACCGGTATATGTATATATATATATATATATATATAATGAGTAATGCAAGTATATCAGTTTTAGATAAAAGCATCTGTCAAATGCATAAAAAAAAAAAGTAAAATAAAATAAAAGTCCCATAATGATCCTAAAACAAAAAATAGAGCTGCAGCATTTCTTCTTTAGTTCTTCTTTATTTTGAGGCATTATTAGTTTACGAGCTTCACTCTTTTTCCTATGGCAATCTGGAACTAATATTTTGAGAATGGTTTCCGCAGCGAGACATGCCATGAAAGTCTGTCTTGTCTGCGTGTTCGCAATGATTTCAAAGCAATGATAATGTGACCATGAACAAACAAGTCTAGTCAAGGAGAAGAGAAAAAAACACTCGAAGAGAATGAACAGTAGAAGGAGGGATGAAGCTAAAAGGCATGAAAATGGAAGTCCAAAGAACTTATAATTTCATTTAATAACATATGATATAGTAAGTTATGTTACAAAATGTATTAGACTAGTATATTATATGACCCACATTAAAAAGCAAACAACCTCATGAAAAAATTAGATTTGAGCTGAAAATCATAACTGGGTATAAAAAGAGACAGGAAAAAAAAGAAAAGATGTTTACAGAAAGCAGAGAGAGAATGATGGGAAAATAAGAGGGGAAACCAATGGAGAGGCATTACCAGCGATACTCTGCGTAATCTCCGGCTGAGCGGTTTGTCAAACAGGGGGCTGTTGAGGCTGAATTTCTCCAGGTAGCCATCAGGAAGCCTGATATCGGCAGGCAGAGACAGACGCTTATTTATGTCCTGAGAGGGAAGGAGGAGGGGAAACCATTATTAGTTAAGGCCTAAAGGTTCTCTTACACTCACTCTATAACAGTAATAACCCATCTGGCCCGCAGGCTAGTCATCTAACTGATGGCTACCATGCCGTGGAGCATTTTCAGTACCCACAATGCACCATTAGTCACGCGCAACTAATGTACCTTCAATAGCAACAAACAAGCTAATGGTTATTATGTGGTACATGGTTTACTTCAAGCAAACAAAACAAAAACAGAAGTAAAGAAAATTGCATGTTTTTATTACCCAACATGTCATGTATTATTTACAGTGCCACGCTCTAAAAATAGTGGCTAGAAAAACAAGCCATGCACGGTCAGAAACGTGAACGTACCTCTGAGGAAATTTTGCGACCAGGATTGTTTCTCAGACGAACTCGGACAGGGCTGTGCACCTCATCTGAGGATGTGGCCGAAGCCTGATCGCTCTCTCCATCTGAACCCATTTTTACATCCTCGTGGACGATTTCTGCATTTTCAGACACAACCACACACATAAAAACATTGGCATGCTATGCTGACGTCGCTATTTCAGTGACACAATTTATTGAATAAATCAAATGTAATGTTTCTAAAGGTCTCTCCACTTCTTCATTATTCTATTTTAAAACACGCAAGTAATGCTGATGTATCGTCTGTGAGCCTGCAACTCTCCAAATGCATCTCTTACACATTTAGCTGTCCGTGTTTCGCATCTGATGCATTTATAAGACTCGGAGATTCAAACCACTACAGCTGAGGAACTACTTAGCTGCTCTGAAAGGAGATCCGTCTCGTACCCACACAAAAGGAAAAAAATAGAAGTCATTATCTTCCACTCTCATTTATTCACTCGCTGCCCCATCCCCCCCATTAAATCATAACCCAACCTCCCACCCCCTCTCGCTCCACACTCAGCCTGTCTGTATCAGTGTATAACAGCGCAGTGGTTCTCAACTGGTTTTGCTTCAGGATGCAGATTAATAAGAAATAAATCAGAATAATTAAAAACGAAAATGTCCTAAAAAACAAACAAACAAAAAAACACTGAAATGCAAAATTATTAACAAGACAACCGCAGAATCTGTCACATTTCTCTTGAATTCAAACTTGGTAGCCAATAACAGATGTAGATTAGGTTTTATTTGATCTCATAATTTTATTTATGCTTTGAGGATGATGGCATGTAAACCCACATTTAATATCTCTGTTTTTTATGTTAAATTTATAATCAGTTAGCTTATAATTCCATGATTTATAATCCTATTATTCATGTTTATTTTATTTACATTACCACTTATTTGTCTATTTAGGTTTATGAACATCACATTTGGTTACGGTCACTGCATATATTTTGTGTCAATCGCTTGTTTACACTTGTAAAGCACTTTAAAATTGCATTAGATTTGATTGAAACACGATAGAATAAATTTTTGATTGACGTAAACATTTCTATTTTGGAATCGGTCTAATTTTCCACCAAGTGAAATTTGTGAATACACAAAAATATTGTAGTGTCAGACTGGACGTACAGACTTTAACAACAAAAGATATGGGAAATGTTTCTTTCTTTCTCTCTTGATAAGCATGTTTATTTTGCTATCCTAATTATACGGTTAGTTTAATTTTTATTATTTGCATTAGCACTGTTTTTCCCTGGGTTGCAACCCACCAATTGAGAACCACTGTAATAGTGTATGTGTCTACGCTGCATTATACGAGAGTCCAAGCTGTGCAGTAGAGTTGGGAACCAAGAATGAATTTTTTTGTAAGAAAACACGGCAACCGAATGATTTTATGACGATCAGTTCCGTTAAGTATCTGAATCTTGCAATCTTCCAACAATGTGGATGGAACTATTATATAATATAAGCATTATATTGCACATCTTATTTTCATCCAACGTGCATGTGAATGAACATTTAAGCAAGTGGTTTATTGCTTCTCGCAATTAAAAAGTCTGAGTAATGAGCTTTTTCAGGATACATATGCCTTTTTGTAGACATCAATTGTATGAGATCATTTTAGCAAAATAGTAATAACAGATCAGAAGCACTTCACACACAATCAGAAACATTATACAATTCTTAAAATAAATATATGACTTCATCTTTGCTGCCTATCTCTCTTAAACCTACTTTGAATCTAGCGGATTTTGAGTTAAAGAGAAATAAAAACAGAAGTTGCTTTGTCATTACCGTTCTGCTGAAATGATCTAATCGTTTGAAAACAGGCCTTTAAGGGAAGTGAATGCAAAAGGAATGGTTTCTAAAGGAATCATTAACAGAAGCGATAAGGAACATGGAATCGGAAGCAACAATTCCTGACGATTCCCATCCCTACTGTGCAACTTCACACACACACATCACACTCTGGTCCTCTGTGTGCATGCGTGTTCGTGCGTGGTAATGTACCGAGGCGTGTGGTGTGGTTGAGATAGGAGCTGAGACTGCGGCCCAGGCTGCGTGGTCTGCGCAGGGCGCTGCTGTAGGACTGCAGGAGGGAGTGCATGCTGAAGGAACCCCCCGAACCTCTCACTGAACCCCGCAGACCACCACTGCCGCCAACTGGCATGGCCTCTGGGAGGGAGGAGAGGGGAGGAGGACGACACACAGAGGAAATGAGGACGAAGGAGAAGGGGGGGAAGGGCAGAGAAGGAGCCGGGAAGGAGAATGTAAATGTGGCGGGACACATAATGGAATTGAGCATTATGGGTAAAAAAAAAAAAAGGAGAAGTGAATGGAAAAGGGGTGCAAAAACAAGATTATCGTATTATGGAGATAAAAAGAAAAGAAGTGGTTGGGAGTGAGTGATATGGTTCGGATGAAATGGTAATGTTGGGTTGCAAGTGTTTGCGATTAATAGGGAAGAAGGAAAAGGAAGAAGGGAAACAAGGTTGGAGGGGGAGAGGTTACAGGATGAGAAGGAAAAAAAAAAGAGGAAATATCAAATTAAAAACAGAAAAAGTCAAATTTTAGAGCATGCATTCATTTTTCCAAAACTGTTATTAAAAAAAAAAAAAAAAATTATTAAAGGATCAATTTACAAGGAACATCTTCAGTGTTAGTAAATGAGGTTCAAGGGCCACAATTAAGCAACGACACTGATAAATTCATTTTCTCGCTGCCGGTAATTGTTTCTAATGATGCTCTGCACTGTGGCGGCGATTAAAACGGCACACAAGGGCATCGATTCATCAGCATATGAAAGCCAAATGCATTTCAAATTTGAGCAGGGTTTGGAGAAATGCCAAAACACACTACAAAAGAAAGAGATGGATTTGCAGAGTCAATATGATGATGTGTTGGCATATGGTAATTACAACATATAGCATGTACATTTATATTATCAGCTTGGGTGAGGCGGTTATGGAGTTAGATGTCAAACTGAAGCCGTTTCGTTGAAACCGTCGAGATGAGCAGGAACTGTCAGTGCAGTTAGCTTGAGATGGGAAGCCATGCTGGAAGGCGCATGCTGATTGGTCAGAGGGGGTAACAGCAGGCAGGAGACAGTAGCTTAGCTCAACGCACACAGAGCCATAGCCAGCCCTGGCAGATTGGCTTTAAAACTCATTTCAATGTTTTAATGCAATGCTCTATATCTGCATACCCGGATCACACTTGCAGGCAACACGTAGGGAGGCGGAGGTGAATGTATGCGTTCAATGACGAATGGCTGAAAGACACTTCCTGTGTTTGATAAAAAAGATCTGGTTGAGCTTTAAAACCACATGGACTGAAGCGTTCTAGAGTGAATCAGGACTTTTAAATTCAAAGTCGACTCTTATTTACTTTCTGTATAAATGTCTTATATGTTAATTAGTGCATGCTACTCGTAAGTGGCACAGGAAGAAAATTCACAGCTACTCTGTTCCAGATTTACATCATAGCTGAAGTAAAATCCACAAATATCCCATAAGCATAGAGAGGAAATTAGCAATTCAACTAAAACTACATCTTTTACACTCAACATGCTGAGAATTACAGCACTTGAAGAAGTCTGTTGACAGAATAAATGTTCTTTTTGAAGTCTGGCCATTAGCAACAATTCTGGCCACTTTCTGGCTGCCATTATATAAAAACCCTGGAACAGATTGTACAGATGGCGCTGAATTTGAGCTGTTTTCATCCCCTCCGGTAAGAATGCGCTCTCTCACGTACACACACACAAACACATACACACTGGTTATGAGTGTGTGAAATATAACATGCCACAGAGTTCATGCACATCCCAATATTGGGAAAGAATGACTAGCACGACCTAGAGATGACAGGTAATTAATTATGTTGCAAATGTTCGGGTTAGATATGCTTTACCAGACTAACTTTGATTAGTGATCATAAAACAGATAAGTACAAGTTTGCACATTTTCTGCATAAATTGCATCCGTGGAATACAGCAGAAAGTTATGGCCCGTTCACACCAAGGACGATAACTGTCTGTAACGATAATATAGTTTTGATAATATGTCACTGAGAAAATATATCATTGGAAACACTTTCAGATTTTTTTTTTTTTTCCCACTGATGAACAATAAAAACCATTGACAGCCAATCAAAATCCATCGATCAAAGAGCTTGAGCATTTAAAGCAGCAGACGACAAACCTTAAGCGCATGCTTAGGATAAACAGAACAATATTGTGCATTGGTGTGGACGCCAATAAAGTTATTGTTATAGTTATCTTTAAAGTTATCGTTCTAGGTGTGAATGGGCCTTTAAACATGGTTAAATTAGTTAATTAGTTAAAAGTAGCATAATAGTCTAAATGTTTAATATACAAAAAAGCAAGGGATGAATTTTAGTTCTTAGTAAATCTGTGAGTTCTTTGGAAAGAACTCCCATTCATTTGATTTTTTTTTAAAGCTGTGGAACGTTCTGTGGAATTCTGCAGATGCAGATTTACTGATAAGCTAATAATGCAATCGAAATAAAACCGAAATCACGACATGGCTTGGTCCAATTATCAAATTGCTAAGCCAGTGATTTAATTAAATAAATATAGGCACTGCATTTTTCAGAGTAAACTCTGAAGACAGCCATATATATTAGTATTGTCATTTTACAGTTGTAATGTAAAATAAAATAATTTACTATTTGTCTTAAATACCCAATTTCTTTATTTTACAATGAATCATACAATAGTAGTATCACTTTCTTTTTAATTAAATAATTTTATTTCATAATAATTGTGATAATTATAATTTTATAGCCTTGATAAGCATTTTAATTACAACATTTTGCAAACCTGGAATTCTTTTAATCACAGTTTAAATCGCAATGTTTACCAGAAAAATCACAATTAGATTTTTCCACAAATCGTGCCGCCCTAATGGGCACTTTTCTATGCTTTACTGGTTAAGTGTAACTGCATCCATTCAGTAAACCACAGTATGCCGAGTGCGTGTGGCTTCCGTGCCGTATTTCAAGAAAGTGAACGTTACTGTACCGGAGTCGCTGTGCGCCCCTGTGTCCTGAGAGCTGATGGTCTCACTCATGGTCTTGTCCCCGCTGTTACCCCCTCGCAGCGTCAGGGACAGCTGCCGCTTGATCTTCCTCATGCGGTCCATCAGTGGGGGTAAGGGGGGCCGAGATGAGGGGGGTGGAGGGGCTGCCACTGTTCAACCGCCCTGGAGAGACACAAACACACAAGCAGAACGTTACAAGCTGCTTCCTGGTACATATGATATCTTCCGTGATTACCGGACAGAGCAAAGTCATGCATTCTCAAGGACTCTGTTCTCTTAAGACTGTAATGTAATGATTGAATATATTATGGGATAAATATTATCTTAAGATTATGGGTTAACAATGGTAAGACAAATGTGGAGCAGAGAGGTGATTCAGAGAAAAAAAAAAAAATTTTCATAAGCACTGAACTTTATTTGAGCGGATGGCGCTCTATGGAGTGGACATCGAAGCGTGAGACAGTAACTGGAAGAGGTTCACAGTGAGATATCACACCTAAAATAAACAAAATCACACAGTCAACTGTAGTTGCACACATAAGTAATAATTAGCAACAGTGTTTTCACACTCATCATTCTAAGCGAGATTGTTTTCATTTCTAAATCAAGTGCTTCGAGGATTGCAGACGTTGCGGAGTCAAGTGTATTAAGGCCGGAAATGCAAGCAATCCAACTGGGAGACTCACAGAGGTGCAAACTGAGATCCATTAAAACTCTCTAAGAGAGTCTTGAGCAGGGAGAAAGCACTAAACACATGTTAATGATCACAGAACAGACTTGAGCATGAAGGGGGGTGGAGGGTACATCTCAGTTCAGTGAAATTCAGAGAAAACAGTGAGTAGGGCTGTTAAACGATTAATCCAAAATAAAAGTTTGTGTTTACATAATAAATGTGTGTGTGCTGTGTATAATTATTTTATATATTTAAATACACACACGCTTGTGTATATTTAAGAAATATTTGCATGTATATAGATATATAGATTTATATTTTGGATGCGATTAATCGTTTAACAGCCCTAAGTGAGAGACTATGGGAATGTTTAGAATAGCATATTACTTTTTTGCAATATGCACAAAACACCCAGATGACCTACTACAATGTGCAGTACACATAAGCAGAGCACACCGAGTGGGATACCACAATGCAAAGCACTTGACAGTCTCGACTTGACCTTCCATTTGCAGTATGACAATAGAATTGAACGTGATATCCATTATAATCTCCTTCTCGACTCCTACTCTATAATAAAAAGAGCCTTTCCGGTTATGCTTTTGCAGTAATGGTTGCTACAAATAATAAATAACAGAAATAAATACTGGTAATGTCTGTATATGCTATAGGCCTAGGCTTAAAGGTATTTTAAGATAGCAGGCTAATCAGTTAGGGCATACCAAGCTAGCATGGTAGTATCATATGCTAACAGGCTAATAAGCTACCAGTACATTAAAGCAACACTAAATAACTTTTCCTCTGCGGTGGGTTGCCCTACAGGTTGGAAGCGGAATTGTTCATTACCGCTGTCGTAGATAATTTAGCTTAACGCAGCTACTGTCGCATGCACACTCGCTGTTTATCCAGCACCAGCTTTGGAATAACGCGATGTCCACAAACAAGGTAGAGTATGTTGCATGATTTCATGAAAGTATGATGTATTGCGACATCAGAAACAAAGAAAAACTAAATAATGACTATTGTAACGCTTGACGTAAAACAAGTCAAATTTGTAGTTTTCTTACGTCTCATTCGAACTACATAAATGTGACCCGGTCTGGCAAACTTACATAGTGTGGTTATAGCAGATATAGGGCTGAAAAGCGAATCCAGAAGTGCCTTTCACCCGGTTACGACTTGATGAACCACTGATACGGTTTTGGAAACATTATTTTAAGGTAAAAACATTTCTTTAGTGTTGCTTTAAATCTGTAGCATTTCAGTTTTGGCTGTCCCTAAATGTACACCGATTATTTTACACAACAACGTGCCGCATACAGTGTATATACGGAGGTAGTTTTCCATTCAACGCACAGCTTAAAGAGAAAGCTAAATTATCCTCAATGCTTGTGGGGAACACAGGGGCTTCTCTTTAGGAACAGCCAAAATGCCAGAGGGTTTTGCCTTTCCTTTAGACTAATCACATGCTTTGGCACAAAAATGGGCAACAATCTCAAACTGCAAATCCAAGCTTTGGGTCCTTGGACTTAATGTGACCCACTAACAAGTTGCCTGAGGATGGGACTCTACCCAGGCACAGGATTTCAAACACTTGTTTCCTGTGCAGATAGATATCACGGTCCACACTAAGAGATTTAACATGTTAAACACAGGCCAGATGTTCTTTAGAAATATTTCCTTAAGATTCAATGTAAGAGTTGTCTGAACATCTGTGAGATATGATAACGCAAACAAACCACACAAAAGTAAAAGTGCATTGAAGGAAGCTCACGTGGCATGTTTGGTTCGATTAAAACAAACTCTGGTGCGATTGCTCTGTTAGAGCGGTTCATTTGAATAAGTGTGAACGCTGCCTGGTGCGGACCGAGACCGCTGAAGAGATGGGGTCTCGGTCCACTTCCAAACGAACTCTGGTGCAGTTCGACTGAAATATGAATGTAACATGGACCACAGACATCTAAACGAACCAAAAACAGAACGTGATGTCACCCGATACGACCCTAAAAAGGACAGAATGCTTAAGCATACCTGGTTCTTCTTGTCATGTACTGGTACGTTGCCTATTACAATTCGGTACAGGCGTTGGAAATGCTGCATGCTCGCAGCACATCTTCGTTTGTGAGTGACGGAGAAATTCCTGCTGCTGTTTTAACTCTTTTACACACTTTCTCAGCTGGTAAATACAACATGTATCCAGCGTACGAATTTAGCCCAGCACACAGCTTTGTTCTGGATGTTCAGCAAGTTCTTTTCCATCGCAAAACATTAGGGGTGTAACGATACACTCATGCCAAGATTCGATACGATTCACGTTACTATCACGATACTTTAAGCCAAAATAAAGAAGAGGGTTTTATTATTATTACTTCTAAGAAATAAGAAATATGGTGCTAGCAAGTTAACAAAAAATTATGTTGATTATAATGTTTGGTCTGGACTTGGGAGGTGGACTTGAATAGGCTTTTTTTTTTTTTTAATGCATTTTTTTGTTTTTTGCACTGTCACGGACTACATTATGTAGCCTACGCCCTTTTATTTCTACTGATAAAATCTGAAATTTTGCATTATCATTCAGGACCCACAAATATTCCCCCATTTCATTATATTCAACATTAAATATAATGTAGTACACACTGAAACTCTGAAAACTGTAATTTTTTCTAATGCGGTACACTTGCGCTTTCCATGCAAGCATTGGTTAGCACATACAAGCTGCGTGCAGAGACTATTTTCAATAAAAGCGTGTCAAAATGACTATTCCCAAACTTTATTAGTTCATCCAAAACGTTAAATTCTTCATTTACTCACGTTTTCGCGTGCCATACACACACACACACGTGTGCATGTGTACATGTGCACATTTAAACGTCTGTGTTCACAACAGTATGTCCGTTGTAAATCTGTTCATCATATAAAGCCATCGTGTCTCTTCAGAAGACTTGATTGGAGTAGACCACTCGATTGATTATTTTTAACGATGCCTTTATGACCTTTTTTGGATCTTTTAGGTTTTAGGGGAATTGACTTAAAAATGGAAGGACAGAAATCTCTCAGGTATCATAAACAATATCTTAATTTGTGTTTGGACTTTGGAAGATGAAAAAATCTTTTGGGTTTGAAAAGACATAAGGGTGAGTACATACGTTTCGTTACACCCCTACAAAATATAAAAGCTTTTTTTTGGTCTTCTTTAGGTTCAGTGTTAATATTGGTCCATACTACGGATCCAAAGAACCAAGAGAACTGAACTGTGTGAACACGCCCTTAATTTGCCAAAGAGGCATTTATGACAAGAAAATACACATCCCAGCAGTATTTCAAGGTGATACAAACATGTAAAATCCAAGTTGATGGGTTTAAAAGCATATTAAGCAGAATGCATAAGGTTTGGAATCATTCACGCAAGTGATGACAAAAGGAAAAGCTTTATCAATGTTCTTAACGTCACGTCATCTCAATCTAAAGCATGTGGTGGCACATAGTGAACAGTCCAAAGGGTTAAGCCACTCCAAGGCAAACAGTTGGAAGGTTAACACCAAAAATATAATAAATAGTTGAAATACTTGAAATAGTGAGAGTGGTGTTTCCTTTCTTCCCTGAGGGGGAAATCACGGAAACGCGCCTGAAATCCAAGACGGCTAAAAAAATACAGATGTTCAAGAGAAATATAAAAAAAGAAGAGCAAATAAATGGGGACAGAGCCAATGGCAATAAAGGCACTACAAGGCATTTGAAGCCGATAAACCAACCAGCGCAAAATCAGATCTTCTGAATCAGACAATCAACAGGAAATACAAGGCGATCCACAAACCTTCGCTCTTGTTTAGGGTAAAACAATGTCAACAGCCCTGAAGAGGGACTTTGACTCTGGACACACTATGGAAAATATTTATTATCATGGTTTGCATTTTGAACAACAATCAGCCGCATTCAACTGGAAAAGAAAACGTGGCTGAATGGCTGACAAAGCAGTGTGTTATATCAGCTGCTCCGATGCCAAGATAAATCTAGGCTAGTCATTGTCCAATCATTTCAGTAATCAAAGACAAACAAGACATATACCGGTATATATAAGACCCGTATCAATATATATACATATACGCAAGCTTAACCTGTTTGCCCTCCACCCATTTTTCACTACACACTGGCTTCATTCATGACCTAGTGAGTGATTGTGGCCCCAGAGGAGAGCATCAGCGGTCTACACTGGGTTAAGGGCCGTTTTCAGCTCTCAGCAACGTCTTAGTGCTGCTTAATCAGGGTTGATGACTCTTTAAGACTCTTTCTATCACTTTTCATTACTGCCTTCAGCAGTCGACCATCAAAACCGCATTCTGTGGGCCCCTGCTAGCTAACACAAGACTAACCGCTTCTCGACTGTCCTGCAAACAGACTAGCAGGGTTTGGTTTCAGAGCCAATATGTTTCTTTAACTGACCTGCATCAATACGGCACAGGCTGAGGCTCATTTATCCACCCCATAAGTCAATAAAAGCTTCATGGGGTGTTCAGACAACTGACAGTGACAGCTTGGTCTTCGCCCATGTGGATGAGTTTACAAACCTGCTCAGCCAAGCGGCAAAAAGCGGCCTGTTTCCTGTAAAACATCTTTAATTCGCATTTAATCATATGCAAGAGTTAAAAGCACCAGTTCATCCCTCTCCAACTAGACTGACATTCATCCAAACACAAGGTGACACCCCAACAGGGTGACCTTCATAGAGACTGATTCTGGAACACCAGGTCCAGACAGCACTACATCAACCAGCCTCTAAGCGCAAATGTGTTTGTGTTGCTGTCATTTCCCCATGGTGGCAGACAAGTTGAAGAAGGTGTCTGTACAGTGCAGCACTTCATTAATATTATTAAGCTGTGGTGACATGCCAGGATTGGAAAAATCAGCCTGCTTTCCATGTTACTTTCTAACTGGAAAATGCTATTTAGTGAGGAATTATGGGCTCTCGCATTCTTAAATATCGCCGCAATAATGAAGCCCTCTTGCAACAGGATGAAGCATTTATCAATTATGCCCAAAGCCATTGAACACACTACCAATCGATATTAAGAAAGCAGGCTTGCTAAATATTTAAGAAAGCTAAAAACGGATCTTCTTATTTTAGCTTTTAATTATTTATGGAATTTTTACTCGTTCTACTTTTTGCTTATTGTAATGCAGCTTGCAAAGTGATTTAAATATTTTTTTAAAGTTCTTGTATGAAAGATATAATGTAATACACAAATAATGTTCATTTTTATTATTCGCTTACTCAGAAGAATAGTTTGTGGTCAACAACGTGCCACGTACAATTACAAAGTCAGGGACGACGCAATAAATACTGTGGAAAAATGGTATGAAGGTATTTTGGGAATATATCTTTAAGCCTACAATACCAAAAACAAGATCATATAGCCTAGTCAAAATAAGCCAAAGCTTTAAGCAAAACAGCCTACAATACCATGCATGTAGCCAAAATAAGCCAATGCTTGACCAATATGTTTTTTCCAATGACTGATGCGGATACTGAGACCTAGAGAGCAGGTCGATATAAGGCAGAAAATACACAGAAGAGCTAAAAAGAAAAACACTTGTTCTACTAAATATTTCCTTCAAATTCACAAAACAAAACTATGCATTGAAAAAGCTGTTGGTAGGTTTGTGGCACTAAAACAAAGATGTAGTACAACTTTTGTTTATCAGTCGAGCATGAACAGATTTCAGTAAATATATCCTTCTATCACAAATAATAATACCCTTAAAACTGACTACAGACAATTTCTGCAGACAATTGGAGTTATTCTAGTCTTGCTTCGAAGCCAATTACTCCCAACACGGAAGTCAAAGGTCAAGTGCTTTCCCTAATTCTTTTAAATACGCAATCAATGAAACTAATACTTAAATGTGAGTTGATGAACGCCATCAAAATTATGTGCTACTGCTACAACGGTGTAAGAGGAAAGCAAGCTTAAAGACTCTTAAACCATCTGTCACAACCTTATGATAATACTCCAGAAACAAACCCACTCAACATGCATTTACGCCTCCAACAAGCCATTCTGAATCAGACCGGCAAATGTCAAACATGTGCCTCCATCTGACCAGACTCAAGTCTTTAACGGTGACTTCTCCTTGCTGCATCTTACACAATGTTTTGATCAAGTTGGACAGGATCACCCTAACCCTACCTCCTTCCCCATTCCATCAGTTTAACTTGCACCAAAAGTGGTTTCACCAGCTGGCAAATCATTGTGAGCTGGAAGGATCATTATGGCCTTTTTTTTGCTAAAAACACAGCTTTGACCCCAGGATAACATGAAAACAATACTACATATTCACAACCATGACTTCGACTTATATAACACCACATCATGTTTTGAATGAGTGACATTACGCTGTCATCACAAGATACATTGCCACCGTAAAGTACGTCATCGATTATGTTTCCTCTCTTTTAAAACCATTTCATGAAATATTATTTTTCATAATATGAATGTTAAACAAAACTGCCTAAAACGAACACTCATCTTTAACAAATGCATACTGTGGCATTTGAGGTAATTCAATTCAATTACATTATTAGAGAGCACAACATGACTGAATAAAACACACGACTCCCTCAGGATACGAGAATTATTCAGGCAAGCCATAAATAAGTCAAAAATAAGGAAATTAAACATTGATTGCAGCCAGACTGCTGACTAATCCACAGTAAAACACACATAAACAAGCTAGCCAGGTTAGCTAGTTAGCTGGCTTTAAAGACCATCATGAAACGGCCATTGTACAGGAATGCGGGAATCATTCCTCTTTATTTTTATTCATTCATTCTAGTTATTCTGCTGTCCATTCGCATATATCATAAAACAATCTCTCAGTTTTCATTCAGACAGCCCAACCGACCCATACAGGATATCACACACATAACGTTAGAGTCCGGCTCAAATAAACTCGCACAAAAACGGCCTAAATGTACTTTTTCTGTCACATTATGATGCTTTTTCCACTGAAATATCAGGGTGGACAGGGGTGATTTTCTTACCCGTGGAGTTGAGATCCGTGTGCGCTTTTGTAAGTGAGTGCGTGTTGCTCGTGTAATCTTAACAGCAGTAATAATATCCCAAAGCCGCCTCGCGCTCCCAATAGTCCTCGGCCATGATCATCTAGTGCTGCTGCTGCTCGTCCGGTCTCCAATGCTGCTGGAGAGACTCCTCCAGACCCCGCATGTCTCACTACTGCTCCTTTTTGCTAAAACGTTACAGCAGCTGTTCCTTTCCTTGCCAAATCCGGACTGGAGTGGATCATGGAAGCGACAGAGCAGCTGCGAATAGATTCAGGAGTCACTCACTCCACCACCACCACCAGGACTCTTTGGATAGGCTGGAGAACATTTAATTATCTCGTTGGGCTAATTCATATGTAATTAATGAGTTTTATGTTATATCTCAATTTGATTATAATGTATTCTTGATTAGATTGGTTCAGTAAATTATGCGCCCCTGCAGTCATGAAATTTAAATATGAAGTGCAAGCATCTACCCCTAATAAATTAAACTGGCTTATAATGGGCTGATCCAAATTAAATTCAACCAAGTTAGACTGTACCATTCAGGCGGAATGCGCAGGGGAGAGGCAGTGGGAGTGCAGTAATCCTGAATTCTCTGAGCCACTGTATGTCATGCTGAGCTGCTAAATTTTTGGCATATTATTTGTTTACGAAATTACGTTAAACTGCAGTTGTTTGTAATAGGATCAGTTTTATCAGTCAAAATGTTTCTAAATGTAGATTTACATTGGTCCACCCTAGCTTAAGATCATGAGTGTAGGAATTCAGTCTGTCTGTCTATCTATCTATCTATCTATCTATCTATCTATCTATCTATCTATCTATCTATCTATCTATCTATCTATCTATCTATCTATCTATCTATCTATCTATCTATCTATCTATCTAGGCCTGGCTATCTATCTATCGTCTGTCTGTATTTTTGTTAGTTTGAAATAATACATCATCATTCTATTAAAATTATTTGTTATCAGGTATGGAATTCAGACATTTTAAATATTTATATATTTATTTCAAATAAAATAAATATCCCAAAATTCACTTGGGAAGAACCTACATTGGTCCTCCTATAACTATATATGCGATGTAAAACGTTTATTTATTTACTAAAAAATATTTTAAATAATGCAGTACATTTCGGTGTATCCTGCAATGTCAAACATGTAACCTTATTAGAGCATTTTGTTTTGAATATCTAGCCTGATGCACTGACAGCCTTGATTTATATGATAATTAAACGAGATGGGTTAAAAGGGCCGGGGGAAACCTAACCTCTCTCTCTCTCTCTCTCTCTCTCTCTCTCTCTCTCTCTCTCTCTCTCTCTCTCTCTCTCTCTCTCTCTCTCTCTCTCTCTCTGTGTGTGTGTGTGTGTGTGTGTGTGTGTGTGTGTGTGTGTGTGTGTGTGTGTGTGTGTGTGTGTGTGTGTGTGTGTGTGTGTGTGTGTGATGCAGAGCAGAGCAGTGGAGCCCCACAGTGAGTCACCACTCTGGCATGCCTCAGAGCCCCCAGCAGTTACTTTAGTCCTGGAAACCCACTGTATGGGGGTTGCGTCAATGTGCCTTGGGTGCAAATGAACATTTCTTTTGTTCTTTATAGCTTCCAACATTTTTGCTTCACCAGGGAAGATACTGAATGCATGCAGGGAATTATGCACTGTATCTGAACCATGTCACCAGGCCAGCAAATATCACTATTACATGAATATATATAAAAAAAACCATATATATATATATATATCAAGTATAAATACACAAAAATACAACTTAAATGAGCTGTAGATATGTATACGCTGTAAGGTTATACTTTTTGTTATAAGTAACCATGCATTTGGGGAAAAAAGCATTACAAATCGTGTTGTTTTTCAACATCCATGCTCAGAAGCCCTTAATTATGTGTAACACTATAGCCACCGGCAAGGGCACACATGTATGTTCGACCTTGTCTTGATTAAGAGAGCACTTTTGAAAATGCCTCTTTTGCCCACCAGTAGCCACTGTTCAGCCAGGTCAGGTGACTTCAACACTGTGCCACGCTTATTATTTCTTGAAGATGACCACATATGATTGGGCTTTCATTAGAAATAAGGATGTTAAGGTCTCATTTATGGTGATAATGCAGATAAGAGGAGTTAAGTGGCTGATGGTAAACCTAAAAGGCAAACCCATTGACGCATGCTTTAATGTGCTGCATTCATTAGCACAGTCCCATTTCAAGTGTCTAACATGTTAAGAGCGACACTGCGACACCATTATGCAGCATTAGATGTTCACAGAACAACAGAACGCCGGAGCTCTGATGTACCTGTGTATGTGATGCACAAACTGTTTGTGTGTGTGGATGATTAAGATTGGGAATGACATGTACTACATCTAGGATCTGTAACCTCTCTCTCTCTCCTTCTTTCTTCTCTTTCTCTCTGTTTTCTCATAACCCTCATGCATGAGCTCATGTTAGTGTTTTTATATCTCTGGTTTCACCGCCCAAATAGAAATTAAACATGCATTTCTCACGTGTATATTTACATGGGATTTGCATGTGTTTAAAGCATCGTGCTCCTAATGTTTCACATTTGACAAAATAGTTTTACAAGCAAATTTCAAGCTTTTATCTAATCATCTGGTATATCCATGCACAAATACTCAATATCGCTCAATAATATCAATTAAAAAAGTGGACAATTTCGGCTGATAATTGTAATGGCATCAAAATATAGAATGAACACACAGAGAGAGAGAGAGAGAGTGTGTGTGTGTGTGTGTGTGTGTGTGTGTGTGTGTGTGTGTGTGTGTGTGTGTGTGTGTGTGTGTGTGTGTGTGTGTGTGTGTGTGTGTGTGTGTGTGTGTGTGTGTGTGTGTGTGTGTGTGTGTGTGTGTGTGTGTGAGAGAGATTAGATAGATAGATGCATGTGACATATATATCATAATATCATAATGTGTTTATTTAGTATTGCACTGAATGAACTGTTCATGTGTTTTTCCAGATTATAATCATGTAGGCTACACTCCCCTTCATAATCCCATATGGAAAATGGTGATGCCTAGGCCTCTCTTTTGTCATCATTATCCATGTGTCAGAGTGTGAAAGGGGAGGGCAGGAGGAAGAGAGATGGGGAAAACGAAGGAGAAGGAGGCAGGAGGAACGCACAAGAAGATTAGAGAATGATTGGCTAAACTAAAGGAGGATTAAAAACTCCTTCTCCAACCGTGTGTAAGTGCGTGTCTGAGTATTTATGAGTGTTGCATGCATGTGTGTCTCTCTCTCTCTCTCTCTCTCTCTCTCTCTCTCTCTCTCTCTCTCTCTCTCTCTCTCTCTCTCTTTCTCTCTCTCTAGTGTGACCAATGGCTGTTTATCGCTCTCAACACATTTCAAGCAGACCAGCAGTACAGGTTAGAAAGAGCAAACAGAAGTGGGAGGGGAGAGAGGTATGTAGAGAGAGAGAGAGAGAGAGAGAGAGAGAGAGAGGCCAGCGAGAAAGACTTGTCAGAGAAAGCCATAAAAGCATCGGAGGAAAAGGGAAAGGGAAGCTCATCTCTCTCTCTTTCTGTGTGTGTGTAGCCTGTGAAGACAGCTGCAAAAGGAAGTAAGATTATGGAAATGTTGTTTGGCACAATATTGCAACAGATTGTTCTTTGTTGCTGTAAATGCATGCTGTAAATATGTGAGTTATGTATTATCATTTCTTGCAGTGACACGTCGTGGTTATGTAACTTTATGCATGTTCCAGCTCAACCAATATTGTTCACACTTCAATATTTATTCACGAGGAAGATGGTGATTGAAATATTGACACATCTCGCACACAGCACGCTAAGGTGTTAATATGGTGCCTTCGTGTTAACAGCACACTTCAGCTTCATGTCTAGCTGCAATCTATAATTAAGCTGAAGATTTAAATATTCATGTGGCCTTGTCATCAGAATTCAGTCCTGCTTAAAGCGTGGCAGGCTGATACTCTGTCAGCACGTGTGGAGGAGCCAGACGCTGTAAAACCGGCCGCTTAAGAAAGACACTTCTGTCTTTCTGTCTGTTTGCCTCTTTTAGGGTTTGTATTTTCAGCTGCAGGTCTGCACATGTAGCGATACCATCTTTAATTAAAGCACGCTCTGACAGCACACAGGCTCCTACTGTCACTATGTGCCTCCAGTGGATCGTGTTTGGAGTCCTTATGAGCGACCCATTGTGTCTGCACAGAAAGCCGGAGCTGAAGTCCTTATTCTGAGCTTTATTAATTGGAATGTATTAGGATCAGTGCCAGCTCTGTAATATCTCCTACACGTGGCGGTATATTGCACACATACTGTACTTCTCTGTACTCTTCAGGTTCATGTCAGCGTTTATTCACCTTCATGTCATTCTAAACTTTCTTTCTTTCTGTGGAGCACAAAGAAGATGTTTAAAAAAAGAGTCTACAAAATAAACAAATTCATACAGGTTTTGGAATGGGATAAGGGTGAGTAAATGATGACGGAATATTTATTTTGGGTGGACTATTCCTTTAAGATCCATTTTTGGCTTTAAAAAGCATAATCATCATTTTGCAAGCCGTTACAAAGCACACTCTGTTCATGTTCGTGGTAAATCAGCTGTGGGATGAAGTTGTGTTAATTCATTTCCTTCCCCATGTTTGTGGCCAAATCTGCAGCAAAGACAAAGGAGCTTTCACTGTTTTCCAGGAGCACTGGATTGAAACAGGAGAGGGGATTGGAGAGTTTGGCACTCCACGTCACCGAGAGTCAAACGGTTTAGTTTTTTTTAACCCTGTCCTGTCTTTTATTTCATGTAGCGTGTCATTTTTTATGTGGCCAGTCATGAATACTACTGATTATTTGTAATTTGTTGGCTAATTAATGTTAATGTTGTTGGCATGCACATCATGTGATCTTGCATCATAATATTGCTGCTAGAACTGTGGGTATGTACACTGGTGTGGCTTTATGTCATAATTACCCATGAGTTAATCAATAACTTAGGTCCAAAGGTTTTGTTGCTTTAGGTTTGAGGAAGGTCAATGTTGAAATTACAGTGAGTTTTGAGATTAGTTTCACAAAGCCTGTGTATTTCTCTCCAAAATCAGTAAAAATAAACATTAATAAATACAAATATTAAATAATTTTATAAAAAAAAAATTTGCATTAATAAACCAAACGGTTATTTTTTGTTGCATTGTGACATTATTTTCATCACACTTAGGGCATTTTTCATGACATGAAAAAATAGCATTCTCATCATAATGCAAAAAAAGAAAGAAATTCACATTACTGTAACAATAAAAATAATACATTGTTTAGATTGTAAAATATTTGTATAGTAGAATTTGTTGTTCTGCCTTTATTTTGAATCCTTACGAGAAAAAATCCTTGTGTTCAGACATGGTTGAATCACATTAGTGTATTACAGTAAGTTAATGCATCTATTGAGAATAATTAATGTGAATAATGAGAACTCAAATGCAAAGTTTACAAGCACATTACAGCAATAAGAATTTAGAAAATGTAACTGATATATATATATACATATGTATATGCTGCATGCATAAGACATACATAAATCCTGTAGCAGATCAAGGCAGGTGGAGCTGGGGGAGGTCGAGGGTTTCAGAGGAACATTTAAATGTTGAGCAAGCAATCTCATTGGCTGCAGGATCAGCAGAGGCCAATCAGCTTGTGTCATGTGATAATGATGTGATTGCTTGCAGATCAGTCTACACCCTCTTTCATTATCGAACTAGACATTAAAATAATGATATACAGGCTTTATTATCTTTTAGTGAAATATAATGTATTATTTCTCACTGGCTTTGTAGATTTAAGCCTTTGACCTTTATCTTTATTTCTAACACATTCCCCTGATTTACACTGATGCCATGTCTATTTTTGTGTAATTCTTCCTGACAATGCTTTTGAAGTCTCATCCTTTGTGAATCGTGGTGCTGTTAATGCCATATTTTATTGCTGACCGTAATCATTTATTCTCTTAGTGCTCCTGTGTCTCTCTCTCTCAGGATGTTGGGTTTGTTGGCAGTGGCGGTGGTTTCAGCAGCTGTCCTGTACGTCCTCTATCACTGGCTCATCCCTGCAGCTGTGCAGAACAGCGGCTGGCTGGCGCTCATCTGGCACGATGTCATCCTTGAGCGGGTCCTTAACTTCACGACGGGATCATCACGACCTCAGGTGACCCTCGCTGTCATTCATACATACGCCACTCACGTGTGCAGCGATCATCCTGCTGGCTCCGATGCAAGTTTTTAAGATGTTCAAAGAGGCTGATAAAAAAGTAACAAAAGGTACCATGGCATTACTATGTTTTGGATACCATGTTTTTATATCATGAAATTACTGTCTTATGTTTTTGGTGAATTTAGCAAATTCTTTAAAACATAATATAAATGTACTTATTATTAAAAAATTATATTATTTATTTATGTTGGATCCTATTTTGGGTCATCACGTTTAAGAACATTTTCCGTAAAAAAAAAATGTTTTGCATTCAAAATAATATTTTTATGTTTTTTTATGTATTTATTATTAAAAACTTTACAATACGGTTTAATTTGTTAACATTGGTTAATGCATTATCTACCATAAACTAACAATGAGCAATATATTAATACATAATCTATTAGGTTAATGTTAGTTAATAAAAATGTTCATGTTCATGTTAGATCACATTAAATAATAATAACAGATACAACTTTCGATCTTAAAAATGTAGTGGTAAATGTTGAGATTAACATAAACTAAGATGCATAAATGCTGTACAAGTATTGTTCATTGTTGGTTAACAAAGTGTAACCATCTTTCCATTAAGAAAATAAAGCCATTTTTAGGCATTAGCATTATTTTCATCACAATTAAGAACATCTTTCATTACAGTCATGTATATAAAATAAATCTCACTTTAATCATAATACAAAGAGAAATTATCTTTACTGTAATAATGATAAATTATTTAAATTGTACAATATTTATACATTATGGTTACACAATGCACTTAAATTTAAATAAATAAAAAATTAAAATGATTTTCATTATTGTATTGTATTAATAAGAATCTAATGCAAATGCTATGGATTTCTTTGAAGTACATCGGAGTATATACACCGGTATGTGAATAAGATAATCATTCAGTACCATATTAAAATATCACGGTATTACCTGTACCATGGTACTGTGACAGTAATGATGATTAAACAGGATTATAAAACCCTATCAAATAGATTCAAATAACCTTTTGAAAGCAATAGCTAATAATCCTTTGGAAAACAATAGGGCCTTCGCCCTTTCAGGGCTTGGGCCCTAATTACTGGCCTTATGTTATGTCTTTATTTTGCAAGTATTGTTCTCTGGCTTTGCTGAAGAACACTGGTGTTGATCATTTCTGATTTAAATGAACACAGCGCATGCTGAAAGCTGTTCAGAAGAACGCCACAAAAGGCGACCCTCAGAGCGTGATCTCTGCCATCGACTACTACTGCCGGCACAAAGAATGGGCCATGAACGTGGGCGATGAAAAAGGTATAGCAACCTGTTTTCCATTCCCTGCCTTCCTCTCTGCGCCCTTTCTAATTTTCTTACCAATTGCTTGATATTTTTTTCTCTCTCGTATTATCTCTCTCTCTCCTCTGCTTGAGTAAATGGCCTTGAGGCTGCTCACAGCCGGCTGTTCTGAATGAGAAGTGATGGCAGTCTCCTGTCTACTGGGTCAATATGCTCTCTGCGTGACTGCACTCACGCACACTAGTTGCATGTACGCCTGTGAACAATGTGCAGCCATTGCGTCCAACACAATGCACTAATGCATCATGGGACTGAGGGTGGATTCATTTCACATGTGATCCCGAATGGGCTGTGAATCTATTTTATGTGATATACAAAGTTAGTATATTTTGATAGTTGGTGATAGTTGTCAGTAGTGGAACACGTTCATAATTTGAATTTGAGGGGAACTGACTTCATAAATCCTTGAAAGATCACAAAAAAAAGAATAAAAAACGAAGGAATGATTGGAGGCAATGAGCAAAAGATTTTTGTCTTGTTTTACAGTTCATATATTTATAAATATGTCAAGTTACATTTACCTGAGAAGCAAAATAATTGAGATATTGTAGTTTTTGTTAATATTTTAAATGTTTTTATTTCTATATTTTTACTTTAAATTAAAAAAGTTATTTTTTAATGGTTTTAGTTAACTGTAATAACCCTGCATCCATGGTTTATGATTAAATCAAGAAAAAGATCTGCCAATGGGGTAAAAAATTTACTTAATTCAAAGGGAAAACAAGTTTTTTTTCCCTCATCCGATTGACAGATACTCTTTCATGTTGTAAGGAAAACTTCACTTCCTTTTGAAACACATTTCGGACTTAATATCTTGTCATTTTGTATATCTTCTTGTAAGTCATGTTGCATCTCAAGTAGGCTAAATGTAGCCTATTTTCATTTTAGACGTTTGAACTGGGAAAAAAGCAAAATACAATGTAAGAAAGTTGAGTTCTGTGTCTCTCTGAAGGGCTCATACTGGATTCAGTGTTGACAGAGGTGAACCCCAGCATGGCTCTGGAGCTTGGCACATACTGTGGTTACTCCAGCGTTCGTATCGCTCGACTGCTGTCCCCCAACTCCAAACTCATTACCGTCGAATTCAACCCAGCCTTTGCCGCCATTGCTCGTCAGATCATCGCCTACGCCGGCCTTCAGGACAAAGTAAGAAAAAAAGCTAGTATGCACAGGCTATATTTAGAATAGAATATTAGTGTGCTGTAGGGTGACCAGATGTCCCGAAAAATTCGGGACAGTCCCGAAATCTGAGCTGTTGTCCCGAATCCCGAATCTGGCCCTAATTGTCCCGAAAATTATACTTATACAAAATCTTGAATAGAACTTGTATGATAAAACATTAAAAACTGTCCGTGGAGGTTGAGTTTCTTTTTATCTTAGAAAAAAAGAAACAAAAACAGATGCCGCAGCCAAAAGCAGCCAGTGTATTATGAAATATGAGCCAGCCCCTGCCGGCCGGCGGCTCATTGGCTGCGGGCTGCGGCATCTTTTTTTGTTATCTTTTATTTCTAAGATACCGAAGGCGCGAATTTAGATATGCATTTGTAAGCTAATTTTCATTCATTCGTTTTGTGGACATGGCTGAACTGGAACACATCGCTAAAAAGAAAAAACGCCACTGCAGGTACCGGGAGGAGTGGGTGTAAAATCATTCTGACGCACATTAATCTACATGCGAAACTAAAAAAAAGCTTTCATAATCATCCGAATTATAACAAATAAAGGCAATATCTCACTTTGCATGAGTCTATACAATATATAAGTTTCACCTTTTAAGGTGACTTACTGAAATAAATTAACTTTTGCCCAATTGCACGATATTCAAATTTTTTTGACCGTTTTGTCACCTTTTTGTTTTATAGATGATGAAGAGAGCGCAAGTTGCAGCAGCCGCGAGGACAGTGAATGCGCAGGCATTCTTTAGATGCTAATAAAACAATTTCAACTCAAATTAATGTTTCATTATGTTTAATTTATTTGACAAGTAATTTTATATCGTTTGACCAGCAGGCGTCACCAGCGCGCGGTGTTTACAAATTTTTTTTTGAACACTACATCCCCCCCCCCCCCCCCCCCCCCCGTCCCGAATTTCAACCAATCGCATCTGGTCACCCTAGTGTGCTGTGCTGCATGTTGCAAACTATAAGACCTTATGCGCCAGAGAAACAAGGGCGCAGCCATCTTTAGAATATTGTCTTTGAACTTCCGTTTTTGCGGTCGCTCTGGCATTGCTGTCCAGAAGTAATTAGCTTTTGAAGTGGATTAACTTATTGTAAAGTTAACGGAAGTTATCATGATGAGGATTGCAATGTTCAAAGCAGTCTTAATAAATGTCAGTAGACCGGGAAGATTTTAAAATGAGCCGTTCATTCATACGAAAGATCACTCACTGTGAAAATACAGACCAGAAGACAAAAGACAACGAGCGCAGCGTTGAAAAGGGGCGGGGCTGTTTCTAAACAGTATGTGTATGTAAATAAACTACAAAATAGGCCTACAACAAAGTGTAAAATTATAATTCTGCCATTTGACCTCTTTCCATTGCTTGTTTAATTCAGCAAATGACATCAAATTATCGGTAACAACTTACAATAAGGTTCCATTTGTTTACATTAGTTAAAATGTATTATATTTATATAAAAAGTTTTATAAAAAAATATTCTGGCTCTTCCAAGTTTTATTATTGGGAGTGAATTGTAATTTTGAATCCCCAAAAAAGCGCATCCATCCATCATAAAAGTAATCCACACGGCTCCAGAGGGTTAATAAAGGCTTTCTGTAGCAAAGCGGTCTTGTAAGAAAAATATCCATATTTATTTCTTTCAGGGTTTGAAATTAACTTTTTCACTCACAATTTTTAACATACCCGCCATTCAGAACTTCTACTAGCCAAAAAACATAGAAAAGAAAAAAAGAAGAAAAGGGCTAGGCCTATATATAATATGATAATTTGGATCTCATACATTGATTTCTTATTCAAACAAAATCCTGTCATGTCTTAATCCTGCAAAGGTCTTTATCAACTTTACAGTCAAATGCTCTAGCCTTTTGTTTAATAATTGCTAAAAGGTTTATTCTAATGAACTGGAAAAATCCTTCCCCACACAGTTTTTTTTTCCATTTGATGCATGACCTGTTGCAGTTTATTAAAATTGAAAAAATAAAATAAATAGATTTACAATGCTTGGCAGAACAGAACAATTTCACACGATCTGGCAACCTTTCCTTTTAAAAATAATCAGTTTCCTAAGTTACCCTAGTTAACCATTCCTCTACACGTGACCCTTGCTGTTCTTGTCCTCTCTCTCACCCCTGAATGATTAAGAAACACAGTACATACAAAAGAGGAATAAATGGTATGTTTTTTCTGCCAGCTGGCAGTAATTGTTTAAAAATACACGTAATACACATATGTTAATTTAATATTATTTTACTTGTATTGTAATATATTAGTATGTTTTGGCGCATGCATTATATTAATTTTCTTTCCCCGTCCGCCATTTATTTTTTTGTAACTGACTCTGTATTTGTAAACTGACTCTGAATTTGTAATATGTTGAAACAAATACAGTATTGTCTGTCGTCTAGTAACTCTCTGATTGAAAAGCATCAATAATAAGTTAAATAAACAAAATCCTGTCATCCAGCCATCTCCTCCCTTCTTCTTGTTTTAATCCTCTTAACCAAGGTGGACAGATCAACACAGTACAAAGATCATCAAAAAATGTGGGATGTTGGAAAAATAACAAAATCTTTTCTGTTAACAAAATACTGTTTAATCTTCGCTATTGTTTCTCTATTGCACTTTTTATTATTATTCAAATGCCAGTTTTGTTTTAATTGAAGGCAGGAAACAGAAAATGTTGTAATGCCAATCTAAGTGATTATTTTGTGACATCTGAAAGA
The DNA here is from genome assembly GCF_949152265.1 of Phoxinus phoxinus. NCBI lineage: Eukaryota > Metazoa > Chordata > Actinopteri > Cypriniformes > Leuciscidae > Phoxinus > Phoxinus phoxinus. The sequence goes on along the minus strand of NC_136890.1, from coordinate 30,214,975 downwards.
ATTAAAAATGCCTTCGTTGTTTTTTTTAAAAAGGTTACTATAGTGGAGGGACCCTCTGCTGATTTGATTCCCAAAATGAAGGAGCGATTTGGATTAAAATCTTTTGATTTTGTGTTTTTGGACCACTGGAAAGATCGTTACGTTCCAGATACTAAACTTCTTGAGGTAAGAAGCCCCGAAATTACACTGTTTACACAAAAAATAAAGGTCCTTTATTGTCATCTATGGTTCCACTGAACTTTTAACATCCATAGAAGTTTTCCACTGGACAAACGGTTCTTCACAGCTAATATGGGACAGTCCGTCAGTGGTCGTGGGCGGAGCATGAGCATTATGACGGCCTGATATTGAGGCTTTAAAAAAGAAAGAAAGTGTGAATGGATTTTTTTCATTGTATGGTGGTTGTGTACACACACTGCAAAGACACATTTATATGCAAACACCATATAAAAGTGAAGTTTGTATCTGATGACCCCTTTAAGAGTGTACTTTAACCCCTAAAGTAATCATCCTAACATAATAAAAATTACTATTTATTTTATGACATTGTAGGAGTGTGGTCTACTCAAAAAAGGCACTGTCCTGTTGGCTGACAACGTCATTTGTCCCGGAGCCCCAGAATATTTGAAATATGTGAGGAACAACCCACACTATGAGAGCCGATACTACCAGTCCTACCTGGAGTACACCAAAGCAGAAGATGGCCTGGAGAAATCTGTCTTCTTAGGATGAGGAAGATCTCATTTTACAAGCAGATGTGCATAAATGGTTGTGTAAAACAGGGGCGAAAGAACAAGCCAATTCCTCGAAAATACCCAATGTTTCTGTCTTGTGATGCCATGTCTTCTAGAGTTAAACAAACTGATCTTTTTGTCCTTACCAAAAAAACAACAATGTAATGCTGTGAAATGTAATTGTACAACATTTATACTGACCTATGGTTTAAGATATTTTACAATACAACCTTGTGATATCTTGTACAATTTTTCAGAAAGATAATTGTATTGTTTGATAAACATTCAATCTCTTAAAAATCTTGTTTGTTTTTTCTAAGCACAGAAGTCCTTCATATAGATATTGTATTAATACAATAAATAAAATAATTACTTTGAGCAATTTGTATCTAAAGACAATATTAAAATAATATGAATAATTGATATTCAAAAAGTCCAAAAACTCACCCAATGATCATTTATATGTTAAAAACAAAGGCTAAAAATAATTAACAAAATTACTTAGAGTATAATTAGAGTACAATTTCATGAATAAACTATTTATTATGCTTTCAGAGGACATTAAGCCTCTTTTCATGGGAAAATGAAGCACCGTTTTCACAATGGTGGGGCGTTCTTGTGTGAGTTATACAGTGTTTTACTCTGAAAGTATGACACTGTCAATCAGAACAATCTACAAGAGGTTTACATCTGTTCTTTGACAGAAAAAAAAACAGTACAAGTAGATCATCTGTTCAAAGATTGAATGTAGAGAAGTATGCAAACAATTACGGAAAAAAAAAAAAAAGCATCTGAAGTAATCGCCAATACCACTCTGCAGTATCATCAAAACCTGATGTTCTCAGCACATCAATCCTGGGCCCTTCCACTACTGAAGATCTTGGCCAGGAGGGAAACGTTTGATTGAGCTTTGTCCTGGATGCTTTTGCTCTTCTCTTGTGCCTTCTGGAGGTTCTTCTTGGATATGCCTTTGTCCTTATTAAACCGTTTCAGGTGGATCTCTTCTTCTGTAGAACGCTGTTTGTAGCCCCACGTCTTCTCCTCTACAACCTCTCCCTTCTTCTCCTTCTTCTTCTTTAGTTTCTCCAGAGTCTGGCTCTTTTCCACACTAGCCAGGTAGAAGTTGGTCTCCTTCTTCGCCTGGGAGATTTCCGTCCTCATACGCTGGTGATAGACCGTCTGCTCATAAGCCAATCGCTCGCTGAGATGGCACCAATGGAACCGGTGCAGATACTTGATAAAAGAAAAAGTCATATATTAGGAATTTTATATTGTACAAGGGAGGTACACTACCATTCAAAAGTGTGGGTTGTCTCTTATGCTGCAATTATTTGATCAAAATTACTCCAGTCTTCACTGTCACATGATCCTTCAGATCTAGATTTATTGTAAACAAAAGGAATCGCCGGTGCAGCACAGATGTCTTCTTAAAAATAATGTATTAAAGGTGCACAACAATGACTAACGTTTCGATGCAAAGTTACATCTTCAAGTTACATTGAAGATGTAACAGTACTGAGTACTGACCCCAAACTTTTGAACGGTAGTGCAGTGGTGTAAAGTATTTAAGTAAATGTAATTAGTATAGTACATGTATACTCCGATAGATTTGTAATGACTGATGAGTAATGCAATTACACATTACATTCTGAATCTGCACCAGACTGAACTTTTCTGCAGCAGTTCATTTCTGCTACAAAAGTGATATCGCCATCTACAGGGCATTGAAGGTACTATATCTTGTGCGTTCACCTGTACTCACCTAAACATGTCAATAAGACTACGTAGCAGGAATGCAGGTACATTGTAACTGTTAATCGCAGGTGTTTTAAATGAGATGAGGACATGCAGCCCGTGAAGAGGCCCAAACCAGTGTAAGTGCAACATTATTTGATTGATGTTATGTTGAAAATTACTAGGATATTGGTTTACTTATGCCCTTTTTGAGAACTTGAGCTTAACTGAGACTTGAGTGTTTATAGACATTTAAGAGGCTGTTGTGTCTATTGCAATTTTGAGGGGTACAGTTTTATCTTGATTTTAGAAAATAAACGTGATTGCTCTCCTCACAAATCAAGTTTCTTGTTTTTCACTGGCATTTTCTCTTAGGTGTTGAGGACTAGTGCATCTCTGAGCCTACTTTCAGTATGAGTGAAATACTTAAAGGGATCCTATTTTGCCCTTTTATAAAGTCTTGATTTTGTTTTGGGGTATACTAGAATATGCTTTCATGCTTGATTGTTAAAAAAAATCCCCCCCCCCCCCACACACATATTTTACATTATTATTACAGCACCTCACTGTTTTCAGGTACTCTTCACACCTCTGTGGCAGTGTATCTGTATTATGTACCTTGATGGACCACAGGTCACTGCTGAAGTGGCTCCTCTTCCTGTTGGCCATGGGTGTGTTGTGCAGACTGATTGAGACTCTTTTAGCGATGCGCTTGTCTCTGAACTCCACCCATCCCTCAGTGAAACCAGATGATCTGCTCCCTGCCTTCTTTTTCTTATTTTTTACACAACGATCTAGAAGAAAGTCAGATTTTTAGTGGGAATGTTGGTCAAACATGAAAACATGCACTTTCACACAGTAAGTGTGAAAAATGTATGCACCTCTTGATGGAAATAACATCACAACATTTATTACCATCAAGAGGTGCAGGTGCATACATTTTTGGTCAAAATCTTGTTTTGACAATGCAAGAGTCGAGCACTCTGTAAAGTCTCCTCCAGCACATCCCATACTTTCAATGAATTTAAGGTCTGGACTCAGGTGTCAATTCATGTGTGAAAATTATTCTTCATGCTCCCACAACTTGAGCCTAATCTTGACATTGTCATGTTCTCCTTCCAACATGATTGTTTAAGAAATGAAAAGCTACACACTCCATAGGGTTTAGAAGAACTTTTGCCAAACATATAACATACCAGAAACATAATAATCACTGCTATAATGACCTAATAATTGACAGTCACACACACACACACACACACACACACACACACACACACACACACACACACACACACACACACACACACACACACACACACACACACGTTCAAAAGTTTGGGGATGTTTTAGAAAGAAGTAAAAAAGACAAGTCAACAGCTTTATTTCAGTCATGTAGTTTTTTACCTTCAGGCTGTAGGAAGATCCTGCCGATCTCTCCGTACACACTCAGCATATTCCGCATGTGTTTTGGTCTCATCCTCGGAGGGATGTGTCCTATATACACGATACCTGGAATGAGTTTCTTGCCCGTTGGTTTCTCAAGCTCATCTTCTTCAATAGTCCCCGCTTCAAATTCTCCACCACCACCACCACCATCATCATCATCATCATCATCATCGCCATCTTCACAGTTCATCTCATGGTCAGCATGTTGGACACAGTTTGCTTTCTCCTCCTCCTCTGGTTTAGGGTCATTTAACTCTTCTTCATTGGCCATAACTTGTGTTTCTAGGTCTGTTGTAACGTCGTTCTTCTCCAGGAGATCCATTACTGCATGTCACAACTATTACAGACTGAAAAAAGGAATGCAGGACATCTTGTAAAATCACACTAAAACAGAGAGTTCCAGCTCTAAAATATCTAATGTAACCCTGTAGTAACAACATCAGTGCACGTACTCTACAAGTCAATACCTTTTCAAAAACACATTTATTTGAAGTAATTCTTACTTTAAAAGAGCGTTTCTTATAAAATATTGTCTTTATCCATAAAGATTTGAGTCCATTCCAAGATGTTTTTGAGGAAAAGATGAATCGACTCGTTCAACACATGTGGCGCAGAAAGAAGCTCTGACGTCAAAATCAAGCGTCAAAGAAGACAGATGGACTTTCTTAAAGAGACAGAACTCTTTTTTTAAAATATATAATGCGTCCAATAATATCCATTAGAATCCATTTTATTATAGGTTTAATTATAATATATTCTTAGGATAACATTAAATAAGATTCTAAACCTATATACATTTAATATATCTCTCAGGTATTATTACGGGAATGGAAAATTATTTAAAGCACTCTTTTATTGTAGTCTTCATATTAAACAGTAGAGGGCGACAAAATACAGGAAGAAAATATTGGAAAAAGCCAATACATTTTACAGCGTTATATAAAAGGCATCAAAGAAAGAACTAAAGTTATAATGTGCACATTTTAATGTTAAATAGTAGCCCACACTTTTGCACATCCTGATCAGTAATGTATTGCAGAAAAATGAAGAATTAAGAAAAATCTACTCTCAAGACGAGAAGATGGATGTGGTAGGGATGCAATTGCAACATACATTTCTTTAATGATGTGATGACAATTATTAAGCATTCTCAATTAAGATATTTTTGTCTGAAAAGAAGTTTAATTTTTAATCAAATATATATATATTTTAACAGTGTATTTTTTTTTTTTTTTTTTTTTTTTTACTGTACTGAATTCTGCTGTCTAAAGTTATGATGATTTTGAATTAAAACTAGGTTGATGATTGAATGTCTAACATAAATGCTTACACTGTTGCTGGTAGCAAATGTAACTGCTTTATATTTCATAATGTTTCAATTTATCCCATTTAATGGGAGTGCTGGAACATATAGCCTATATGTTTCCTATACCAAAATAAATAAATAAATAATAGTGGTTATTTTTATAGAAGCCTCAGTCTATGAAGAAAAACCTTCAAAAAATGTCACAAATTCCCCAGGTCTTCTCTACTAATTTATCTTTGAGCTACAGCAAACTTCAAACCAATCATCAAAAATTCATTACTGCATAGCTGGTATAAATAAAGACCTGTAAAATAATGGCACGATGAAAAGGGAGGGATGTTTAGAAGCGTTTCCAAAGAAGTAAAGACATACTCGTCTACCGGTGTCCCCAGGAGTGTGTTCCTCCCTGCAGGGATGCTCGGCTCTATGCATGGCCATGTGCCCGTCACATGTGGGTTCCTGCATTATTGAAGAGGGTGGCTTTGGGTTTACAGAGAGCTCTGCAGCAGTTCTGGCTCTGGCACATCTGTCTATTCACATTTAACCCTGAACACCAGGGCCACAGGCTCAAGGGATTCATCAGAAATGGTATCATCACTAAGCGGAGGAAGACGCAATCTCCTCCTTAAACCAGACACTTATACTTAAACTTTGCTTCTGTGCCCACGGTCAGCTCATCATGTAATACAGGAGACCGGGGCTTGTTGTCACACAAGGAAGATTCCACATTAGCCTTGACAATTGATCATCTTTTTGGCAAAATGACAGGTTTTTATTCCAATAACAGTGTGTGAGTTTAAATGTTTTAATAGAAGTCTCTTATACTCAATAAGGCTGCATTTATATGATAAAAAATACAGTAAAAACAGTAAAATATTATTACAATTTAAAATAAAGGTTTTCTATATTAATATATTTTGAAATGTATTTTATTCCTGTGATTCAAAGCTGAATTTTCAGTCTTCAGTGTCACATGATCCTACAGAAATCATTCTAATATTCAGATTTATTGCTCAATTATTATTGGTGCTCAAGTATGATTCTTATTATTATTAATGTTGAAACCAGTTTTTGCTTCTAGAAACTGTGATAACTATTTACTGTCACTTTTGATAAATGTAATGCATCCTTGATGAATAAGAGTGTTACAAATCTTTTTACTGGAGTAAATCTTTAACACAAAGATTTGTTTAGACTTTGATGTCATTATTCATTTCAGCCTGTCATTTTTTAGATCTAATTCTAACTGCTAGACTTTTTAAAATCTTTGCTCATAAAAAACAGCAGATTAATATTACAGTTTTTTCAGTGCATACACTGTAAAAAAAAATATTTTCATGATTTGTTATCACAACTTTTTATCTTTTGTCAAATCAACTTCGATAACTAATGTGTGAAGATAACATACTATTTTGAGTTTCTGTTTATTAAACCATTCTTCTTCATTGTATTAACTCAAATTTTTAATTACAATGAACTAAAATTAAGGCAACAAGGTAACTTGCTTTTTTAAGTTAAACCAAATTTTTTTTTACAGTGTGACGACTATCAGATGTTATTAAGATTATACGATAACTATGTGGACTATTAACTTAACATGCATTTCATCATTAACACATGAAACTCATGACGGCTACCTGCAAGTCTGTGAGGACATATCAGAAGTGATCAGTCTGATTAAATGGACATCAATTACCAGAACCTGTGAACATTTAGAAAAATTTGAATTACAACAAACTCAAAATTTTAAGGCAACAAGGTAACTTGCTTTTTAAAGTTAAACCAACATATTTTTTTTACAGTGTACTTTGATAAAAATGCAAAGTAATATTCTGTGGGAAAAAAATATATAATGTGCACAAAGACAAATTGCTTTGGACATGCAGTGTCTGGGTAGAGATTGCAGGCGCATTATCTTACCGAGCCATTGCGCATGGAAATGATCACTGACATCATGACAGTCTAGATGAAATGTGATGTGATACACAGATGGACTAAACCTAAATTGACATTTTTAAAAAAGGTTTGATTTTATATGAATCATCTTCATGGTCCATTTGGGTCCTGGCCAGTTCAAACACCAAGAACCGCTTGACAGATGTGAAATCATTTGAGGAACATGTTTGCGTGTGTTTGTTTTATGCAGAGTGTGACTGACAACTAAAGACACGTTTCTGACAGTTCACTGTCCACCAAATTTATACGCACACCAAACGGCTCACGGGTCATGATGGTGTGGATAGATTGCGACAGGCAATAAAAGCAACAAGGGTGCATAGAGCAATGCAGCAGAACAAAGAAAACTCCAGCTGATGTTATTTGCAGCTCAATCATTTGTTTGATACATCATATATCAGCAAGAAAAGTCAGTTTCTGTTGCATGAAAAATATAACAAAAACTCTAGTCCAATTTGTCAAATCCATTTCATTTAGTAAATTATCCTCTTTTGATACAATGTCTTGTTAATGGGCCGAAACCCCAAAGAAACCAAAGCAGACCACATAATTAATGGGGAGACTAGGAGAGGGTAATGAAATGGGTTTGCAAGCTACGACTTTGTTACCGCAAACTTCAAACAGCATCCATAACTGCAGCCAGAACCAGAGAGAATAAAACACAGAGCCATCTGTCTAGGCCCCTATGACAACACTAGTTAGAGTCACACACACACACACACACACACACACACACACACACACACACACACACACACACACACACACACACACACACACACACACACACACACACACACACACACACACACACACACACACACACACACACACACACACACACACACACACACACACTGGATTTCACATAACACAAGGTGCATTGACCTTCTAAACACGCACTTACTCGATCACGCAAAGGTGAAGTCGCAAAGCAACACAAACACAAATGCGGACACTAACAACATCTCGAAATGAACTCTCCACTACCTGAGGGGCTTCATACGTTAATTATTTATTTACACATTTTAAATATTGATCAGGTGGGGGGATAGCAAATGTGCAATTGAACTGCAGGAGGTTCTGTTCACTCTGAGATAAATGGGAAATGTGCCACGACATGAGGTTTTATCTCAGTGTGAGGCGAACTCGCACGCTTTACAGTAAAAGACTGCTGATCGCAGGCCAAACATGCTTTGCATTTGTAATAGGCACACTTAATGTATATTAGTTGTTGCTTTATTGAATGCAATGGAAAGAAAATCAACAAATGCATCATGATCACATCAGTGGTCAGTAGCTGGTCATTTTTCTGGCATTCATTTATTTCTCAACATTGGTCTTGTTTTATTTATTTATTATTTACAGTGACTGATGGGTCCCCAGCAAACAAAAATGTGAAAAGTGTTGCTCATTTCTAAATGTTCTCCAAATGTTCAAGACTTCCATTTTTTGGGGGTAATGTGAACGTTAGAGAACATTAGGGAAATGTTTTCCCTATTTTCTCATTTTGCAAGTATTATGGGAACATATAGGCTACTTTTGAATGTTATCTGAACCTTCTGAAAAAAAGTATACATTGGTCTAACGTCTGCCTAAAAGGTGATGAAAATTTTGTGCTAATGTTTTGCTAACGTTATTACTGTAAAGACCAGATAACTGTCAACAAATGTTCTATTGTTGTTACTGGAAGAACATTTGTTCATTACCTTGAGAGAACAAGAACGTGAGGGAAGTTCTGAGAACCTTCCCTGCTGGGTCGATCGATCGCCACAGAAGTGGGAAAAAAACGTGGAAAATAATTTAAAATAACTTTTACTGTAAAAGGGATTATGCTTCCCATGTCTCTCACACAGTTTGGCTTAATCTTTCCCTGGACACGCTGAGTAGCCTACTAGTGTGCAAGTGGCACAAATGGTCGATAATGAAAACAATATTCATCATGATTATGTGTGACGGAACGTTTTACTCAAGTCAAAATTCAGTAAATCTCCACAAAAACGAGTCAAATATGGACTGAGGGATAATAGGGCCTACTCGCGACCGACGCATATACTCATTTAGCTACACAAATAAATGGAACACCTTGAGAAATCCTCTTTTTAAAGAGGACCCATTATGCTCATTTTCACACGATGCAATACAAGTCTCAGGTGTCCCCACCTCCCAGAATGTGTCTGTGAAGTTTAAGCTCAAAATACCCCACAGATAATTTATTATACCATGCTGTTTTCGTGTATCTTTAAATGCAAATGAGCTGCTGCTCCCCAAACCCGCTTTCCAGAAGAGGGCGGAGCCTTTACAGCTCGTACCTCTGATACTCTGCCAAAACTAAAAAATCTGCTTGGTTTTGATTATTATCTCTATCGCGGTGACATTACAGTACTTCATCATGAACGTTTATTATCTACATGCGTTTTAAAGCCATGTCAGTCTAAACTTCTGATGTATGGTTTTCTGAGGCACACACAACCAAATCACGCGCACAAAAAGCTGGCTGTCAGACAGACGGCGCGTCAGTTTTAAAAATACCATTATAAAGCCTACCGAAAATATACAGCATATTATTTACTGTTTGAGTTTTGATAAATCATCTTCCTGCTGTAGCAGATGACTTAGCCAAATAACAGGTCTGGATCTGTGAGTCCATCTTTCCCCTACATTATATGACAACAAAAGCACTTGAACACAACACACTGGTATACCAGTTCACACTCACAAGTGGAATATATCATCTTTTCCATAGCACGTGAAGGCTCCATTATACCAGCTATGCAAAATTTTAACAATTTAAAATTGATATTAAAATATATTTAGAAACAATATCCAAATGTAAAAACTTAAAAGCAAGAAAAACTACACAGCTGTTTAATAGGTAAAAAATATTTTCTGTAAAATGCTTTTCTTTCCCCTTACATGCATGGTTATATGTACTCCTGTATGTAAATGATGTTTTGTTCTTATTACGTTTTTTATAAATAACATTTTATTTAAAATAAAATAACAAAAAAATATATATAGGCTATATAAAAAAAGAGGGAAAATTACTTATTCTGAAACACTGCTTATCATTTATAGGGATTAAAAAAGGAGTGGGTGGATTTTTACCATTATAGTGTGGTTGTGTACACACTCTGTCGACACACATTTATGTTCAAATACCATGTAAAAGTGAATTCTGCAATTTTTAACTTGACATGGCGTTTAAACTGGACACTGAATGCTGAACTCCGGTCAAGCCAGTCGTGATGAAAAGTTTGTGTACTTAGGGCCAGATTTACTAACAGCTTGCGCCAGCGTAAACCCTCTTTTGGCATTAAAAACTACTGTCAGGATTTACTGAAGACACGCAGTGAAAAATTAGCGCTGAAAAGGTATGGACAGGACAGGGTTAATTTTGTGGCTGACCTTATTGCAAATGCATTTAGGAGTTTCCCTTTCAGACGCAAATTTTATGGGAGGAGAGTATTTAAATGAATCATCAAGGTGATTTAGTAAGGTTTGCGCTAGTCAATTTACTGGTATTTGCGCTATTATTTTATGCATGTCTTAAACCAGATGCTAATTTACGCTGCTCTTTGTAGATTGTGTTGGTTATTATGGAAATGATCCGGCTGCATCGGTTCTTTAATTTGCTCGTAGATCATGTGCAGAACTTTTCTCTCCTGTGTGCTTGTATGGAATTGTGTTCACACACTAATTTGCCCTGTTAAATCTGGCCCTTATGCTAATTTTAATAATGTGTGTGAAAAAGAAAAGTAGCCTTGGTATCTCTGGGAAACGCTACTGGGCAGAGACTCAAACATTTTCAACATCATTACTGTTTATTGTAATTATATTCTAGGCCAGAAATGTCATAACATATATCCTAATATCTATAGTGTATAATATCTTGCTTGCTGGCCTCAAAGATTTTGGTAGAATTACATTTGATAGAATAGGCTATACAAACAAGGAGAGTACCTACCAGCAGCAATTTTTTTTTCTATTTCAAGCACTGGTTATCAATGAAGATATAGAGTGTGAATTGATCTGGATCTTTTCTGATGCTGGTTTGGTGCTCTAATTGCCACTGAATAATTCAGACACTCTTTGCTGGCTTGTTTGGAGAGATAAAGGTATAGGTCTTGAGCCCAACATCGAACCCAGTTACTCACTATTTTCTGGAAAAGCCACATTTCATGTCAGGACATGTCTTAAAACGCATAGATCTGATGTACAACAGCCGTAAAAATCTAAGCCACACTTAAAAATGTAAAAATTAGCAAAAGATGCAAATAAATGCTGCTAGAGCTTTTCTCGGAAGAACTGACTTTCTTTTTCTTTTGTATTAACTTGGTGGATGCATGAAGTCAGTTCTCCTCAAGTAAATTCACACACTTTTTGGAACCACATCGTTCATCACTTTATCAAACACTTTATTTGAAATCTTATATCAGTTGTTTCATTATCCAATTTATTATTATTTGGTGAAATGTTTTGCATTTTTATCCATGGAAAACCATGATCAGCTGCTTCCGTGTTAAGCGGTTGGTTCCAGGTCTTGGAACATCCCCCTTGAGTTTATGCAACTTTAATGTCTTCAGACCCTGCACAGTTTCCTTATTTCACTAAAAATACAACACTGGAATTACTTATGCATGGCCTCACAGAAGAATGCTGATCTCTACTTTAACCTCAAAATGCATCTGTTTTTTTGCTATATTTCCCCCATGAAGTAAGTGTTATTTCCATCATTAAGGTGTCTTTAGTCATATTAAATAATAGTTTTAAAATTTGGTTTGCTATTTTATATTAAAAGGGAGTTTGTATTAACCAGTGTTTGGGAAAGTTAATGCGTCACAATATTGCATTACTCCCTAAGAAAGAAACTAATTGCGATACTTATTTTATATACTTAGTAACTTATATACTTAGTATCTTTATAGAAAGTTATGCATTACGTTACTTTTCCGTAACTTTTTCTCACCTTGGCTGGGCTTGCTTGTTTGTTTTTAATAACAAAAAAAACAAAAGTTAAATTTTCTGGCAAATGTAAAGGCTCTTTAGTGAAATGTATATGTCTCAGGCTGAAGAAAATGCTAAGTCAGTCAATAAAAATGTGAAAACAAAGTAACTTGCATTACTTATTTGAAAAAGTATCTCAGATATGTTAGTGTAAATTTAAAATGAATGCGTTACTTACTTGAAAAAGTAATCATTACGTAACTCGCGTTATGCGTTTGTTACATCCACCAGCTGAAGTGCCCATGATCTCCTTTGCTTTCCCATCATGAACAATTGGCTCATTATTGACTCATTATTGTTTGACCACTTCTACCTGTGTGTCAATTACCCCCAAACACTACAGTTTTTCTGAATTGCTAAAACATATTTCTTTCTCAAAACCTTAAACACAAAACCAAATCTTCAAACTACATTCAAAGAACATCTGACTGTTTGGGCAAAATCAAATTGCCTCAAATAAATTTTTTTTCATCTGTGTTCAAAATCAAATAATGCAAGTTTCAGATCATACACAGCGAGTCAATATTATAAACACTACAGATCTTTCATTAGACATAAAAAATTGGAGAACACAGCATCCAAAGCATGCAGTACATAAAAAAGTATAGTTTTTCACAACTTAAAGTGGTAAGGTGAATAAATATACTGTATGTACTGCAAGTATACTGAATATTGCTGAATGTCTGTACATTCAGCATTGCATACTGTAAAAATACAGTAGTCCAACTGCAAAAGTCCAAAAGGTAAAAAAATGAAAGTGTTACTGTACACTCAAAAGAGTTGTGCAACTGCAAAACCAAAGTCAGTGAGAGATTGATTCTGCCTCAACATCACGTCTTTGTTCTGGGTCCAGCCTGAGGACTTTGTCCACATCACAAGCAATGTTGTCTCATGCCAGGCAAAGGGAAAAACCCTTGTGTGTGTCGGATCCTGTCCACATCTTGCTCTTTCTCGTCCTCATCCTCTTCCTCTTTCTCCTCTTACTTTCTTTTCAGATTGTTTCCATCTTTTGTTGGTATCAACATTCAGTGCACCTGCACCACCTGTGTTTGATCACATTAGAAATAAGTGTGAACAATTTTGTGTCGTTGTGTGTAAACAATGACAACTGTGTTGTAGTTGTGTTTCACGTTTACCATGGCTGTTTTTAGCCTTTTGCAACACAAGTGCATCACAGTGTGATGTGTGTTTTAGTGAGTGGGAATGTGTTTAGAAGAGTGCAAAATGAGTGCATGAGATTTGCGATTTATTCGACAAATTGATTTAGGCTTTTGAGAATTTGCTTCAGAGAATGGGGTTTAGTGTTTTAACAATTCAGAAAAACTGTAATACCTATTTTTCTCAATATCTGTGTAATAAAAAAAGAGATGTTTTTAAGTTAATTCCCCATCTATTGTCTCTAAATGTCATGGCAGACAATGACTACTACAATGTCCATGTTCAAATGTATATTTGGTAGACAAAAACGGCAAGTTACACAAACTAAATGAGGGCATGTCAGTGACTTAACGCAACATCAATTATATTTTAAAAGAGAACCTTGTGCATTTTTAAAGTCTACAAGAGTATTCTTTAATTATTAATACCTTTTCCAAATAAGGGCGTCTCCAAATATCCCTTATAGAATTTAGCAACAAATTTGTCCCCAAACTAAGTACATCCAAAATCCCCAAATGATCTTAAATAGGCCTGTATATATGTTACTGACAAACTTTTTACTGACAATATGCATCAAATTATATCCCATGCAGTTTTGACCTGCAAATATTCCTTAGAGCAAAATGTGTTCTAGAGTTAAGCTTGGCTTCTGATTTGTATTTCTATATGCAGATTTTCCAACTATTCCTGCTAATCAGCATTTAGACCTCATTTTAGCTTTTGGATGACAAAGTCAGGCTTTCTGGCTGATAAAGCAGTGCCGTTGTTTTAAAGTCATCAATTCAGCGTTTCCACAGAAAACAGATGGTTTTTATTCAGTGTTGTGTATTTGCTTAACCTGGAGCCACTATAGGTGAGAGATCCTTCTGCTTTTGACAGGATGTCACACCGGTTAGGCTGAAGTGAACAGACGGTGTTGTTAAAGGTACTGGATCACAAAAAGAAAATCCCAAGGGAATACTAATTGATTTTTTTTTTTTTTTTTTTTTTTTTTGCATAATTTGACATTCAGTTTTATTTATATAATCCTTTTCACAATACTTTTTTTTTTTTTTCAAAGTAGCCTTACAGAGCCTCAATGCCCCCAGTGAACAAGTCAAAGGTGAAAGTGGCAAAGAAAAATCTCAATAAGACTCAGTTGGGAAAACCCATTCTCAACTGACTGGCACATAGCAATGCACATGTGACAAATATGATCTACGCATAACGTGTAATAGGAAATATACTAGCAGATGCTTATTGAATAAATAAATAAATAATAATGTTATATATAGCAGGGTCTTATTTGATTTATAAATTATTCTTGATTTATACATGTGAGAATTTTCCACAAAGATTTGAAGCAAACTATAATGTGGATTTTTAAATCAGTTTCTTGCAATGAATAAATATTACAAATGTACTGCAAACATGCTCTGTTATGTTCTGTGGAGATTGACTTACCATTTAATGTTTTTATGCTTGCAGTCACAGTGATGTATGGATCAATGATAAAGCAAAAAAAATGTTGTCTGCATCTATAAATCTATTAAAATGCATTAAAATGTATGGATGCTGTAAGATGTTTTGTTGTAAATTGACAAGAAAACCATAAAATAGAGAGAGGACACAAAGGAGCGAAAAATATTTGTTCACCTTTTTCTGAAAAGGCATATTTTGTTTGGGTCAAATGGAGTAACCCTAAAAAAAAAACATACTAATATGACTAAAAAACGTTTTTCTATTGTTGTTGTTTTTTTGTTAGATAAATAATTAAGCTCTATGAACGTGTATTTTTTACTTTTTGCTTGGTTACATTATTATTTAAGAAAGTTATATGCAGAAATGTAAAAGTACATTTCACAATGTCTAAATCCTCTGATTTCAATAGATCTGTCTGAGCTAATCAAAAACAGTAATCAAATTGAAATTGAAGCTTTCCCCCCCACCACTATAGCTCATGCATTTTGCAGAAATGTAACTCCATTCTAATAACGAGTTGTGCTTGAGGTCCTTAGCAAAATATATTGCAGAAAATTACAATAAAAGAGATGAAAATAAACAGCAACACTCCCCAAACTGAACATGAGGGGTAGAGTGACCAGCACAAACTGCATGACAGCATACGTGGAGTGAAGAGAGAGAGAGAGAGAGGGAGAGACACACACATTTAGAGAGCGACAGAGCGAGAGGAAGGGAGGGGAATCGAGCTTTTAGGAGATTTGATAGAGATTAGAAGCGGCACAGTGTTGAGAAATACTGCATGTTCGATATGAATCTCATTTCATGGTGAAAACGCAGAGCGAGGCGAGAACGCGGACAGAACTGAGGAACGCGACACTGAATGAATGAAACAATGGAAAAGAGCTCCGGCTTTCTTTAAACAGGTCATAGGTGATCTCAATAGGTCATAGGAGAACTAAACAAATGACAAAATCTGCAGGTGGTTTGAGTGAGTCGTAATGTATTCGAGGGTTTGAGGAGAAGTCGTGGATGTCTCGGCAGACTTGGAGAAAGTTCAACATCAGGATGAACAGGTAAAATAATCGGACAATGATGTTTATGTTGTAAATCTAAGTTTGTGTCGTGTTGTAAATCTTTAACACGTGTCGTTTGTCGCGCGCGCCCACAAAGTTTATTCGTTTTTCAGTCAGTTTTTTTTTTACTCATTAAAACATGATACAATGGACGGACAAAAAGTACCATGGTGTTATCATGTTTTTATTACCCTTTTCCTTTTCTTTTTTTATTCATGCAACACGGTAGCTACTCCAAGAAACTATGTAGCCTAAATGGAGCAGTAGCCTAAATGAATTAAATATCAATCATACAGTACCATGTACAAATCAAGGTATCATGGTTTTGGACACTATTGCATTCCTTGAAGTACAATGTAAATTCCATGCTATTTGAATATGCGGTAACACTTTATTTTACATGTTCTTGATACATATGTTAGGCTACATGTTCTTACCATAGTAATAAATTATGCATAATTAGGCTACATGCAACTAACAGAAAACCAAACCCTAATCCTACCCTAACCTATAGTAAGTATGTTGTTCATTAATATACTCAGTACACACACATATATATATTTTACAATGTAACAATGACACCTGAAAATAAAGTGTAACTGAATATGCTTAGGATATTATGCATTGTACCATGGAAATAGTTTTTTTGGGACAAAGAACCATAACATCTTTTAGGAAACTATTATTATGGTTATATTATGGTATTCTTTGAAGTACCTTGGAATACAATCTGCATACTGTGCCTTGTATATGGTAAATGCATATGGTAAGTAGTAATCATGCATTCAGTATCATATGTATTATTTACCATCATCTAATAACATCACTGTATCATGGTACTTTTTTGTAAAGGTAAATAAGCCGTATTTAACAGATTAGTTCGTAAAATATATTAATCAAATTTTTATTACATTTTTAATTCAACATTAAAGATGTTGAGCATTATATAATGTAATGTTTGTTAATGTGATTGATGGACATTATTATAAAGTGTTACCCTTTATTCAACTGTTCTGAAACCTCTGGCATTCCCATCATGTTTTATAGAATGTGATACGCCTTTCTCAAATTCAATAGTGACTGTAAACGAAACTGGCATTAAAATGCTGCTGAAATTGCAGATATTCCACAATGTTTGCATTTAGTCAACACAAGGCAATCTCAAGACATGGGCAAACATAATGGGAAGAAATGGGCTGTGATTTTTAATTTTTTTCTCCGTTAGGAAAAGCCATTCTGATCATTTCATCAATGCATCTTTAATCCTGTATGGATTTTGTTTACTTGATGTGCCTCTATTATGCAAATTTAGTGTAGTGAGCACATGATGTGTATAAACATTGGAAAAGGACATAGGTCTGCATTAACAGTATTGGATGCATTATTTCATAATGTAGATATTCATAGGCCTTGACGTGTCAATCATGATTACACAAAAGAGGAGTTAAGTAGCTCTTGTAAGGCTTTGACAACCATAGCAATATAGATGACTTTTGTGCATTCGTCTGAAGCTCCTTTTATCTGCTTTCCATGTCCTGTAGGATGAATTCCTACTTTCTTAATCCATGCTATAAAGTCTGTTGAGTCTCTTTGAATTATCATTGCAACAGTGAACCCCCTGTCGGCTGTGTCATGCTTCTGTGCATGAGAGGTCAGCATTTAAAAGTCTTCCGTTTGTGTGAACACAATGTCATGTGTCGTCAGGGATATTGCAAAAAGTGTTGTAGCTGCTCCCTGTGCCCTCTCGCATAATGTCAAGAATTCACAGTGTGAGATCTTTGTTTGATAACGCGTGTGTTCTGTGAGATGGCTCTAGAAAAATCTGCAAGAGTTCATGTGAAATCCTTCACGACAGAAGTGATTTTTTTTGCACTCATGGGCACTTAGTTCCATATGCAGGAGATTTTTTTTATTTTTTTTGCCAACCACCTGAGCCATAAAAGCCATAGACAGTGAGACTAATTATCGTTGAGAAGCAAGAAAATTATGTAATGATAACTCTGATTGGCTGATGGCAGCACAGAACTGAACAAAATCTTCAGTAGTGGCTTTTGACGTCTGCCATGATTTGTATATATTTTATTTCAAGTTTTTAACATAATATACAAAGCAAGGAGTAAAAACAAATAGCGGTGGGAATCATTTGGTACCTCCCGATTCGATTCAAACCGATTTTTGAGGTCATAATTCGATAATTCGATAAAAAAATTAATTCTCAATGAAGATGAAGGAAGATGTTTTTGTGTCCAACGCTGTAGTAATGGCGTTTACCAGCTAACCATCCTAACCTTGGTTGTAATATTTAAATGGGTGGTTGATTATGATTTCACTTTTTTTTACTTTAGTTAGTGTGTAATGTTGCTGTTTGAGCATAAACAACATCTGCAAAGTTACAATGCTAAAAGTTCAAAGCAAAGGGAGACATTTGCTTTTAAAGAAATTTATTTTTAAGGACTACAACAAACGGCTGGTAGGGACTACACGACATTCCTCTCGGGTTAGTGACATCACCAACCCTAGAATTTACATAAACCCCGCCCCCTGAACACGATTTATAGATTATCAAGACAGAATATGCTAATTAATGACTAGAAGATAACTACACATAAGCTACATACATTCATCAACTAACCAATCTGAAATGTCCTGTTGCATTCTACACGTTGTCACTTCTTCTGGAGTCTCTCCATCATTGTCTGAATCCGGTTTGAACATAAAAGGCGAAAAGTTTTTGAAATTTTCAGTGCATGTGTGTGTGAGGTAAAAGGACAGGAGCTGTTGTAGCTCCGCTCCCTATGTTGGGAGCAGCAGCTAATTTGCATTTAAAGGAACAGACACAAAACGGTGCGTTTTTGCTCACCCTCAAAAAGTAAAATTTTAACATGCTATATAAAAATATCTGTGGGGTATTTTGAACTAAAACTTCACATACAGACTCAGGGGACATCAAAGACCTATTTTACATCTTGTGAAAAGGGCATTATACCACCCCTTTAAGTTTTCCTGGTAGCAATCAGAAATGCCCAGATATGACATTACAAGTTCTATCATGGTTTTAGTTGGTCAAAATTCTGAAATTCAACAGAACATTTTTCTGTATTTACACTGCAGGTCTTGATAACAAAGTTTTTGATGACGTTTTTTGACGACCCGCTTACATCATCTTTTAAAAGTGACCCGTATCCGATATTTGCATATACACATTTACCTGCTTACATGGCAGATGCAAATGCACGTATCCGATTCATATCAGATTTACTTTCACATATGAGTGAGGCGGAGGCCCGAAACTGATCTGAGAATATCGGAATCCATGTGCTTTTTTCCGGCTTACACGTCGCCGGTCATATCCGATCTGTGCCACATGAGAGGAAAAAAATCGGAATTGGGTCACTTGAACCATGAAGTGTAAATGGGGCCTTAAGCTGTGTATGTGTCGCATTGGTTGCATGACATAGGCCTTGTCCCAAATCAGACACTTGATGTGCATTTCTTGTGATGGTCATATGTTGTATGTGTCAGTGAATCCAACCAGACCGTAGCATGTCTCATTTGTCATTTTATGATTCTGAAGGGATCTTTCTGGGATTCGCCCTTTTGCCTGATGTGGACTATTACCTGTCCTTTTATGCATCATTACATCAGCAAAGTATGCTCATGTTGGGCGGCATTTGAGACTGGACCACATTTTGCTGTGACTCTAGCTTGTTTTCTGCTCAATGTAGGATTTGCCAAAGTCCCTTTTGTCCAATATATCCTGAATGAACCCTCATATCCAGGTAACAAGAAGATGAATGGGTTTTCAAAATACCCCCAGTGTATGTTACAACTATTACGGACAGTCTATTGCAAAGACCCTCAGCTTATATCCGAACTGCTGACCTCATTATTGCAGAATGGTCCATCTTAATCCAGGTACAGTTCCTGTATGCGACACGCTCTTTTGTGGCGGGTCACTTTGACTTCGTCTAGTAGTCTATCATTTCAGAACGAGTTCTCTCAAACTTCTCTCCAACGACTCCTAATGGATATCAGCTGCACGATTTAGGTCTAATACGATGGAAAAAAGCCCCCAATGATTTGTTGTATTATCCATTATTCCAGCCCTTCATTTCTGAAGAGTGATCACATTATCTTGAGTAAGTATGTCACGCTGGGAATGACCTCACCATTTGTCACCAGCCCAGACACCCGAATGGGCATTAATAGTTTCAGCTGATGAATTTTAAAAAGCATTAACTGGGCCTCTGTTCACAGACTACGAAATGAAATTGGGATTTCGGTTGAACATGAAAATACCAGAAATGTGTTTTTTTTTGGCTGAGGGATTAAAGAAATTGTGTTAAGAAATGAATGATTTATCCTTTTTCCTTTGCAGAGGCCATTCCTAATAATTAGGTTTCTGCTTTAATTCAAGTTCTTAGTGATATAATGCTTAAGTTAATTGCATATATTGAAGGAAAAGCAAAGAAACTCAGTGAAAGACAGAAATCTATTATAATAGTCTTCTATTGTTGAGTGCTACAGCGAGTCATATTAGTTGCCTCTGATGTGCAAATGATTTAGAAAGCGTTTTCCTCTCCCCTTTCAAATGCCTCATAAACATGTTGCTTTTTATCATGGGGTGGTCTTCTTCATCGGTGGCTTTTATAGCTTGTTTACAGGTTTGTCTCTTTCTTTAGATGGGATCAGCATTGGGAGGCGTCCTGTGAAAACCGTTCGCCCTGTCTGAATGCACAAAGCGGTCTTGCGTTTATTTTGATGCCACATTACAGCATGCGCCCCCTGTGCTCTGAGTGCCAACCATGCGAGGTCCTTCAAAAACAGTGATTACTGTGATTAGATGATGCCACCATGGATTATTGAAACAGCCCATTATGTTTAACAGCTTCAAATGATGTTTTATCACCGTGAAAATGATATTTACCAGAGAGAGCGCGGGGAAAAGCTTGTCTCCTTCGATTACCGCCTGACGTTGTGCCTCTGCCACTTTAGTGCCAGTCTGGAATCAAATTACTTCTCACAAGGAAATGAACTCACTTTCAAAACAATTAGTTTGCAGTATTAAATATGTCTTTTAATTTCAGAAGTAGCAATGGGGTGCTCTGGCACTTTACACACACATCTCCGCCTCATGTAAGGGGGAAACAAATGTTTGATAACAGTAAGGGAGACTTATTTCTTTGCTCTAGATATTCAATCTGATTTGTGTTAGCTCAATGAATTTAAAGGGAAGGCAAGAGAAAAAGCCTTTGGCAGGCGGGACGAGAAGCTGGCGAAAAGAGCATAAGGGTTTAGGATTTGATTAGACTACTCCAAGCAAATGCAATATCCAGTTCCTACTGTAAATGCAATCAAGGCTCATAAAGAACTGAAACACCAGCGCTCGATATCTGAAGTTTCCTTGCTGAACACCTGTCACTGAGTAGATGTTGCAGTTTTGAGCTAACGCAAGGCAACTGCAGCAAAAGGCAGATGCATTCGCTACAGCGATGCCGATGTGCTCTGGAGTGTGATGTAAAATTTTCATCAAAATGTAATGCTTCTCTACTAAGAGGTTCTGAAAGCTGTCAGATGCAGCCCCAATGATTTATCCTTCCACTCCCGTACATAAACCATGGCTTGTGTTCGGAATGGAGTTATTGTGTAATGTTGACTGCGTGCTGCAAAAAAAACAAACGAGTTAGTCTGCTTTTGACTTTGGCAGTCGGATTCAATAATTAGTATGGAAGGTGATGTTAAAAAATCTGTTAAAGCTTTTTACCTTCATCATTTTCTTGCTACTTCTCAAATGCCTTTTTAGAGCCCGAGCACCAATGGTACATTTATTATTATTTTAATTTGATTATAAATTTTAATATCTTTTATATTTTTACTTTTACGTAATAAAGCCTTTTAAAAATATTGACTGCACTGACACTATCGGTAGAAGCTGAATAATTACACTATTGTCTTCTGTAGAGCTGTTTTATAGCAAAATTGAGCTTGTTTCATAATTAATCAACTTTTCACAGTTATTGAATTAAACTGAATCAACTCTGAACTGAAATGAGCTGAATGACGACGCTATTACAGCTGCTTTACAGCAGAACTTGAATTTGTCTCATATTTGATGGAGTTTGCATCATTAATTTTGTTACTTTGTTACCTGTTTATTACTCTGAAGCTGCGTTCAGGCACCTTTTTTTTGTATAAAGCGCTATAAAAATAAAAGTGATGTGACTTGACCAATGTTACAACTAAAAATAATCAAACAATGCCATATGTATATGTGCAAAGAGAGTAAATATCACTTGTGAATAGAATATTTTATTGTCATTTCCATTCAAGTCAAGCTGTAATAGATACCGTTTTATAGTAAAATATTATTATTTAATAAGAAAATATTATTTATATATATTTTTTAATCGTTTCTAGGATGCATAAAATGCTTGAAATTAGTCTCAGCAAAGACATATTTTTCAAGTGATGGAAAAAATGTCATTTCCATCACTGTCATTTCCACAGAATGCTACAGTGTGAAACAAAATCATTAGAGACATGCTGGAGATGACATTTGTTGATTCAGGAAAATGACAAATATGACAGAATTCTCCTGTGTTACATCTATAAATAAACTAGTTCGTTTATAGTCAAAATCACTGAAGAAGCATCATCTTGATTCTCATGGTAATTCATCTGTTCATATACAGGTCTGTTCATCTTTCCCCGATGGATTACTCTTTCTTGCATCTCTGAGTAACGGTATGATCATCCTATAGAGAAGAGCAATATTCTACACACTCTCTCAACCTCAAAGATAACTTTTCTTGCATTGAAGATTTAGCTACTGGCTACAGTCTCTCTCATTCTTAGCTGGATTCTGTCTTTTCTCTTGCTGCTTTCTGAGCAAATTCAATCTTCCATTGACCTTTGAACCCTTTGGAGAGGCACTCATACCACAGCTGGTCTTACAATCAGTACACATCAGAGCAGTTGGGATCCATTCCCTGGAGCTTCACCACACGCCAGCCTATATCACTCTCCATTCACAGGGTTTCAATGCAGTGCCTTCCCCAGTGGATGCTTTCAGAATAAAATCCTGCATTCTTTAATGCATATTGTATCTGGTCTTGTTTATGATGTGTTATACATTGTGCATGAATAGTTAGAGAGTACTAGAAATTCAAATTACTCTTATTTCTTTCCATAAAACACTATTGTAGAATCATTGTCATAAGAGCATGTTGTGAATCTGTTGATTTCAATGGGAATTGTGCATTGTAAGAATGAAGAGTGACACTTAAAAAGTTTCAAGTTTTGCTCTAGCACACAAGTTTTGCTCTGTGAGGTGGTTGCCAATTTGATTCATTATGTTTATTTTTTTGTGTGTTACAATTTGGTTGCTAGGGTGGTCTGGGTTGCTAGGTGGTTACTTACTGACCCAAGTCAAAAGGGCATGCAGGACTTGCATGAGTTTAATATGTTAGAGTTATGGCTGCATGATTAATCGAAATAAAACCACATTTTTTATATGGAAATTGCAATAAAGAAATGAAGACAGCCAGAAATAATAGTTTTGTAATTTTATAGTTCTAATGTAGTTTTAATGTCACCCCCCCTTTGTTTATCTCCTACAGGTTCCTCAGATAGTGGATGAACACTAACGTGTTTGATTCATTATGACGTCACGCCCTCCTCCATTCTTACTGAACCGTGAGGTCGGGATGTTCCGGGTTTTAAGTTGGAGCAGCTGTCAATCTACCACATGGCCACGCCTCTTGTGGATTCTGTGGGTGTGGCTAAGCCCGTGTTCATCGGTTCACCACCACTCGCACCCACACTCCATCAAAATCCCTGGAGACATCACTTTGGGAGGCCTTTTCCCAGTCCATTCCAGGGGTCCTGCAGGGGTCCCGTGTGGAGAAATAAAGAAAGAGAAAGGAATCCACCGGATGGAGGCCATGCTGTACGCCCTGGACCAGATCAACAGTGACCCAGAACTACTGCCCAACATCACACTAGGGGCCCGAATTCTTGATACATGTTCCAGGGACACTTATGCTCTAGAGCAGTCTCTGACATTTGTCCAGGCACTCATTCAGAAAGACACGTCTGACATCCGCTGCTCCAATGGCGAACAACCAATCATACGCAAGCCTGAGCGTGT
Organism: Phoxinus phoxinus; assembly: GCF_949152265.1. Taxonomy (NCBI): domain Eukaryota; kingdom Metazoa; phylum Chordata; class Actinopteri; order Cypriniformes; family Leuciscidae; genus Phoxinus; species Phoxinus phoxinus. The sequence continues at coordinate 30,190,966 of NC_136890.1, read as the reverse complement.
GGTGGGCGTGATAGGGGCGTCAGGCAGCTCGGTGTCCATCATGGTGGCCAATGTCCTGCGATTGTTTGAGGTGAGAACCCATCTGCATGTATGTGAGTGAGCAAATCAATATATTGTACGTACCTGGGTTATGCAAAATTAAATTATCCATCCATCCATCCATCCATCCATCCATCCATCCATCCATCCATCCATCCATCCATCCATCCATCCATCAATTTGATTTGCAATTTAGCATAATGTTTGCTACCTCAATTCATAACCAATTCAAATTCAAGAATGTTCTGAATGAGACATATGAATTGGTATATATGTATACTTTCTTCAGCTTGCAGTGATTTCAACATGTTCCTGGATCAATATCTTTGTTGGTCCCGGAGCTACAATCTGGAATTCCTGGAACGACAACAAATCAGAAATTCAGATTTTACAAATAGTTTTAGGTTTACATCAACCTTTCATTTCCCTTTGATTTTAGGGGTAGTTTTAGTTTGATAGTCTGATTTTCACATTGACCCTATCATTTTTATTCCTTTGTACACCCATACCTTAGGGTTTGCCCCATTATACCTGTCAATCTGCTTCAAAATGGATGCTTGACTGGATCTCGATGCCTACAGGCCAGGACCTGCCGTTAATTGACAAGCAGGATTAGATAGACCAACTAATCATGGATTCAGCCTCTATCTCTTTGGTATCCCACAGGATTTTTACTATTAGTTCGGCTTTGTCTTAAATCCAGCAAGCATTTAGGCTAATTTTTATTCTCAACAGCTCTAGATTCTGATTCTATGCAGTACCAAACTTTCAATTCTCAAATGATGTTGCAGTGGTTGTGCTGTTTGGTGCAGCAGTCATTAAAATTGCGTTCTGCGCTCGTTGAATTTTAATGGGAAGGTTTGGAGAATTCGCGTCTGGACCGCAATAACACTGGGCTGACATTACAAAGCTCCATGTGTTGTGGCGACAAATGTTTCATCCGCATCTCGAAATGCCAACCTCCCGTGATGCTTGCCATGGTGGGGGAAACTATCATTGCATATCATATTCACTTTGAGCAGCAATCATATTTAGTGATCCTCATCCAAACACGCAGAGCTTTAAAACCCTGTGATACTTTATTTTGCATCGTTGAACTAACTTTACTCTGTCATTAATTGTGGCAACTGCTTATTATGTTTAAAATGTTGCAGTTTGATTTAAACCCCACATTGTTCGTGCATCATATGATCTCTTATCATCTCAGCCCAATAATAGTTGCTAAACATTTTCTGGAAATAAATCTTGCATATGCATGAGTGAACTTGTGACTCAGAGTGTCCAATTTGCTTGTCTGAAAAACTGGTGAGTGCATTGTTGTTGGATCAAGCTCAATTTGGACGAAGATTAGAGAGCACATTTGTGTAATCAGAGTTTTGTAGTTTTAGTGTGTTTGCTACAACAAAAGGATGGAGAAACAACTACAGCGAGAACTGAACAGCTTGGCAGGGACAAGGTTGTGATTGGGCATAATTGGCAACCGCAAGCATTTATGATCAGAATTGTACCCACAACAAAGCACAAAACCCGTGCACATTTTTCCTTCAGCAAACAAATGCAGGAGGAGGTTGAAACAAGTGTGAACAACTATTCTTTTTTCGTCCTGAAACGGATCCAACTTTCTCCCAAGAGGGTCATTCTTGCTGGCTCCCTCATAGTGCAATATTAGACTCGTCTGAGAACACATGGCTCCCCGGCGTTGGACACCCTGCCCGAGAATGAGAGAATCTCTGTGACGAATGGTGTGATTTGCTCCCCTGGTGTAAGCTTTTTTGAGAGGGCTATCTTGCTCCCTATATCCTCGGGTTCCACAAGACTCAAATCCCTTCCTACATGGTTCTTATGTTTGAAGCGAAATGAAAAGCGGACATATTGTTCTCAGTGCATGTAGAGGCTTTTGTAAGGTGAAATGGGAAATTGATTTTATGAGAGTCGACCGAGTGACAGACTAATAAAGCTTTTTTTTTAGCTCTTCCCTAATGGAACAAGACAACATAGTCAGAGGGATTCTAGAGGCCGTCTACGGTTCAGTGTACTCTGGTTAAGACCCCAAGAGAAGCTGTTTTGAATGTCATATTACAATTTGTGCTCCCTTAGCCCATCTGTGGTGCATTATTGAGCTATAAAGAGCCCGTACTTCATTTGTGAACAAAGCTCGTAATGATCGCCGATTGATCTTAATCGACCTGCTTTGGCAAAACAAAAAACGTTCAAGAGAGACCATTGGGAAATAAAACCACAAATGAGATCTATTTAATCTCATCTGATTCTCGTAGGCAGCAACGGGAGAGCAAATTTCGTATATGAACTGAACCCTTTCTCCGCATGATCTGAGCTGCTCTCTACATTCAGTTTACAACTCTATACACTTGCTATACTTAAAAATTGACTCCTTTGTGTCTATTTTTATCAAAGTCCCTTGAAGCCAAGTCATTTCAGTTGGTGGCGATCTTTAAAACGCCTCTCAGGCAACTATACCAGTCATGCAAGTACAGCTCCTATCTCTTTGAATGGGGAAACATTGAATTGTCCAAAGCTGTTCACCGAGCTTACGATTAAATTTCATATTTGAAATGACCAATGAAATCTGACAACAGTGGTCTCATTTATTTGGTTTCTAAATGCTCAAATCAATACAAAAAGCTGATTTATTTTAGGCTGGACCGTATGGACCTCTTTTTTAGAAGTCTGAACTTATTGCGCCATATTGTGCGTTGCGCTTTCTATAATTCATAGTAATATGACTGCACCATCTTTGTATATTGGCCATTCTACAGAATTGGTTCAGAGTTGGAAACATCTTGAATTTTCTTTTTTGCAAAAATTTTGTATGTATGCAAATTGTATAATATCCAAGGTACACATTTTTAGTGATAGTGCAGTTACCGTAATTCTGACTGCACTTTTTCGGTAGTGACAGTAATGTTTTGGTAGCGACCACATCACATTACAGAATTTTACAGAAGGAAAAACACAACTTTACAGAAAAACTCACACAATAAAACTCTACTAAAACATTTTATCGAATCACATCCCAAAAAAGTTTGCTTAATTACAGAAAAAGGTGTTTGGTAGTGACATTCCTTAAACTTACACACCGATTTTCAGAATTTTAAACACATTCACCTCAAAATGATGGTACCTACTATGAAAGAGAAGCTATGAGAGTGAGAGTGACACAGGGATATTTCCTGATCAAAAATGGAGTAAAACATACACTGTTTCGGTAGTCACTTGAAAATGCGGGACACATTTTTTAAATATAAAGTTTCATGATTTACAAAAGAAAATATAACATTAATATTTTTTTTAAAGAAATTTGATCTTCACTTTTTAAAGAAATCTAAAATATATATATTTTTTAAACAACAATGGAAAGAAATTGCTAAAAGTATTTCAATATAATTCTCACAAGTTGAAATTTAGGGGTTGGGGTTCGGGACAGTCACCTCCCAATTGAAAGTACCCAATGATGATTTTATATATAGGCCTATATATTAAGCTTGCTGATATTTTAAATATTATTGTGGGATTCAACAGATAATAGAAGGATCTTAGTAAACATCTAAGATTGAATTAGTTAAATGCTTTTTTAATGTGTTTTTTTGGTTCGGGGACAGCAGGTTTGGTTTGCACCAATTCTGTAGAATGGCCCATATCTAAAAATATTTTATTCCCCCAAATGAATTTTAGGGAAAGCATCTGAGATGAAGTTGAGTTTGCGTTTGGATGTCAGATTAAAGCGATCGCATGAATACCAAGGCCTTACGTGTTTATTTGTAATTGATCAAAGAAAAAATACAGCTTTATTGTTCATAAATCCAGCATTTCCAGTTCACAGTTGTCATGGAAATTCTGTAATCTCATTAACAGCGCCATTGCTAAGCCCCTAAGTTGATTTCTGCCCTTGTCAAATGCATATTTAAATTTTTTAGGGGATCCCATAAGCTGGTTATGATAAGATGTCAAAGTCATATTTGTATATTCTCATATTTAACTGAGTACGGTTTACGAAGCATGAACATGAAAATCAGAAATGCCTTCAAATAAATAAAAAAATCACACTTACAGAAAATAAAATAAATCAGGCACTGGTAAAACAGGCTTTTTGCTATAATAATAGTGTAGTTATGATATTGCCATAACCCGATGATAATACCATGATATTCTTTATAATACCACATGAATATAGTACTATAGTATATTAAAGTATTATGGTTTCACAATCTGATTCCAGCTTATATTATGGTAAGCATGGTGTAAGATTTACTTTAAAACTATTTTCACTCTCTGAAATTTCTCAAATTACAAAGAAACTACAAGTAATGTATTGAATTAAACATGACATTTGGAAGTAGAAAGACTGAAATAGAATCTTAATTAATCTTAATTAAATATTGAAAAATCAGGTCACGGTGTCTATATTCAAAATGTTTCTCTATTGAATCGTTTCCAAACAGACTGAAATTCAAATTTCATTTAAAATATACAAAAACCATGAAGTGCATTTCAATTTCACAGGAAGTTATCCCATTGTGTGGCTGTGAATGACAGAAAGGTGTTAGACAATAGGCTGAGTCTGTGGGGACAGCTGTCGGTAGCCAACCCTCTAATTAAACACACGTGGAATAAAGTCTGAAACGAACGTGGAACAAAAGCAGAGGTACAGTGGATCTTCATTAGACGGACCTTTTTGCGTCTGTATGATGAGGGGCACAGCACCACGGCGAGTGATTATTCCAGTCTACAGATTGCTCGCTGAAGCGTGGACAAAGGCTCGACAGCCACCTCTTTCCATTTATCATGTTTTTGTTGTTTAAATATGCTTGGGACAGTTTCAAACAGCCATTTAGCCCATGTTTTGCATACGAAAAGCCTGTTGTTTCACTGATATTTTTACACAGTCGATCATTAAAATGTGTTTGATGTGTCGGAACATCATGAAAATATCATGAGACAGATTGCGAGCACAATGCTTGAGTTCTGAACATTTCTTTGATGTTTGTGACGCCAAACACCTGTCGTTCGTGGAAAGTCTTTGTTTATTCAAGTCTTCACGTCAGGAATGAATGTGTCCCAATTCGCATACTTCTGTTACGCACTGAAAGTATGTACTTTGCTTATGATTGTAAATTACATTTACATTACATAACATTTTTAGAATGTGTACATACTAGAGAATATCTATTTTTGCATGCATAAATACCTGTCTATTTATCAAAATGTGCTCAAACAAATTTATTTTTTGATAAAATTCAAGATATTTTTACACAAACTTGCATTATGCAAAACTATTGTTTTCATTTGAGATCATTTGACAACAATGTGTTTCACTAACCCTAATCCTAACCATTTAAAGTGTGGTATATTTGAGTGAAACAGCTTCTCGAATAAGAAAAAAATTTAGGGAGGGACTTGATTTTGTCAACCAGGAATTGATTGGATGGTTATGGGTTGCTATTGGTCGATCTCATGTGAGTGACAGGTTGTCCCGCCCCTCACACCAGTAAACACATCATAAGAGAAGAGATGTTGCTGCAAAGAGGGGGGTGGGGAGTTTTGATTAAAGATTACGAGAGCACATGAATTAAAAAAATAATAATGATGTGCATTGATAATACATTTAAAATAAATATGGCAATATACCATTATGCCACTATTTCATAGTGACTTTAAAAACACAATATATGCTGCACAGTATTTTTAGTATGTATTCCATTTCCAAACTGTTAATATCTAGCTAAATTCATTACCTTAAAGGATTAAATTACCCCAAAATACTTTTTTTTGTCATCTTTTTCTTAAATCAAACCTTATGTCATTCCATAACTGCATGACTTTCTCTCTTCTGCAAAAGAAGATATTTTGAATAGCGTTGGGGTACAAACAATGTTGGACCCCATCGACTCTCATTGAGTAGACTCAACAAAAATTTAGTAGAAATGATGACAGAATTTTTCATCATCACTTTACAGTCAGCATTTAAGTTAAACTTAAATTAACCTGAAACCTTAACATAATTAATTACTGTACATTTAAAAACTGTAGTGACAGTATCATCTGTGTATTCGACACCATTTTTCTACAGCTGAAAAATGTAAAAATAGCACAGTCACAAACTCTTCTTCTCATCCTCAAGGGGTTGTGGCTTTTGTCAGCCAAACAAAGCATGCACGAATGCACACTTCGAAATCCATCCTGGCACCTTTGGCTCACTGCTCTACGAACTATAATTTGGGATGCACTAATTCTAATCTCACATACTGTTTAGAACAGATAGTATGTGAATTGGGATGCAGCATGTGTTATCATTTCTCTGTTTTTAGCTCCGTGTCTTGACGCAAGAGGGGCCATATCTCGTGCTTTGCACGGTCAGGGCAAACGTGATCACAGCCGAGTTAAATGAGCTTTTACTTCACCCCACGGTAATGACTCTCCCTGTCAGACGCTCACTTTAAAGACGGCACGTCCTTCCCGCTTAACAGACAGAGATGACACATCTATGAGCATGCACAGACCTTTAATGCAATGCAGTGCTCCAGAGAGCATGCTGGGAGTCGTACATACACACACACACAAATCTCACGTCTTTCTCTGAGTCGCTCGGACATCTTTTTTCTCAGACGCACACACATACACACTCTCATTTGGATTACAAAGCGGTCACAGACCTTCCAATGGAAGAGCCACATAAGCCCCGACAGACCGCATGAACGGCAGTAAAAGTCAACACTTCAGCAGTGCCGCAGTTGCATAATTGTGAATGTCGTTTCTGTGGCCGTTCTAGCTGGATGGGACACGGTAGCAAACCGCATGTTTTTTTAATGATAAGACTTAGTGCTCTGGCTCATGAAACAGCTCCAGGTACTCAATTTTTAACGGCTCGTCTTTATGTGGCATACAACTCTGCAGAGATCCCTTGCTGACTCTTAGTTTTATGGGCCAGAGACCCAGATGCTTGTAGAACAGAGGAGTTTGATTGCCTCTTGCCAAAAGCATCAGATGAGATTATAAAACAATAGAACAGTGAAATTCACGGTATGTGGGACGGAGGAACCTTTTTTGAACTCAACATGAGTATGTTGTTGTTTTCAAATGCGTTTCTTTAAACCTTGTGCCTAATTAGGTGAACCAAGAAAACAAAATGTGGGAAATTCGAATAGAATTAATATTTCAAATATTTTATGGTGGACTCCTAAACTCCCTTGAGATGCATTTTTTAGTCTGTCTAAAACTCATTGCAAATTATTTAGTGTTTTCCTATACCTTGCATCACTCACAACCTGTCCATGTTGCCATTATTAATACTAACATATAGAAGTGACGAATGAATCTGCGGCAAATACAGCAGAGTTTGAAGAAGAACATTTACGGCACGCATTTTATCCTCCATTTAAAAGTTTAAAAGCTTGTTTATTTTGCTATCCTAATGTGCTATCCTGAAGCACATGACAGGATCACATGACGGGATATTGGAATCACATTACAAACAGGAAGCATGACTATGAAAACTACAAAATAAAAGACAAACATAAACATGAACCAAAAACCAAACGTGACACCTAAATATGCACAATTTTGCATATGTTTTTTTCCATCTGCAATCAGAACAGACCTGCAACCCACAAGTTGAGAAGCACTGGTTTGATGCATGTTTTTGCACCCCTTGCGGCAAATCGTTCTTGCTTCGTGCCATGAATTGTCTTCTGACGCGTAAAATTGAGCTTGCGTATTTAGAAGTGTTTGTGTTCACGTACTTGCATAAGCGTGTTTCTGGCCTTAATTACTCTGTCTTTGCCCTGAGCCGTTAAACCGAGTCTGGGGGTCTAGAAAACACATCAGGCTCTTAGCTGCAAAATTAGAGGACCCTTTGGTACAATAAGCTGCTGGCTTCCGTTCATAAAACTCAAATTGAGTTTGTAAGAGAAAGTGAAAGCAAATCACCTGGGCAAATGTTTGACAGTGAGAGTTTTGAGGACTGAAATCACTTTGCGAGGTGCACGTGTGAGCATTAGTCGTTTAGAAAGTGCATGCAATGGGTCAATGGAGAGATTATATTTTGATCTAAGATTGCTACAGGTTTCTTTGTGAATAAATAATCATTGCATTAGTTGATCTAAAGAATCTAAGTGTCTACAGGCACCTTAGCTGTCAGAGTTTCCTCTAATTGCCGTTATTGTGAGTTAAATGGTCAGTAATTGCGCTGATGTCTGTGGCAGTTAATTCAAGTGAGAAAATTGTGGCTATTTTTTGTTGAACTTTAGAGAATGGGAACTTTTTCGTGTCAGTTGCTATTATTATGCATCGAGACACTGAATTATCAGGCTGTCAGCAATACAATTTTCACTTGCCAGTGTGAAGTCCGTCGGTCTCCTTATTGAATGATGTATTTGTGTGAAATCACCCTTATAGGCCTATTAGTTGCTTATAGTTGCACAGCATGCACAATTCACTTAAGGAAGATTCTGGATTCGGTGAAATGCAGTTATTTTTAACTTGTATCGGTCTATTTAAACTTTTTTTTAACCATAGAAGTTCATGTAAAGTGATATCCAGTATTTCAATGCCTGTTATGAGCATGTGAAGCCAGTAAACATAAACCTTCTCTGTTTACATAGAGGAAAATCCAAACAAAGGCATTATGTCAGAAGTTCATCCGCTGAACAGTCCCACCGCTTAAAGGATTATTACAACTTTGCAGCTCAAAAAAACACATTTTGAATGGAAGAATTAATATAAGTGCTTCAACAAAAAGCTGCACGTTTGTGCTTTTAAAACTTATATTGAATGTTCATTTATAATAAATGTTTTTTTTTTTTTTGTGCTTGTTTTTACAAACCGAGGGATGAGTTTAATTATTTCTGTGGGAAAGGACGGCACTGCACAGATGCTTTTGAAAGAGCTGAACTTGTATTGAACCTGGAGCTTTCCTTTAAGGAAATAGGCTAAAAGCTCACTTCATTTCATGCCAGCGGAAAGCATTTGCTCAGATGTTCAAGAATAGCGTGTCGGATTTGGTAAACCTATGGTAAATATGTCTTTTTCCCTCTGTCAAGCGAGAGATTTATATCCGTCAGTGTTGAGTCACACTAGCAAGACCTTCAAAACATGGTCTATCCAGGGGACAGAAAGGCATCACTACGATATCATGGTGAACATTGTTCAAATATTGAGATGACTTTGAATATGCAAGATTTAAATGTGCTTTGTAACAATACTTTGGTTTTATTTATAACAACTGATTAGTTCAAGAAATTCCTCCTCCTTTCAGGTCAGTTTTAATACAAGAGTCGCAAGACAACAACAGTTGCGTTTTTTATGAAACGAGTATGCGGTGTATCACCTTATATATGATGAATTCAGTTCATTCAATAAAGGATTCATCATGACTGAATCGTCAGACACAGACAGAGTTAGTAAGTCTTTTTGATTGAGTCATTAAAAGAAGTGAATCAAAAGATGAATTTGTTCATGAATCAGACTACACTGGTTGTATGATTTGTTTTTGATTCACTAAAATGAACTGCTTCAAAAGATTTGAATTTGAATTTGTTTATGAATGGGACTACAATGGTCACTGTGTTGGTCAATGCGTTTGTTATTGTGTGCAGTTTTTTGTGTGGTTGCTTCTGTTGGTCTGCTCACAAGTCTCTTTTTGTATCACTCTTTTTTAGGTAAAAACCTAAATTTTGTAAACGATAGCGTTATCATCTCCATGTAAACAACAAATACAACTAAATTTGTGAAAACAGTGACGTCATGCGTATTATGTGTTCAGTTTATAGGCGCGTAATGTTTTTTTAAAAAGTGACATCGCCAACTACTGGCCTGGCATGAATGATACAGTGTATTTAGTCATTTTTTGCGGATCCCCGTGAAAGGGGATGTTTTGACAATGTTGTCGTTTATGCAATTTTTTTTTTAAAATTAGTACATCGTTGTCGTGCAAACATACCCTTAATCATGACGTGAACCGACAGAGGATTAAACAAAACAAGATAATTAAAACTAGATACATGTGGGATTCATGTAACAAACAGGGAGAACATATTCTGCGTTCACGCCATGTCGTAATTACCGTAAATAAAGCTCTGTATGCTTTCGAGATTACTCTCGCGGTACTTTGATGTCATGCACCGATCGGTCTGCACAGCGCCGCTTCAAGTCGAACACACAAGTTCTACAAGCCCATGAAGGCTTTTTACTGTTCAGAATCGTTACGGTAATTACGACATGGCTTGAATGCACCTTCAGTGTGTAATCATGGAAACGAGAACTAAACTGAACGGAAACACAGGAACTTGAACAAAAATACAATAAAACATATCATGACCATGCAATCTTCTATAGTTATTTACCTAAAGTGGCTCATGAAATCAGAAGTCTTACACATTAATAGCTTACTTACGTATTGAAAACCTCTAATAAGGCATATCCAGGGGACAAATATCATAATAAACAATATTTGGATGTTTACAGTTATGATTTGTGACAATAATTTTTGGAAAGATTATTTATAGCAATGAATTAGTCAAAGGTCTTTATCAACCATGAAACTTCTACATTTTAAATATCTTTGTAGTGTTGGTAAACTTCACAAGCTTGAAAAGTGAAGTTTTTGATAAACACGCTGAGCATTTTCTTCATCATATGTTTGTTTGGAGAGCAGAAGTCTTGGCTCAAAGCTTCTAATTAACTGCCGTGTCTAATTAATCAAGAAAATTGCAGCTCTAGGCTACTGCCAATGATTCATGAATGCGCTTTCAGCAAAGGGTATTTAAGAGTCGTCTCAAACTTCATGCAAACTGTGTTCGGGTCATTTGAGGAAGACCAGTGGCGACATCATGATGGATTGATTTGTTGTTGTGGAAAAAGACAACAGATCAACTCCTTGAGGACAGTTGCACTGCTGCTCTTATAGATGTGGAAACTTACTAGCAGTCTTCCATTGAAGTATCCACTTTATTTCTTAGTCTTCACTTTTTCTTCCTTTCTGTTTAGCTTAATTTAACTAATCTAGTTTATACTTCAGTTCAAATATGGCATTCTCGACTATGAATGAATATTGGTTGAATTTTATGACAAATAGCTTGTGATGTTCCTCATTTGCTTGTCATTTTGGATAAACGAATCTGCTAATGAATACATGTAATGTCTCAGATGTTTCTCCTAAAAGTCCTGTGATAGCAGACAATTGTTGACTTACAGTAAGAGCTATAAAATAAATGTGGATAGGAATTCAGATCATTTGTGATCTGAAATTAGTGATATCTCTGACTTGTTGTTTTATCAAACCTGAGCAAGATTTGCGATATCTTTTAGAGGAGATACATGGGATCACATGAGATCTTTTTCCTCAATAGAAACATCTAAAAAGTAGAACACTTAATCTCCATTTGAATTCCATTCAATTTGATCAACAACCCAGCAAGCAATTGCCGTCATTTCATTGTCTCGGTTAACTACAGACCCGATGTAGTCCGGCTATGAGTAACCCACTTCTAGACAAAATTACCCTTAATTTGGTTACATGTCGTTTCTGCCTAAATAACTTGCAAAGTCAACAGTGATTACAAGGTGTTTTGTTTCATTTGACATGTTCTGTGTGTAGCCTGTGCATCTATTCTTGGGCTATGCTATGGTTAGATGTCTATTACATTTTCAATAGCCAGATATTGTTTTAGCCTAGACTTCAAGGCTGTGTTTGGACGGCTATTAGACGTCTTTTAAACACAGAACTGCTTGCTGGGAACTGGGATGTTAAAGCCCACATGATATTACTTTATGAGTCTGGTTTTCTGTCCTGTGCTGATATATTTCCTATTGAACCCGAAATTAGGTACAGGACATATCGAAGAGCTTTAATTTTGATTTCTTTGGTGAATTTTCGTGCAAATGGCGAACAATCATAAGCATTCCCACATAAATACAAACATACACATATACTACATGCGCATCACTAAAATTAGGGCTTTTGTTTGGTGCGTGGACAGATCAGGGGCAGACAGCAGCCATTACTGTGATTAAAAGGTTGGATTTGGATCGTGACGGCTCTGATGAGAGGTGGTGAACGTTGCTGTTATGGAGTCACTAGTGCAGAATATTAAATACTTCTGTCTGAGCCAGAGACCTGTTCAGCTGGGGAATCAGACATGGGAATCATGCCCCCAAAATGGGGTGTAGTAAAATTTACCACAATTTACACTATGAAGTCTGTAGCAGTTCTGGTAGGGCAGAATTTTATGGCCTTATTTCCTGCTTTGTCATTATTTACTCACCCTCATATCTTTCTAAACTTGTGTTTTTTAATTTTTTATTTTGTATCTTTTAATTTTCTGGGGGAATGCAAACGGAGAGGTTCATACCCTTCTTGTACTACAGTAGTCAACATTTGATGTGGAACAAAACCTTGCATCAAAGTTATACATGAATTACAACAATACCGTTCTCGTCTTAGGACAACTTTGATGAACTTTTTTGATCCACTACAAATGTTGACTACTGTATATTCCAGGTATTGGGAAAGCCATACAATAGCTTTGAGACATGAAATCCTGACATTTAGGTTGTTGTGGCTTTCAACGCTGTCTTAGAATATAGTGCACAAGTTGTACGGACCTCTTTCACATGGCATTATTTGTTATTTTTTGGTGCACAACAGATTACTATGAGAGTACTTGAAAAGTGCAAACCAAAAGATAAGCAAAACCAAACGGTTAGATTATTTAACAAATTAAAGTTTGTCATTAGTTAAACTCCCCCTGTAGTCCCTTAAAACTAATCTCTGATCACCAAAATTACATATTTAAGTGTATTGTCCTTGAAAAAAAAAATCTTCATGCCTTAAAATAGCTTGAATGCAACTCTACACCCTTGCCTCATTTATACGTGGTTCTATGAATATGCAAACTAGCCCCGCCTTCACTCACTCGCATCAGCTTAGAGATCCACTCGTTGATGATCACACGTTGACGTGATTGGTTAAGGTAGTTTGTGATGTCACACTGTAAAAAATGTGGCTGCGATTAGTTAAAATTTGTTGAGATAACTTAAATATCCAACTTAACCAAACTAAACTAAAGTTAACTAAACTTAATATTTTAAGTCAAGCATGAACACATACTTTTTAAAGTTGAAACAATGTTGGATTTTAAGTTGTGATAAATAATCGCAGCAATTTTTTTACAGTGCAGAAACCCCATGCAGCGATTCTGTCTGTTTGTCTGATCTATCAATCAATCAATATCTGCTATATTATTTATATTTTCACCTGTTAGTGAAATGAAAGTTGAAATAAAAACTGGGTAATGTGCAATTTAAATGTTTGTAAACAGCTCTGTTTTAAATTTGGTGTTAATTATTATATTTAAAAATACATAGCGATTAAATGTAATAATTGTTTGGGCTCTGTTGTCAATTTTAACCTGTAATATGTACTGTACAGTCTCATGTACAGTTTACAGCATTAATTACTAGACGTCATTAATTAGAGAGATTTTGACATGCACCTAAAATATTTTCAAATGAATCGAATCGAGATGGGCGTCTAAAAGAGCGCTTGTGAATTAGATGTTGAAATCTGCGTCAGTGCCCAGTCCTCGTAACATGGTACCACCACAGTACTTTTTTGTAAAGGTCTGTTATCTGATTCATTTCATCAGTTCATCAGTGTAGTGCTCCATGACCTGAATTGGGTGTGTCAGATTTTTTAGACGCATGTAATGTGCAGGATTGTGAAACGCTAGGTTAAAGTCTCATTCGCGGGGGCCGCCGGACATAATCAGTGTTAAATGAATTCTTCTCCTTCCCCCCTCCTGATCTCTGTGTCTCTCCTTCTGTGCTTAACTTAATTTGACTAAAACCCCTCTTATCCTCACAGATAATCTGTCAAATGGATCGTTGATTCATCCATCTACCTGTTGTAAGTCTGCCCCTACGGCTCACCCACATGCCGAGACCCCCGCGTACCTTCTGTGCATTAGCTGACGAGACACAATCGTTGCTCCACTTTCACTGCTATAAAAAGAGGGAGTCGATCTAGGTTTATCAGTCACTGGGTGAACCGAGCGACCAATCATGATGAAACCAACAGCAGGCATCTGCGTTTGATCCAGACAAATGATGTAATAGTGCTGATAATTCACTACAACATTTTGTTGTCAAAGCTTGAGGAGCCTATGAAAGTATGAAGTACCATGCTAACACTCATTTGAGCCAAAGCAACAACTTTTTTGTCACATTTTATTGGAGATTTCATTTGTTTTCAACAACGATGCATTAAATTGATCATTAAAGACATTTATAATGTTATAAAAGATTTCTATTCTAAATAAACACTGTTATTTTGATATTTCTATTTATCAAAGAATTCTGAATATAATGTATCATGGTTTCCACAAAAACATTAAGCAACACAACGGTTTTCAACATTGATAATAAGAAATGTTTCTTGAGCAGCAAATCAGCATATTAGAATGATTTCTGAAGGATCATGTGACACTGATGTCTGGAGTAATGATGCTGAAAATTCAGCTTTACTATCACAGGAATAAATTACATTTTTAAATATATTCAAATAAAAAAATATTATTTTTAATCATAATAATATTTTACAATATCACTGTTTTCACTTTATTTTCGATTAAATAAATGCAGCCTTCATAAGTGTTAATGTTTTTGAAAGAAGTCTCACCAACTTTTGAACAGTTAATTTTTTAGTTAAGATTATTTTTCTTATTCTATTCTATTCTCTATTTTTTTTTTTTTTTTTTCTTGTTTTAAGCATACCATATTTGGTGAGGTTTACGCTTAAAGCTGCAGTCAGTTACTTTTTTGGGTTAGAAATTATCCAAAATAAATTTTTGAGCAAGTACATAACCAGCCAGTGTTCAAAACTATCTGCTTGCCGTAGCTCGATTTAAAACGGTAAGCTTGTAATAATGTTTTTAATTCCAGTGGTACTGGTGGATACTTCACATCTGTACACATAAAGAAGGAGTCTCGGCTATATAGGCTATGTTGCGTGTGAGGATGTTGGAGGTGGAGATTTATACCCTTTTCTCACAGCTCTTGATATAATTAAACTTATCAATTTGATGGCGGATCCAGAAAGGTTCAAACGACAATCGCCAGTGACAACTGGAGATTCACCCGTTTTAAAATGCAAAAGACTTCGGAGTGGCTACAGAAAAAAAGAGACTGCAACCGGCCCATGCGGAAACAAGGATAATATCGGAAGGGCATTAAATGTAGTCACGCAATGCTGATGTTGTTAAAATTAACAATTTGAGAACAAAGTATAATTTGCACGGTTTGACGTGACATGACAAGCGATCGTTAGATTTAACCAGTGCAATTCACTGCAATGCTGCAATCTACTTCTACTGGAAACCAGGACAAAAACACATACTAAGAAAATGTTTTTTTTTTTTTTTTTACTTTTTCCTCCCACCTAGGGGAGTTAGCAAGTTACTTGCTTTAAATCTCCTCTCTTTTTGTCTTCCAGATCCCCCAGATCAGTTACGCCTCCACAGCACCAGAGCTGAGCGACAATAACCGCTATGACTTCTTCTCTCGTGTGGTACCACCAGACTCCTACCAGGCCCAAGCTATGGTGGACATCGTGAAGGCACTGGGCTGGAACTATGTGTCCACTTTAGCATCAGAGGGGAATTATGGTGAAAGTGGAGTAGACGCCTTCATTCAGATCTCTCGAGAGGCAGGTACAGTATCCGTACAGTCATCAAGCTTTGAAGCTTCTGGTGCGCTTGAGAGTCTATCGATGTATAACACAAACTGCAGCATATATGATCCAGATTGGACTTTCCATTAATATGCTATCTTTCAAAAAGTTCCAAAGACTGAGACAGCTGCATGCATTTGTACCCATCTGCTGCCAGAAATTTATGCCGGTCATTAATATAAATAGAAAGTGAGTCACATTTTAGTCGAGAAAAATTTCAGCATCGGTGTCCATCTCTCTCTCTCTCTGACAAAGGAGGTCTGTGCATCGCTCAGTCCTTGAAGATCCCACGAGAGCCCAAACCAGGAGAGTTTGACAAGATCATTAAGAGACTAATGGAGACGCCCAATGCTCGAGGAGTCATCATCTTTGCCCATGAGGACGACATCAAGTAAGTGAATGATATGCGTAATGTATGTTTGATCAGAAAGTCCTTATATGAATATTCTGGGTTAACAGTTTGAATTCTATTAGCTGCATCTGTGGTATGTTTGATCAAAAATACACCTAATTTATACATTTTATTTATTTATTTTAAATAATGAATGAGGCATTTATATAGCGCTTTCATATGTACTACTGTACACCCAAAGCAGTTTACAATTGTATCATGGAATCTCTCCTCAACCACCACCAGTGTAATGTAATGTAATGTAATGTAACTGGTAGAAAATTAAAGGTTAAGTTCAACAAAAATGTAATATCCTGTCATCATTTACTCACCCAAACCCGTAAGACTTTCACTCATTCTCGGTAAAAGGTTTTAAGTGCTTGAAGTTTCTCCTTTTAAACTTCCCATTAAGAGAGTTTGCGTGCTAGATTTGCTGGTGTTGGTGGGAAGGCGTGAACAAATAAGAGAACTTGTTAATGTCAGCTGGAAAATAAAAAGTTAACTGAGAGGCACATTTTGATTTCTCTACAATACCGTGTCGTGCACTGACAACGACCAGGAAGGAGTGATAAGAAAGTAAAAAGGGCTAATTTAGATTTTATGTGGACTGAATGAATATTTGCTGTGTTTCCACATTCACACGCAGAGGTGGACAAAGTACACAACTTCCTTACTTGAGTAAAAGTACAGAAGTACTCGTTTTTAAATGTACTTAAGTATAAAAGTAAATGTCAATGCATTGTTTTATTATTGTTGCATGTAATAGCCATTTTACAGTACCGTATGCCTCTGAATCTATGCCTACCTACCCTCATATCAATATCACATGTATTTCTAGAACACAGTTCCAGTAATGAGATTGAATAAGTCACTCAATAACGTCCGTAATGGTTTCGGACACCCAAATGGCTGTTCCCTGTTTTTTGTCTTTTACTATGAATATGTTAGCCTTGTTATCTATAAGCTAGTGTGCTCCAAAACAATGACAAAATTCGTATTTAGAAGACCAAACCCAACGTTGAAAATTAAAATCATGTTGATGTCAGAATCCAATGTCAGATTGACGTTAATCTCCAACGTTGGACAGATGTTTTATCGTGGTTGAAAATCGGTTGACGTCAGAAACCAACATCAGTCGAGTTCTGACGTCAACCAGACTTTCATTTATAACCAAAATGCAACCGAAATCATCCCTGACGTTACTTTCTACTCAAGGACCTTGACAGAAATGTAGTGGAGTAAAAAGTACGATATTTGTCTTTCAAATGTAGTGAAGTTAAAGTAAAAGTTTCCAGAAAAAATAATACTCAAGTAAAGTACAGATACTCAAAAAGTGTACTTAAGTACAGTACTGTCCACCTCTATTCACACGTTTATCTTTAGAATCTGGATATTTTGTCTTTAACAGGTGCATAATGTAAGTCTAACAGGGGCTTTTTCCATAGTTTTTTTTTAATGATTCTGTCTGGAACAAACTGTTCGTTCCATCTGTCGCCGTGCAGGAGACTAATGTTGTCACAGATTTGATAATGGTTGACTGGTAACAAGGGCACATGTGGATTATTTGATATGATTGAACTAACTTTTAGTATTTGTGACATTTAGGGGAGATTTGTAAAAATAAACCAAATACTAAATGCAACGTGCGTGCAATTAGAGATAACGCCCTTTGATGTACTGATAAGACAATATGAGATACTTTGCTTTTGATATGCAATGCATCACACATGCTCCTGTATGCATGTAAATGGAGTTGGCTGCTGACCAACGAACCAGAAAAGGGAACAATAGCCACGATTTTAGTCCAGAAACATGCATGATTAGCAAGTGCATGGTCCTGATACATGTTACTGTACAGGCTCAGTAGGGGGTGATAGAGTTTCCTTCAAATGTTTGTGCCATTAAATTCATATAGCTTTCTACATGTCAACAGTTTATCTAAACATACCTGCTCAGCGTTATTATCTTTAAATTGCTGAGACTAATGGCAACAGGTCACCTGAAAAAATACTGTAGAAGACAGCTTTGTATTGCCCGCTTTAACACTGCGAATGCAACGCATACTTGCATTGTGTTATGAATTGCTTTCTGAAATTCCTGAAATGCATGTAAAGGCATGCTGATGTGAAACCAAAATTGCATTCATATAGACATTAAGCTCCGCCTCTTTTTAGCGCTGCACTCATTGTGTTCTGTCTTCCGGTTTGTATTTCCTCAGCATTAAGTTAAGATCTTACAGATTTATGAATGAACCGCTTGTTTTAAAATATTCCCGGTCTACTGACATTTGTTATGACATCCGCTTCAAGCATTATAATGATCAGGATAACTTTCATTAACTCTACTACAATAAGTAAATCCACTTCACCATGTAAATAATCTTTGACGGCGATGCCATAGAAATACAGAGCTACCGCAAAAACAGAAGTTCAAACAAAACAATTCTGAAGATGGCTGTGAGCTTGTTTATCTGGTGTGTAAGGTCTAAACAAATATATTGAAGTTCTTAAAAATAAAGAATCTAATTAAAACCAGTAAATGTTCTATAGAATGATGTCATTAAAGAACCTTTTTATTTTCCTCAAAGAATGTTTATTCTATTCTTTTAACCTCTTATTCTTGTTGTTATTATTTAGTTCCTTAGACAATAATCTATTCATTGGTTCTAGAACCCAGACACCAATAGCAATAATGAAACATCAAGAACTTGTTCATTTACAAAGAACAATCATCAACTTGATAGTTCACCCAAAAATGAGTTCTCATCATTTATTCCCCCTCATGGAATTCCAAACCTGTATGACTTTCTTTTTTTCTGTGGAACGTAAAATATATTCTGAAGAATTTTGGTAATCAAACTGTTTTGGTTCCCATTGAATTCTATTGTATGGTCAAATAAATACAATGGGAAATACTCAATAGGAACCAAAACAGTTTGGTAGCCAACATTCTTCAAAGTATTTTCTTTTATGTTTCTCAAAAATTCTCGTTTTTGGGTGGACTATCCCTTTCGAAATTCTATACTATACAAAAATGGCTCTTGATTAATGAATCAGAACATCTGTGAAGGGTCCTGGTTGCAGCAGAGACGAAACAGGACCTATGTGCAGCAGTCTTTATTTCAAGCAAAATCAAACTAACAGAAATACTCAGGACACTTAGAATTATATCACCCAGAAAAGCACAACCAAGCTTACAGTGACGTCGACAGACGACTAGACAGGATTAAACTCAGGCTTAAATACATAGGCGAATAAGAGGAACTAATGAGACTGATTAATAAGACACACCTGAACACAGTCAGTAACCATAGAAACAAACAGAGAGAGACAGAAGGAGAACTGAGGTAATTAACAGATTAGAATATTAACTGAGAAACTCAAAACTGTTATTTTTTTACATTCAACATCTCAACTGTGTTAATGTACATATATTCTGTTGTTACACTGGTTCTGAAATAACAAGGGAAGACAGAATATTTCTTCATTTTAAATGATGATTGGAAATCTGAAGTGTGACGTGATTTTATGTAGCTCTTTGGGCATCTCAGGAGTGTCACCCTTCACCCATGAAGTGCTAAAGCTGCCTGGGAAATGTCATCTTAGAAGGTGCTACAGTGTCAAATCCAAAATAAGCTGTCTGTATCATTTCATCTCTGAGCTTAGATGACCTTTTCATATACGATAAGAGTGGATACAGTATTCAAGACAGTGCACTCCTCCTGGCATAATGTCGTTTAGCTTTTTCCATGTTTGAACTTGCAAATTCAGAAGCACCAAACAAACTCACCCGGTGGAGACAATACTTTGCTATTATCGTCAGCACTCACAAGTGACGGTTTGCCACGCTGTGTTTGGGTTTCTCAGTCTCTAATCTGTATGGCTTGTTGCTGATGCTTTTTGACAGGGTTATGAGGTAGAGAACATCTATGCAGATGAAGTTCCCCCTCATTAAAGCACTCCTGTGAACACGAGCTGTCGCTCGCACTGCGTGAATTGTCAACCACGTCTTCAAATGCATAACTGAATAGCTTAATTCATAATAACTTGGTTCCAATAACAATTTGAGATATTTGAATTTCATGAAGGTCTTTTGATTTAGAGAGACTTTTAAGTTTATCCCACATTTGTGTGCAAATGTAATAATTTACTGTAAGAACTGGCCATTGGGAGTTGAGATGTTTAAGGGATGCTGTCGATCTCACTGACATTTTAATTAATTTGAATTTGGTCATTTAAAAAAAATTGCGTCAGCTCCAGTTTGGATCCAGCCTTTGTAAAGATTTCATATGGCACCAACACTGGCAAAGCCTCCAAATGATGGCAACTTAACTGGAAAATACTGTATGAACTGCTTAACTGAATACTTGACGTTAACTAACCACATGTATTATTGATACAAGAATCTTCTGTGAAGCTGCTTTGAAGCCTTATGTATTGTTAAATGTGCTATACAAATAAACTTAATTTGAAAAAACATACATACATAAACATAAATGAATAAATCCAAATAAATTACAAAATATTAATAAAAAATAAACAGATTAATTATGCAAATGGAAACAAAATCATTAGTGCATGTTCAAACAAAGGTAATTCTGAGTAATGTTAGACATAGACGGGTTTAAAAACTCATTTGACAACACATATTGAAAAGACAAAACACAAAAGAACACTCATGTACATAACAGAAGTGCAATGGGTTGTTAACGGTGTTTCAAGTTGATGTTCTCCACATTTTCACAATATTTTGTAAATCATTTTCAGTATAAACAGTCTAATTGTGCTGTTGCTTGTCCAGGCAGGTCCTGGAGGCTGCGAGGAAGTCCAATTTGACTGGTCATTTTAAATTTGTGGGATCAGACAGCTGGGGTGCCAAGAGCTCTCCGATCCTGGACCAGGAGGAAGTGGCTGAGGGGGCCGTCACCATTCTGCCCAAGAGAGCATCTATTGATGGTTTGAAATATTATACGCATATTTTAAGTCGCCATATAATAAATGCATGTTACTTAATGATAATTTGTGCTTCTATTATTTTTATTTTTTTAAGAAAATTGATCTTCCTGTGATGCTCATTTGATGTCTGTGATGTATTCGAATTAGATACTGATAAAGTATAAAAAATTAATTCTGTCCTACATTTCTTTCTAGTTCAATAGTTATTTCACTCAATTGTCACAATATGGTAGTAAAGTTGGTTGCAACTTCTATTTCTGCCATGTACACTACCGTTCAAAACTTTTTTTAAAGATATTAATACTTTTATTTAGTAAAGATGCATTTACTTGATCAAAGGTGACAGTACAGATATTTATAATGTTACCAAAGTTTTCCATTCCAAATAAATTCTGTTAATAAGAGAGACTTCTTTCAAAATCAACTTTTGATCGGTGTATCTTACAATTGTACTTAATTCTACTCTACTTAATTCTACTATAAACATAAAATTGGTAATTTTTCTGCTTTTCGATCAGGGTTTGACACGTACTTCATCTCTCGATCCCTGGAGAACAATCGCAGGAATATCTGGTTCGCTGAATTCTGGGAGGACGACTTTAGGTGCAAACTGACACGTCCAGGTATCAAGATCGACCCAGAAAAGAAGAAATGCACAGGTGAGAGCTCCTGATAGCCGTTTGCAAGTTAACTGATGTTTGGAGCAATGACAGGTGACCTTACAATGTCTTGGTCTTCCTTATTAAAATGTCTTCTGTCTTGCTTATCATTCACCTACTCTTTTCATTCAACACTTTGCTGTCTCACTGTGTTCATTTAATCTTTTCTCTCTCTCTCTCTCTGACTTTCAGGAGAAGAACGGATCAAACGTGATTCTCATTACGAGCAAGAGGGCAAGGTTCAGTTTGTAATTGATGCGGTGTATGCCATGGCTCATGCTTTGCACAACATGCACCAGGATCTGTGTCTGGGAGCCACAGGTGTTTGTGATAAAATGGACCCAGTGGAGGGACGTTTGCTGCTTAGCTACATCCGCGCCGTCAACTTCAATGGTGAGTTGACACACTTGATCAGAATCACTGAAGACGAGACCTGACCGGCATCAGAAATGCCATTAGACATTGCCAAAAGATGTTCAAAGGTCCAAACTAAACCCCATAGAGAGCTTTAGTTTAGCCTCGCAGGCTCATCTGGATTGAACACAAGTGTCATGCATTTTGACATGGATCTGCCCTGGGATATTTGAACACTTTACCCACAAATTACAATTCTGTTATCATGTTCTCATTGCTATGCTGTTCCAAACCTGTATACAGTAACTTTAGTTATTGGGGAGAAAATGTCTTTGTTGTATGCCTCATTTGTAAGTCATTTTGTTAAAAAAAAAGAATAAATGTTCATGTTAAAGTTTAAATTTGTAAGAATGTTAGCTCTAGACTATTATATATAATCACAGTGTAGGGTAAGAGCACTTTCAAGCTCAAAAATTTATTTTGCTGTATAAGAAGTTTTAGTTTTGCAAAAAATCACAGAAAAGTTGTCTTCGCAAACATTCATATATTTGATCAAAATACAGTAAAAACAGTAATATTGGGAAATATTATTACAATTCTATAATATTTTAATTCTAAAAAGTCTTCTATTTTAATATATTTTGAAATGTAATTCATTCCAGTGATGGCTAAGCTAAATTTTGAGCATCATTACTGAAGTCTTCAGTGTCTTCAGAAATCGCAATATGCCGATTTACTTATTATGAAACATTTTTTATCATCAATGCTAAAAAAAAGTTGAAACTGTGACTAGCTATATTGAATTTTGTGAAGACTTGGTAATTCATAAAAAAACGTGTATAGTTTTTCCAAACAATAAGCCTTGGATTACTAAACAAGTTAAAAGTTCTATTAACTTAAGGAATATTTATTTTAAACAAGGCGACAGTATTCGGTACAAAGAGGCCAATGAACAAGTTAGAAATGCGGTGAAATTAGCAAAATTGCGGTACAAGGAAAAGATAGAAACTATGTTTACAAATGGAAAGTCTCATGTAGCTTGGGACGGAGTGAAGTCTATTATCGGAACTAAACAGAAGAGAAAATGTATTCGTTTAGGAGGGAAATCTGATTATGAATTAGCAGATGTTTTTAATTCGTTTTATGTACGTTTTGACGATCATGATTTTTCAAGAGAATTGTCTGATTATAGGGGAAATTCTGTGATTCAGAACACTCCTGTTAAAATTCAAATTAATGAGGCTGATGTACGTAGCTGTTTTAGTCAGGTCAAGGTTGGAAAGAGTCCAGGCCCTGACCACATTGGTGGTAGGTTGTTGAAAAACTGTGCAGAGCAGCTTTCAGGGATTTATTCATTTATTTTTAATGAATCATTAAAACTTTCTAAAGTCCCTCGTTTATGGAAAGATGCCATTGTGGTACCAATTGCGAAAAAAAGAAATTCTTCTTCTCTTAAAGACTACAGGCCTGTTGCATTAACCTCCTTGATTATGAAATCTTTTGAAAAAATAGTAAGGAAGGAGATTTTAACCCTAACACAGCCAGCACTTGATCCTATGCAGTTTGCATATAGATCTGGTAGAGGAGTTGATGATGCTACTTGTACCTTGTTGAATATGATTTTAGGACATTTAGAAGGCAAGAAAAGTCATGCACGTTTGCTTTTTATAGATTTTTCTTCTGCTTTTAATTGTGTTCAGCCTCACATTTTGGCAAAAAAATTGATTGATACTTTTCAACTGGATTTAAATATTGTGTGCTGGTTGGTGGATTTTCTAACTAATAGATCCCAAAGAGTACGGGTCAATGGAGTGTTGTCGAATATTTTGATGTCCTCCACTGGTTTTGTCTCCTCTTTTGTTTTCTTTATACACCGATGATTGTCGTAGTGTTTTTAATGGGAGACACATTGTTACATTTGCAGACGACTCTGTGATTGTGTCTCTTCTCACTGAGTCTGAGCCAGATGTTGGGCCAGTGATCGATAATTTTATTCAATGGTGTGATGATTCATTTTTAAAAATGAATGCTTCAAAAACAAAAGAGATGTTTATTGACTTCCGTAAGAAGAGCTCTGCTCCTGTGTTGCCTTCTATCATAAAGGGACAGCAGGTAGAAGTAGTTAAACAATATAAATATTTAGGGACTATAATTGACGATAAACTACAATTTGAGGAAAATACTGATATAATTAGAGGAAAAGCTATTCAGCGTATGCATTTTTAAGGAAACTTCGACTTTTTAACATGGATGTTTCTTTTATGAAAATGTTTTATACATGCTTTATTGAAGCCATTTTAAGTTTTTCCATCGTCTGCTGGTATGGTAACCTTAATGTAAAGAACAGGAGGAAGCTGACAAGCATTGTGACAATGTGTAGCAAGATAGTGGGGACCGATTTAAGGAATATCTCACAGATTTATGAGTGCAGGACAACTAGGAAGGGCCAGGTAGTGCTTTCTGATGCTACTCATCCATTGTGTGCTGAATTTCAACTCCTTCCTTCAGGGCGGAGATTCAGACTCCCCTTGTGTAAATCAAATAGATATAGAAATTCTTTCATACCGGCGGCAATTAAGTTTTTAAATGATTTTTTGTAATTTATGGTAATTTATGTGTTGTGTTGTTATCATGTGTATGTGTATACTACTGCTACTACTGCTGTCTACACAAAGAATTGCCTTTAAGGACAATAAAGTTTAACTAACTAACTTTTTTTTGTGGTACTGGTGGTACATTATTCATAATTTTTTAGAGAGCCCAAAAGAACAACATTTATTTGAAATAGAAATATTTTACAACATTATGCATTTACTGTCACTTTTGATACATGTATTGTCTCATTTAATTCTGAATAAAAGTATTAATTTCTTTAAAAATTTTTTAAAAAAAAATCCCCCAAACCTTTGAATGGTAGTGTATATCCTTACAGACAACATACAAATATCAACTCTTTTTATTATTTAATTATAAAAGCATATTGTCTACAATTCATGGGTGCATGTTATTCCCCCAAAAAATGTTTTCTTAATTTATTTTTCTACTTCTAGAATGACATTTATTTTTTATTGATGTAACCAAGGCAGTGCAATTAATAAGGTTAATAATAACCAGTAATATACTTTTCACGATCCAATCAAATCCTGAAAAATGAAATCAAGCCCCGCCCTGCATTATTATATGCAGAATATTCCGTTTAATTTTGCAATATGTCACAATATTGAAGTTAAGTGTGTTGCGAATGACTGTTCTGGTTGCGATTAAATACAGAATGTGCTTAGTGCTTCACAGTACCAGTGTGGTGGCCTCGTAGTTCAGTATAGTTTGAAAACAGAAGAACAGTCTCTTTAAAAATGGCAAGTCCTGCCAAGTAAATCTAACTTTGCTCTGGTGTTGTGAAGCTGTCCATGAAAGAATTCCCATTAAATCACTTTCTCAAGAGTGACTGTCATCTTGCAAACATTTGGTTGTGAGCTCGCCTGGAGGGAATTGGCTGAACAAGCAATATGCATTATTGAGAAGGAGAAAATCAGTCCTTTTCTACACCAGAATTTCAAATGAAGCTGTCTTCCGCCTATAGAGGAAAGGACAAACAAGCAAAAGACAAATCCTCATCCGTCCAGGGCTAACTGAAGCAGGTTATGAGTGGTTTAATGATGTGTTCTTGCTTAGTTGGAGGAAGGGATCTAATGACTGAACTAAATACACATATTCAGGTTGACAAAGACAGACTCAAAGCGCTCACAATCAGAGCTGAATGTTTGTCCATAGTGCATTCAGAGTTTACCATTCAAATATAATCATGGACTAAAAACAGATATTGCTGCATGCAATATGCAGCAGGATCAAGTATGCATGGATGGAGGATCTACAGTATATGACAGATGGTTGTAGAGCGAAGTGAAGATGTTTAGAGTCTCAGTGGATAAGGAGTGACAGGAAGAGGAGCTATAGCTAGAACGTCTCTTTATTATATATCTAGCTGTGATCACGCTCATCCTCTCAGCTATAATTTACTATCACCTCTGTAATGTATTGCTTTAAAGACCCAATGAAATCAGAACTGTTTTTTTTTTTTTTGCTTTTAGTCAATGTTTATTAGCTTTGAGATCATTTTCTTTAAGGCTGACAAAAGTAACAATATGTGTTTAAAATGTGCAATATTTCTCTTTCAGGAAATAGATCAAAATGATCAGTTTGCATAATAAAATAAGATGAGCCCATTGTCATTCCCCAACTTGCTATATTTAATAAAGATACGAAAGACAAACTGAAAGCAAAACAATCAAATAAAATAAGTTGAATTTGTTTTTGGAAAATAATGACATTTATGATGTTTCTTGTTGTATGATAACATTATATGAATGTTTCTTTTTGGATTATCAGGTAGCGCCGGCACTGCCGTTCTGTTTAATGAAAACGGTGATGCTCCTGGACGCTATGACATCTTTCAGTACCAGATGACCAACACTTCTAGTCCAGGATACAGAGTCATCGGCCAGTGGACCAATAACCTGCGACTCAACGTAAATTGACTCCAATTGCTCATTAGCATACAGATTAATTATATTGACAAATAGTTTGTTCACCCAAAATTCTGTCATCATTTACTCATCCTCACGATGTTCCAAATCTGTACGACTTTCATTCATCTTTGTAACACAAATCAATATATATTTTTAATAAAAAAAAGATCATAAAAGTAATCCACATGAATTGAGCGGTTTAGTCAAAATTTTCTAAAGAGACTTGCTTGCTTTATATGATGAACAGTTTGAATTTAGTATTTTATTCACATATAAAAACAAGAATGAAACTCATTGGTTCTTGCACATCAAGCGAACATGCCTGAGCTTCCATTTACCACAACTGATGTGTGAGTTGCTGAATATGTGAATACTTAGCTTAAATAATACTGTTCATCATATAAAGTGAACGTGTCCCTTTAGAAAATTTTGACTAAACCGCTCGATTCATATCGATTAGTTTTACGATCTCTTTATGAACTTTTTTAAGCGTCAAAGTGGTAGTTGCGTAGACTGTCAATGGAGGGACAGAAATCTCTCAGATTTGAATGAAAATCTTAAAGTAAATTATGACAGAATTAAAATTTGTGGGTGAACTATCCCTTTAACAGTTAGTTGACCTTTTTGGTTCAACAGATTAACATTTTCTTTCTAGTTTCTCAGTAAATGTTCTCTGTATTTCATCAGGTAGAAGACATGCAGTGGACTGGTGGAAACCGTCAAATTCCGGACTCTGTTTGCAGTTTTCCGTGCCAATCCGGTGAGAGGAAGAAGATGGTGAAGGGTGTCCCGTGCTGTTGGCACTGTGAGCTCTGTGACGGGTATCACTACCAAGCTGACGAGTTCAACTGCGAGATGTGCCCTTTCGACATGCGGCCGGCCCTCAACCGCACAGCCTGCCGGCCAACTCCCATCATCAAGCTGGAGTGGCACTCTCCCTGGGCCGTTATCCCTCTGTTCCTGGCCATTCTTGGCATCCTGGCCACCCTGTCCGTCATCATCACCTTCATCCGCTTCAACGACACCCCCATCGTGAGGGCCGCGGGCCGCGAGCTCAGCTACGTGCTCCTGACCGGGATCTTTCTCATCTACTTCATCACCTTCCTCATGATCGCTGAGCCGGGAACGGTGGTGTGTGCTTTCCGCAGGCTTCTGCTGGGTCTGGGCATGAGCATCACGTACTCCGCCATGCTCACGAAGACCAACCGGATCTACCGGATCTTCGAGCAGGGCAAGAAGTCCGTCACGCCTCCAAAGTTCATCAGCCCCACTTCACAACTTATGATAACCTTCGTTCTGATCTCAGTACAGGTAAGCGTGGTAAATCAGAGCTTGAAGCAATGTACTGTAGTGATAATTATTTTACTGTTTTGCTTCCTCTAGTGTGCGTGCAACCCATGTTCTTTAAGTCCCAAATCTCATGGAATTGGTTACTGTGTTGGGCTGTTTTAAAATCGCTACAGTATTACAGTACTGTTCAAAAGTTTGGGGTCAGTAAGATTTTTTAAAAAGTTTTTATTTAATCAAAAATACAGGACAATTTTTTTATCCTGAAATATTATTACAATTTAAAATAACTTTTTTATTTGAATATATTTTCAAATGTGATTTATTCCTGTGATGCAAAGCTGAATTTTCAGCATCATTACTTCAGTCTTCAGTGTCACATGATCCTTCACAAATCAGTCTAATTGGTTGCTCTATATTTTTTTCTTTTTTTTTCTGATTGATTCTTTGTCTTTGTCTACATTATAAATGTATTCTCTGTAACTTTTGATTAATTTAATGCATCCTTGCAGAAAGCATTAATTTCTTCACAAAAAAAAAAAAAAAAAATCATAATGACCCTAAACTTCTAAATGTTAGTGTACATATTTTCTTTCCTGTGGAATAAACATATGAACCTTTTAATATACCCTGTATATTAAAAGAATAGTTCACTTTAAAATGAAAATTATGTCATCATAGACTCACCCTCATGTTGTTTCAAACCTGTATGAATTTCTTATCTCTGTTGAACACAAAGGAAGATATTAAGAAGAATGTCAGTAACCAGACAGTTTCTGGGTCCCATTGACTTCCATATATATTTTTTTCCTACTATGGAAGTCAATGGGACCCAGAATAAACTGTCTGGTTACTGACATTCTTCTTAATATCTTCCTTTGTGTTCAACAGAGATAAGAAATTCATACAGGTTTGAAACAACTTAAGGGTGAGTATATGATGACAGAATTTTAATTTTAAAGTGAACTATTCCTTTAAGTTTGCACAGAAGAAGTATTTAACACAAAATGACACACATCACCTTTCAATAACTTCATGCGTTTATTAAAATCTGTAGCTTCGGTGAGGACAAATGATTGAATTAAGGAATTATTCATTTAATTAGGAAAGAAAATTCTTCTTCACATTATCCAGAATTCTGTCAGATGCACCTTTAGTCCTTATCTTACTGAAACGTACATGGACCTTTCTGTCTCACCTTAGCCAAACATGGGTTCATGAGCGACACAGAGCCACTGGTTATGGTAACTAAAGCCCCATATACTGTTGTTCCACTCTCAATATGTCCCTGTGGATGAATTTTGAGGTTTAGTCAATAGCAGTTTCCCAGCCAAGCAGATTCTCCTGTGTTTGGACACCCTGCCGAAGCTGATAAGCTGCCTGCAGACCTCATCATGTTGAGTGCTCTGGCTTCATTCTGCTTGTGCTAGCAAACGTGCCAGCCACGCTAATGTGCAAAAGCAACAGATTCAACATCAGTAAAGGCGGAAAAAATGCTTGAGTGATTTACAGGTGACAAGAAAGCTCCTCCGCTGTCGATACACATCGTGTCTGCTGATAAACACCTCTCCGATTAAAAACTGCTGATTGGAACTTTTACAAAAGAATATTTTAAACGCTTTTGTAGTTCAAGCTTAGCCCCGGAATTATGCGCATGACTCACTGGCAACTGCGTGGGGGAGACGAGATTAACAGGACGTTAGCGGGAGAATGATTGACAGCAGGACGTTTCTCGGCACCTCCTCCAGCACATGTTGGCAGATGTGTCACCGAGTGCTGAGTGGAGAACGGAACTCCGCCGAGCGATTCTGACAGCAACATCTGTCTCCGCGGCAACACGCCGGCTGCCCGGCTGCTGTTCTGTTCTCCTCCCAGCCGTGGAAGTTTCTGGGAAAGTTTTGAGCCTTACCTGATGAGCACCCTCACTCAGGATCAGTCACTTCCGGGTCGGAATGAGAACAGGTGCAGAGGACGCTCTCTAAATCACGCCTCTCACAGCTGCTCTCATCCGGTGACCCTCCGCACTTACATGGTGAATGACTTTGCTACATTATGATTTATGGTAATCAATCTGTAGTTGTTTCTGACTTGTTTTCTGAATGCATTATGGTCAAAATACACACAACTTGAATCGTTCCCCTGTTTAATTCAGAATTAAAAACATTACATTTTAAATGCTACATTTCAGCTGAACTAGACATAGCCCCTTTTTTTCGTTTCAGAAATCTAGGCACGGTATTATTAAGCGAGGAGAGGATCTTATAGTTTCTTTTGTGTCTGTAAAAAAGCACTTTAAAACCCATCATTAAGAGCAATCATGCTGATAGGTGGCCTATTTTAACCAGTAATCTTGTGCGAAGTCGTGTCTGCTGAAGACTGGCTAAATCACATCCCTTTTTACACTATGTTCTACATCAATCTAACAGCAGCTCTTGACAAATGAGTCTGACCTTCTGACTGACTCAGTCTCGCCGTTAATGATAAGCTTTTACTTCCTCCCGTCTCTTGCAGGTTGTGGGTGTTTTCGTCTGGTTTGGCGTGATGCCGCCACACACCACCGTGGACTACGAGGAGCAGCGGCCGCCCAATCCAGAGCTGGCACGTGGCGTCCTGAAGTGTGACATGTCTGATTTGTCGCTCATCTGCTGCCTGAGCTACAGCATCGTGCTGATGGTCACATGCACTGTCTATGCGGTCAAGAGCAGAGGCGTGCCTGAGACTTTCAACGAAGCTAAACCCATCGGCTTCACCATGTATACCACCTGCATCGTCTGGCTGGCGTTTGTGCCTATTTTCTTTGGCACAGCACAGTCCACTGAGAAGGTGAGATGTGCGTTATCATGTGATTGAATATTAATGTTGTTAAACAAATGGTTCATCCAAAAATGCAAATCATTTACTCAACATCTTGTCGTACCAATCCTGTATGATTTTCTTTTTTGCGTGGAACACAAAAGGGGATATTTGCAAGACTGATCATCCAAAGTACACTACTGTTCAAAAGTTTGGGTCAGTATTTATAAATTTTTTTGTTGAAAGAAATTAATACTTTTATTCGGCAAGGATGCATCAAATTGATCAAAAGTAACAGTAAAGATGTTTTTTAATGTTAAAAAGATTTCAATTTCAAATAAATGTTGTTGGTTTTTATACATCAGATATATCAGTTTCCACAAAGCTGTTTTGTGTTTTCAACATTTCAACATTAATAATAAAAAAAAAATCTTGAGCAGCAAATCATCATATTAGAATAATTTATTAAGGATCATGTGACACTGAAGACTGGAGCAATGATGCTGTAAATTCAGCTTTACATCACTGGAATTTAATTTGATAGTATATTCAAATAGAAAACATTTTAAATTGTAATAATTTCTCACAATATTACCGTTTTTACTGTATTTTTGCATTAACATTAAAGCATTAGAAGGATTAAAATTCTTACCGACCCCAAACTTTTGAATGGTAGTGTATAAAGTGACGAAATGCACTATAAAAGTGGTTCGACTGACTCGTACTCTATATTCCACGTCTTCTGAAATCATTTGAAAGCTTTTTGTGAGGAACAAACTGAAATTTAAGGTTTAATTGTTGCTTCTTTGTTGTTTAAATGGTGCTTCTTCACCACAATGCTCAAACTCATTAGCATATGCACATATTCAAATGTCATTGACGTGTAACCGAACACGATACGGCAAGTTTGACCGTGGAGAAGTGCAAATGAGACCTTTGGGATGGTTTGAGGTTTAATTTTACCTCAATCTCCATGTCCTGATGAAAAAGCCTCCTCAGAAGTGGATTGCAGTGGGGTTTTAGGAGAGGAGTAATCCTCCACTTTCCCACTCTTTTTTTCTTGTTGAATATACCGATTTATGCATGAATTTGTCATATCATGAAAACAAATTCTTTTGCAAATGCTGTTTTATATGGAAGTGTTTTTCATCATTACCTGGTGGTGTTGCTAGTTGCTTCTGTGTTACTGTTCTATCGTAAACCGTAAGGCTTTTCTTCTACATTTGCAATGGGACAGAGAGCAAATGCTACACATGAAATATTCGGATGTCGCCATCCATCTTCAGAACACAATATATAGAAATGCAACACCATCTCTCTTTGAAACAACTTCCAGTATTTACACCACAGTTCTGCTCCAATCCAGCAACAAAAGAGCAGAGCTTAGTTGCCGTTTAAGTCCTTAAGTAGAAAATTATGTGAAATGAAGTCATTTCAATATGAAGGCATTGAAGTAAGCAACAACCTGCCAGGCTCACGATAACAAGTCCAAGTTGAATTGCTCACAGTTTCTCTTTTGAAGAGGCCTTTGATATGGCAGACATGGAAAGGGATGAGATGAGAAAAAACAACATTTCATTTCTCCCCTTTATCTCCCAAAGACACACCATGACACAGAGACAAAGACTCTTCCGCCCACCAATGAGGTTCCGGGGGTTTGACTGTGGGAGGAGGTTGATAACGGGAGTCTTTGGGAGCCTGAAAGACAATGTCTACCCATCTTAATAAAGCCAGAAGCCTCGTCAGCGGGAATTAGGAATTAGAGCATTAGTTATTGCTGCATAGATTAAGCGACCCAGGTAGCTTCCCACTGACATGCCGTTTAATGCGCCGCGCTAATACTATACGTGTCATTTCCTGGTGAGCACTCTTGGGTGGGCAGGTGCTCTTTTATTTGCCTTTGGCAGCCACATTTGATGAACATTGTGAATGTTTATATTGATGCATTGCCATGGCCTGTCCAAAGGAGGATTTTATTACTCAAAGGTAGCGTTTTCATAGCTCAGAAGGCGTTAGATGTTTTATTTAAGCATCACATTTGACGTTTCTTCTCTTCATTTTAGAAAAACAAATTATAGAGTATATAGAGCGATACAATTAATGTGTATACTTTAATACACCATTCGTAAGTTTGGGGTCAGACAGATTTTTGAACACATTAATACTTTTATTCAGCAAGAATGCTGAAATTGATCCAAAGTGACATCAAAGTAAAAGATTTATATTTCAAATCAATTTTGAACTTTCTATTCATCAAAGAATGCTGGGGAAAAACGTGTCACGGTGTTTTTAACATTGATAATAATAAATGTTTCTTGAGCACCAAATTCCACTTTGCTTAAGGAATACATTACATATATTAAAATAAAAAACAGATGTAATCATATTTTACGGTATTAATGTTTTTACTGTATTTTTGATCAAATAAATGCAGCCTGAAGAGACTTCTTTCAAAAACATTAAGAAAACAGACCCCAAACTTTTGAATGGTAGTGAATAATAAATATTTTTATTAATAATTATAATAATTAAGTAATTTGTTTCTAATTTTTTTATTTTATAATTTATGTTAATTTGAATTAATAATTATTTATTTGTCTTTAAAATGTGTCAAAAACAAAAACATTATTTAACTTAAAAAGTATATAATTTGGTCTTGGAAGAAGCAGATGAGAAATGTTTGAGTTCATATTTGTAATGGTCTCTGTCTGTTTTGGTTTGGTTTTTATTCTGTTACCTGTGCTGCTTTTCCTGAGTTCTGTTTGCTTGTTAGTTTTTTATGGTTTCTTATTGGATTATGTTCACCTGTTGTTCATTTAGTTATCTCTGTGTATTTATACCCTTTCCTCTTCTCCTTGCTCCGTGTCGTCTAGTTGTACTTGGTTGTTGTTTATAGCTTTCCTGTGTTCTCCTGTGTTCCTTGAATAGCGATTAAAGGCTTATTCTAGTAATTCTCCTGCGTTGTGCAATTTGTGCAACCAAGCGTGACAATATTGAAATGACTTTTGAGTTTTGCATATTAGCTTAGCTAGTCTTAGCATTGTTGAGATCTCTTCTGAAACACTGAGATTACTAGAATCTGTTCAAGAGGACAAAACTCTCCATTTCTTCTCCATTTAGTTCACCCAAAAGTTATCTCATCATTTACTCACCCTCATGCCATCCTCAATGTATATGACTTTCTTTCTTCAGAAACAATATTTTTTTATGAAAATAATCCATCTTTGTCCATATAATGGCCGATCGTGACCCCAGTCGATGAATTAATGTCTGTCTGAATGAATCGTTTGTGTTTATCTGACAAAAGAAAGTCATATACATCGGGGATGGCATGAGGATGAGTAAATGATGAGAGAATTTTCAGTGAACTATTCATTTAAAGTGATCTCAGTTGAGATCTTGTCTTTCTTTTATAATAAG
This sequence comes from Phoxinus phoxinus, assembly GCF_949152265.1. NCBI lineage: Eukaryota > Metazoa > Chordata > Actinopteri > Cypriniformes > Leuciscidae > Phoxinus > Phoxinus phoxinus. The sequence continues at coordinate 30,156,800 of NC_136890.1, read as the reverse complement.
GTCTATCAAAAGTGATATATAACTCTATCCTGTGATCTATAACTCTTGGCGTTCCCATTTCCTGCGTTTGATCCAGATGTTCATCCAGACGACGACGCTGACCGTGTCCATGAGTCTGAGTGCCTCCGTGTCTCTGGGGATGCTCTACATACCGAAAGTCTACGTCATCATCTTCCACCCGGAGCAGAACGTGCAGAAGCGCAAGCGCAGCTTCAAGGCCGTGGTGCAAGCCGCCACCATGTCCTCACGCCTCTCGCAGAAATCCATCAATGACAAGCAGAACGGAGAGACCAAGATCGAGCCAGACAGGTCACAGTAGCAGGTAACAGCCTCTCTCAGACCCTTGGGAAAGTGCATGGAGTCTGTTCTGGATCTCCCGAGAGGCCAATAAAGCCTGGAAGAATGACACAAATAAATCAACCTGTCTAAATGACATAAAATCACTCTTTTAAAAATAAACGCTCCAATTAGAACCAAAAAGGTCATACGACTGATGCCTTCGAGCAGGGCTTTTATGGTAGCACTTTACAATGAGGTCTCATTAACATTAGTTAATGTATTAACTTACATGAACTAACAATGAGCAATACATTTGTTGCAAACCTTTGATAATGTTAGCTAGTAAAAATCCAGCTGTACATTCATTGATTGTTCTGTTAACAAATGCAACATTTGATTTTAATAATGTATAAGTAAATGTTGAGATTAACAATACAAAGATTAATAAATAGTTGGATGTCCACCGCAGGATTCAGCGAGCCCTGTTTGTAACCGACCATCGTCCTGAAACTCTTGTAGTCTGAGTCCTGCTGCCAACTTCTAAAGTTCACGGTTAATTCTAACGCGGCGTCTATTGACGTAGAGAACCGAGTCATTTCGAGAGACTAGAATATTATAGTCTGATCATTCTAGCAACCATCTAGCAACACCTTATCCACCAAGCACTAAAAACATTCAGAACACTAATCCTAAAGCCCTGCCAACAACCCAATAGCATTGTGTTTTTATCCTGTGTTTTGGTTCTGCTGTGAATTCATATTTGCTGAAAAGAGAAAACTGAACTTTTATGGCCTTTGAATGACTTATGCCAGGAGATCTGCTGAGAAATTCTGCTCCGTAATATATTTCATTGCAATAAACTGTCCTCAATGCTTCCAGAATGGGATTGTTAGGGAACTCGATGCTTTAAATCCAATATTTAAGGTACCCTGAATCTTTTTACGTGAGTTGAAATGAGTGCTCCCTCACATTTTTATATCCATAACATCTCCCCCTCTCTCTCTCCCTCTTTTAAATGCCGGTGAAATGCTTTTGGGTTTATTTTCCACTTGTTCTCTATCTCTGCAAGCACACATTTGCTTCCTCAACACATGCAGTTTGAAGCAGCACATCTCATTACTTTCATATTACTGAGCTTTTGGAAGCAAAAAATCACTAAGCCTGCACGAAATTCTTGAAATGATGCTTGTTGATATGGATATTTCTCGGCATTGCAACAATATTTGGGTGCACAAGCGAACTGGAGGTAGAAAATGAATTATGAAAAGCATGTGGATAAAACTACATTGAATATAATTCATTTATGGACTTAATGACCCCATTTATTAATAAAACAAATGCTAAATGATTCTATTATATATTACGAGTGCTCCTTTCTCCTCTCTCCCCTTAGGTACTGAGATATAGACCTTATATAATTTTGCCATGTGACAATTAGTCCCAGTGTCACTTTTCCTTTCTCTTTTTCATTTTTGCTTACTCCAGTTTTCAGTGTCACATGTTCCTTCAGAAACCATTCTAATATGATTTGCTGCTCAGAAATGTATTATATTATCAATGTTGAAAACTGCTAATATTTTTGTGGAAACCTTTTTTTTTTTCAGGATTCTTTGATGAATAGAAAATTAAAAAGAGCAGTATTTATTTTAAATATAAATCTTTTGTTACATTATAAATGTCTTTACTGTCACCTTTGATTAATTTAATGTGCTCTTGCTGAATAAAAGTGCTAGTATTAGTATTTTTAAAGACACCAGTTTGTATATAATGCTATTTCTTTTGCAGTACAATAGCAGATTGGTAACTTCCCCGACCGCAACGCACCAGTGCTGAAATGTGTGGTTCAGTCATTGCAGAAACTAATGCTAGTGCAAATCATCAGCTCGACAGTTGATTGACAGTCATAAACAGTGATGTGTGTGTTGTTAGCTGCAGTGATCCCTGAAGAGGAGAGTTAGCATTGTCTCACACTTGCCCTATCGCTCCTGCGCCGTCAAACAAGAGATTCCACCCCCGGCTAGACAGTTTCTCATGTCAGTGCAGGGTAGATCACTGGACAAAAAGGCATCTGCTGAAGTAACTGCCCTCATTGTATATACATTTACAGTCTCTTGCATCTTCTGTTATTTGATTAATCATTTTTCATAAACTGTTACTATTATTCATACTGAAGGTCAGTGTTGGGGAAAGTTACTTTTAAAAGTAACCCAGTCACATGGGTCAATAAAAAAATAAAAAAATCTAAACATTGAGAAAATCTCCTTTAAAGTTGTGCATTTATGTTCGCGATTGTGCTGCATTCACTCACAAAAATAAATGTTTTATATATTTACAGTACAATGTTTTCAAAATATCTTCATGGAACATGATCTTTACTTAATATCCTAATGATTTTTGGCATAAACGAAAAATCGATAACGACTTGTGACTGGTTTTGTGATCCAGGGTCACATATTGCATTACTCTATTAAAAACTTTTTATGGAAAGTATCATGTTATGTTACTTTTTTCTCACCTGGGCTGGGCTTGCTAGTTTGTTTTTTAATAGCTTAATAACTGTTTCTAACTTAAAGGCCCTTTCACACCAAGTGTCGGTGAGTGCATGGGCAAAATGTAATATTCAGATATGCCATTGTTATCCTACTACGATTGCAAATGATGGTATTAAAATGAATCGCACGTAACGGACGTCATCTCTTAGAAATATTTATTCTGCCTGAGGCACAATTTTGAGAGTATTCCCTTACTGCTATCAAAAAGGCCTATTATAACTGCCATACTGCATTCATGGGAAATGTGACCGAAACCCTCCAGGACTTGAGTAATAAAGGAAAAACACCCACATATACCACAAGAAGCGTTCGTGTGTTTGTGTGTGTGTGTGTGTTTTTGTTAAAGGAGCATTCAGCAGCGTGATGTAAAAACAGTACAGATCTATTCAGAGCAGACACACTGTGATGGCACATCTTGCTTTCTCTCCCGATCTGTCATTCGTGGGTGTTGCTTACAACAAGAGGAAGTTGTTAAGAGGGATAAACAACATGTCAGCAAGTCACACTTTTCATGTCCATAGTTGTTGCTTTACCTTTTGTGCCCAGACTTGTACCACTATCTATCTATCTATCTATCTATCTATCTATCTATCTATCTATCTATCTATCTATCTATCTATCTATCTATCTATCTATCTATCTATCTATCTATCTATCTATCTATCTATCTATCTATCTATCTATCTATCTATCTATCTATCTATCTATCTATCTGTCTGTCTGTCTGTCTGTCTGTCTGCACATACAGTATATAATATATATATAGCCTATATACACAGTATGTATGTATATTAGGGCTGCACGATATTGAAGAAATATGTGATAACGTTAAATAATGCGATATTCGATATGCGATACGATATTGCTTTAAGTGTGTAAAATAAATAATAAAAGGACCATGTGACACTGAAGACTGGAGTAATGATGAAAATTCAGCTTTACTATCACAGGAATAAATTATCTTTTAAATAGAAAACAGTTATTTTAAATGGTAATAATATTTCACAATATTACTGTTTTTACTGTGTTTTTGATCAAATAAATGCATTGGTGAGCATGAGAGACAACTAAAAAAAAAAGAAAAAAAAGTTTGATCAGTACTAGCATTCATATTTCAATATATGGCCATCAATAAAGAAAAATATTTTTTTTTGCCAATATCATGCTAACCAGGAAATCCTTGCTGCTTGGTTTGAGGCTATTTCATGTCTCTGCTTTGATGTGCAGTCTCTGTAGCAACCCTTTAAAAAGCACAAACGCACATAAAGTGCCAAGCTACTTTTTTTGCTGAGTGTTGCTGAGTTTCTCATATTCACAGATCTGTCTTTGTACTTACAGATGACCCCTGGAACAGCTGTGTGGATCTCAAATCACTGAGGATCGGGTCAAAGGGAGAGTTTTGCTGTGTTGTATTTTGTGATGCCAGGTGAGGAAGTTAATAAAGCCGATGTTACTGACTGTGAAGAGCAAACTGCTAACACTGCGAACAGAAAATACTTTATTGAGCATCTTTGTCCAACACTTGAAATGCTTGATAGATAGAATGTCTCCAAAAGCCTTTCTCGTCTAGAAGATTTTTGCGGATAGCACAAGATGATTTGGAAAAATCTCTTGTCCCATTTTTACCTCAGAACGTGCTTATTGTGTGGTCGTTGTGTTAAGGTTTTAGCATGAGATGTTTACAGTGGTGCAACTTTGGACGTGCACACAGTGACCGAGTAAAAACCCAATGAAAGACCACCAGACTGAAGAGACACTCTCCTCACCTTTAACCGTACAGCAAAGTCACTGCTTTATCATCTCCAAATGTGTCATAATACACTATTTTATTTTAGGTTGTAAGCTCAAAGAATGAATTAGACACTATTTGAGGCAGTTGTGCATTTGATAGCTTTGTGCATCTTGTATATCTCATATTTATTTCAACAATTCTAACTAGATGTTATTTATTTAATTTTTATTTTCATATAATGTATGTATGTATTTATTTAATTATGGATCTCCTTGGCCAAAGACATGTTGGTGCTTTTATAAAGAGATATAGAAAATAACAAGAATATTTCAGAACTGAATATCAATAGAGCATCCAGAATGCACCATATTAAAGAATAATGTACAGCAGTTCAACTTGTTAAACATTGTAAATAGAGGACTCTGGAGTTTTAATGGATGTAAGTATTATTTTGTGTGTTCTGACGCGGTTGTTTTGTGTTTGACTGACAACATGCATGGGAAACTATCTGAACAGTCTAATTGTGTTACATGAGTAAACATGACTGCTGTGTGTTTTGCCCACGTCACATTAAAGAAATGTCAGTTTACGTCTTTCAATTTTTTACATCAGTGGTTCATTATGCTCTACATTGCTTGAGTACATGCAACACAACACTGGCAGTGTCTATATGAAGATGTCATATTTGAAGCAGTATTGATGTTGAATAGTACAATCCATAACAGAAAGAGCAAAACAATCAATTGTAATTAAAATGAATGCTGATGTCAGAAAGCCACAATAATTCCTTTATAAAATAACAACAGTGGTTCGCTGCTGAGAATCTTTCTTAGTTCAGTGTTTCTGTTCTCAAAAATCCATCAATAAAGCCCTACAGCAAGATGTTTGATACATGGAAAATAATATGTTCGGTGTGTTCTTTCCACGCACGACTGAGAACAAAAGAAATGTTTTAATATAGTTTTCTTTGCTCATATTATTGGTTTTAGGATCTATAGTGTGCTTTTCTGTTTATTTCAGTGCATGCAACATCCGCATTTGTACACTTTTTATAAATTATATTTGGCAAAAGCTGTTTGACTTAGAGATATTTCATCCAAAATGAACACTGTCATTATCTACTCACCCTCATGTTATTCCTAACCAATATGCTGTTATTTTTTGGAAAGCAACAGTGTGTTTGATTAATGTTTCCGTTCACCTGTCGTTTGTTAATTACCTCGTTTAATCTGTGGCTGAATCCGAAATTGCCCTCTAAACCCTCATTCACTATTCCCTACATTAGTCCACTTATACAGTTCACTTGAAGGAGTGAATGAAAACGAGTGAGCGAATTCTGACAGCCGTTGAGCGTACATCGGATGCACACTCGTTATTGTGGTGCATTGTGGGATAGAATGAATGCACTTAATTATGTCCACTATGGTTTCGGACACCACTACAAATGGCTGTCCCGTCAAATAATGGCCTGTTTAAGGTAATAGATTTCGGATTCAGCCTGTTTCGTTCAGTTCTTTGTCCAGTCTCGTCTTTGTGAAGTGGGTGTGTTACCCCGTGTTTCTGCCCTGTGTGGATTATTGAATTAAAAGACTATTTCATTGCCTTCCTCGTCTTTGTGCGCTCTATGTACTGCCACTGTGACAAAAGACCGGACCAAAACAGTAGTTAATTTTGCAGCGTTTTCTTTCTTCCCTTTTGATTTATTTTCCCCCTCATGGATTTACCTGCCATTCAAGTGCTCTGCATGGAGCAAAGGGACCGTCCACTGGAGGACCTGGCGTGCCAGACTCGCATGATGAAGGGTCTGCCGCGAGTGAGAAACCAGAGCCAGGGCCTCCCAGAGAGTCTGACCAGGTGTGTTGGAGAAGAGCCTCACAAACACCACCGCAGTCTAGGGAATGTTGGGTCCCGTCTCTGTGGACATTCATGGCATGAATGAGTTTAAAGAGGATGCTGTCCTGTGTTTCCCTTTACCTCTGGTCCCACCCAGCCCCAATTCTCCTATATCTTTGTTGGTTCCAGTCCAAGTTTCCAGAGTCCACACCCAGCCTCCCTCTCCCACCTCCTCTATCAAAGCCAGCCAGTGCGTCTGGCCCACTTTCACTGACCCCCTCCTGCTCCCCTCCTCATCCATCCACCCTGATGCACTGCATGAATGCGCATTTAAGCTTCCAGACACCAGTTCCGTCCTGGCAAGGGGATCCCCTTGGTCTGTATCAGTCCTCCAAGCCCTTGACTACACCTCAACCAACCCTACGACCCTTCAGCATCTCCTTGGCTCCACGTTCCCTCATCTCCACTGGGGTTCGTCAGTCCTCTGACTCCACCTGGCTCCCTCGTCCCTCCTGCCCCGCCTTGGTCAGGCATCAACCCCACTGCACCACGGTCTTCCACTTCTCTGGCTGCGCCTCGTCCCTCCATCCCTCTGGCTATGTCGGGCTCCTCCTTCCCTCCTCCCTTGGTTCTCGCTCCCTCCGGCTCCGCCCGGCTTGCCGAACACCCGTCTCCACCTCAGTCCCGTGAGCCTGCAGTTCTGCCTCTGCCCCTTACCTCGGGTCTCAGTCTCCTCCATTCCTCCTGGGACTCCTCCGTCTCCGTTAGGCGTCACATGGTATCATCACGTGATTCTCCACCATGGCTCCTCCCTCCTACTACACCATGAAGTGTTTTGCCATTTAAGACTATAAGTTACTTATCGTCTGTAGAATATCTGTTGGGGGATCAACAAAATAAAGTGATAGCAGATATTAAGCAGACAGTCTACTAATACTCTAATGACAGTTAGTTGACATGTAGCTGCAAAGTTACTTATAGTTAGTAGAATGTCTAAAGTGGACTATCGAAATAAAATGTTACCTACTATTTTCTTGCATTCTTCGTCTTCATCTTCATGCGCTCTATATGCAGCCACCCGTGACACTTGCCAGAACAATAGCCAAGTTTTGAGAACATTGCCTTTTAGCTGGGTTTACGTTAGATCTTAAATATACAGCTAACAGTATTGTTCTCTTTATTAAGACCAGAGGAAGAATCACTTAAAATAATGCATGCTAACACTTAAGAGTCCAAGTTCTCATGCATTTTGAATGCACTACTATTGCATTGTCACATGCAATGCACAAACCACTTTACTTAGGTATAAATATTAATGTGCATTAAAGAGAATCATTCTGCCCTATTTACATAAGTGCTCAAATCATGTGCGACAGTATATGCTGAAAAAACACCTAATGGACCTGTAAGATTGTGGATCTTGTTATCTTTTACAACATATTATCTCTCTTTCTCTATGTTGACGAGGAACCATTCGACTATTGCCAGCTCAGTTTACTCAGTCTGAGCGCACTAAACCCCGCTGACAGACATGTGCGCTGGAGGTGAAGAAATGATGACATCTGATGATAGAGAGCAATAGAAGACTAAACACAGGGTGCTACAGAGAGACTGAAAGGCTCAGAGTGAACATTCACCAAATTATCAGCTGCTCACAAATCAATCAGTCGTCAGTCAGAAATATGAAATATCCGATGACACATTTGCTGGCCTAACGATTCAGGGGCAATGAGAAGTTCAAGTTGTTTTTGTGCCAGAGAATAGAATAAAAGAACATACATTTTGTATTTTCATTGTATTAAATAACAGACTCTGAGAATGTGTGTTCTCAAAGCCACCTGTCCAGTCTACACATCAATTTTACTGTCAACACGACCACAGGATCGACTGTATCACTTTAAAATCATCATAATCAGGAAGGAAATAAACTATTTCCAAGCACTGCAGCCTCAAGAACATCAGGCCATTTTAGTTTGCATTGTTTTTATTAAATTACTTTTCTTAAAAAATCTCTTAAGTGTTCAAGGCAAATTTGAACAGTTTAACATTTTTAATCAGATTCAAATGTCCTTGATTGATCAAAAAGACTTCTATATCAAGGGAATTTAGTTTGCCGATATTAGTTCCGTGACTGTGTTTTTTGACAAACACTGCCACCTTGTGCCATTTGCATTGTCCTACAGCTAAAACTTTAACCGCCGGATTTTAATAATTTTTATTAATAATCACTTACCACACCAAAAAATGCTGAAACTTTTAAGTATTATTTATGTCCTCATAAATAAGATAAAACATATTATTATTATATCACAATCTACTTATAATATTCCAACACAAATTCGTACAGTATTTACAGTCCGTATGCTTTGCATTACAATATATGCATTCAGCTAATACAGATATGTGAAAAGCAACCAAATTACCTCATTCCATCATTCCTGTAATCAGATCATATATATTTTTTCAATCAATACACAGTGATGTATAAATAAATTAGAGCTGTCAAATCGATTAATCAGGATTAATCACATTCACATCTAAGTTTTTTGTATAATACATGTGTGTAGATATTTAGATATTATGATATTATTTATATATATATATGTGTGTGTGTGTGTGTGTGTGTATATATATATATATATAAAATGTAATTTTATATATATATATATATATATATATATATATATATATATATATATATATATATATATATATATATATACAGATCGATTTGAAAGCACTAAAATAAATACAATATTGTGTATTACATATTACAAATTGCAGAATTCAATAAAGGACTACATTAATATGAAAACAATGGAAATGGAAAGGTATTTATCGCATTGGTAATTTATTTATCTATTTATTTGGCATGGGTTCAAACTCTAAACTCTTCCATCACACACTTGGCTCGCCCCTGGACTCCCGCCCCCGGAGTTCCGCCCCCTTTCGCAAGGCGGAAGTTGTCATTCTAACCGCTTCCTACTTCCTGCGTCAAAACATTCCGGTATGTCTATGCGGCTCTAACGCTTTTTTTCGGATTTTATGAGTGATTATGGCTGCGAACTGCAGCACCGGTTCGGCTACGGAGCCTCCGGGACTAGAGACCCAGTGGCGGGAGATCGACAACCTGAACCAGCAGCAGCTCCGGGCCGGAGACAGCTGGTAAGAGAAACTTCAGCCTAGATAACAAACAAACAAACATTCAATAAACAACAACAACACAGATAAAGCTCTAACATAACTCTATAAATCTGATAACATGTTTGTGTTTGTGTTGTTTGAGGGTATGAGGGTTCAGTTGTAGCCTTGCCAATATGATTGAGAGAGTTAAAAATTATTTAAAGATCAAATAAGAGGGCGAAACTAACATACAGGTGGGGTTTCAGGCCTGATAGATCTGTTTACCTGATTAACAGCTTCCTAAGGATCACTAAGTTTTGACATGTTGGTTGTCTGACCACATTCCCAACTCTGCCTGCTTTAAACGGGTTAATTTCGTTTTCATTGAGCAAATTTATTAACACACTTGCTTTAAGTTTCACTTCTATCTCTGGAAGTTATGTCAGCCTGTTTTGGGAAAGTCACTTTCGGTTTGTGCTCGTTCCTTGAAAATGAAAGACAGATCAGCCATAAATTCATAAATTCTCGTCCTGAAAGACAGATGGCAAGTGTTTGGTGTCTTAATCCGTGTCTTTCACTGGTGCCCTGTGCAGTTTACATTAAACAGATTTGTCCTAAAGCTCATTAAATGATGTTGGACTGATATAACTAAGCAGTGCAGAATGTGTGACAGGTGCAAGTGTCTTGTATTGCAGGTATTTGTTGGACAAGAGATGGTTTGATCAGTGGAAAGAGTATGTGCACACCGGGGACCAAAATTCCTCCTCTTATCCCGGAAAGATTGATAACACCGAGCTCTTTGAAGGTAAGTTTTGCTGTTCTGAGATGTTAAAGTCACCATGAAATATAAATGGGCAATTTTTGTTTATATATGGAGTATTGCAGTATTTCTTTAAATGATTTATCTGTGCACATCATTATTTAAAAAAACTATAATAATTCACGTGCCCTGAATTGGCGTTAGGGCGAGGCAACCTGTCAATCACATGAGATCGACCAAAATCATATCACAACCATTAAAATTAACCAATCAATTCCTGATGGACAAAATCAAGTCCCGTCCTACTTTTTGTTGTTCTCATTCGAGAAGCCGTTTCATTTGGATATGTCACAATATGGAAAAAAAGAATATCGCAACTTCCATTTCATGCTGACTTTTAGAACAAGATACCATAGTTGCTCCATAAAAATGTTTAATGTCTCATTCTCTGTTAATCTGTTCCCTTAAAGGCAGGGTAGGCAATTATCAGAGAGGCTAGCAATAGTAAGCTAGCTTTGACGGCATAAGATTCCTTTAGAGCGTCTCCAAAGCCACGCCTCCTTTCAAAACACATGAACACGTACAGCAGGGATTAAACAGCAACACGAGAGATGGCGTTAAACTACCTCATATCTCAAAGCACATACCATTACAATAATAATGAATGTAAACAACTTAAAGAGCGTTTCAAAGTTGCCATTGAAACGCATAAATTCGATTCACGAACCGCTCCGAGTATAACGTCACAGGTTTCCATCTATTCCAAAACACAGTAGTTATGGCGTGAATAAGCTTGTTTTGGTTCAAGAGGAACTGTAAAAGGCAGCTGCTGTTTCATTCAGACCGAATGCAATGATCGGACGAACATTTTATGGTCCTACGCCTTCCACAGACGATACATATAAAAACATTTAAACCACTTAACTTAGTGATTGCTATCAGGATGTGAAGAGACTTTCAAACAGCATAACAAAAAAAATGCTTCTGGAACACATCGCCATGGCCTACCTTTAATAACTGCGGGTGAAGAACATGTTTGAAATATCTTGAATGGCTTTTGTAGATTTGGATTCCTACCACCTGAAAGAGAGGCTGTCGGAGAATGAGGACTTCATCCTGGTCCCATCAGAAGCCTGGCAAAAACTCTTGTCATGGTATGACTTGATGGATGATCACCCTCCTTTGGAACGAAAGGTAGTGTTAACCAGACTGTTCACTTTTCTTTGTATTGGAGTCAGTCCAATTAGGCTATGTTTGCCCTTAACTGAAGATGATGTGAAAGTCTTCCTCTTTCTCTTTCCAGGTTGTTGATCTTCCCAGCACTGTTAAAGTAGAGGTCTACCCTGTGGAGGTCTACCTCTGTCTCTCTAGTAACTTGGAAAGTACCGTAGCTGGACAGTTCAGTCGAGCAGACAAGATACGTAAGTTACGGATGTTAATGTATAGACTAGTTTCAAAAAGTTTTTGGACATTTAGAGATGTAGTCTCACTAGACTTTTGGTATGTAAAATCACTGCAGTGAACATCGGGATTAGGGCTATTGTTTTTAATAAGTAATCAATCAAAAATAACACATAATAATAATGAGTTCAGTCCACTTCATTCTTTGTATTGAGCTCAGTTTGGGACGTTTAGATACTGGTGTGTATATGTTTTGTTAGACAAATTCACAGAGTGCACCAAACGCAAAAAAGAAACTTCTTTGCATGTGCTTTTTGCCTCTCATGCATTCACATGCATATGGCGGGTGGCACAGATCCAGTGTTCATCCATTGTTTTATCATTTAAAACATAATTTTTTGTAGTAAAATTTTCTGCTTGCAAAGCTGCTTGTACTATGATCTTTCTTTAAGTTAACTCTTCATGGTTTGATATTTTTTTATTGAATTCATACACTACCATTCAATTTTTTATTTTATTTTTTTACTGCAGTCTCTTCTACTCACCCAGGTTGCATTTATTTGATAAAAAAAACAGTGATATTTTGAGATCTCATTACAACAACGTTTCTATTTTGTAAGTTATTCCTGTGATGCAAAGCTGAATTTTCAGCATTATTACTCCAGTCTTCAGTGTCACATGATCTTTCAGAAATCATTCTAATATGCTGATTTGCTGCTCAAGAAACATTTATCATTATTATATCAGTGTTAAAAACTCCTGCTGAATGTTTTTGTAGAAACCGTTCTACAAATTAATTTCTTTCAGGGTTAAATTTTTCCATGAATAGAATGTTCAAAAGAACCACATTTATTTAAAATAGATTTTATTTGTAAAATTACAAATGTCTTTACTGTAATTATTAATGCTTAATTTAAGGCATCTTTGCTGAATAAAGTATTTATTTATTTCAATTAAAAATCTTACAAACCTCAAACTTTTGAACATTAGTCTATGTTATTAAATGTAATGTTATCAAGCTAGATGACAGTAGCCTCTATACCTTATTATTTCTGCTCATACTATCTCATAGCTATAAACAATTATTTATGCCTGATAAACAGCTTCTAAATATCTTCTTCAAAGCATCAAAGGTTTAGCTCAAGCTCTGGATTACCACTCGTTTTACAGAATGCTATTATTCTCACAGATCTATTTTATATTTGGCATGTAATTACGTTTTGTAAACCGATGTGTGAAACCCCTCAGGACTTGTTCAGCCTGGTGCATCTGAGCTGCAGATCTGTGAATGTGTTTTCTCCTCGGGTATGTGTGTAAATCACTATCATGTGTATCTGTGTTTCATAGACTCTATACATCAAAAGATACGGCAGCATTTTACTGTGTCAGAGACTGCTGAGAGCCGACTGTGGATGAGGAGTACGGATACAAGCTCAGAAAGGCTACGCAACCTTAACATGACTGTCCTAGACGCCTGCCTCATTTCCGGCATGGTAAGATACACACCTATCATTTACACTTCTTAACTTTGATCATCCATCATTACTGTAAATGTCACCAAACGGTTATGCAATAAGAACTGCCGGCAACCTCGCCCGGTTGGTTTGTCATATAGACAAACTTTTCTACTGGTACTTAAAAAAAGAAAGAAGAAGAATGCTTTGTCATGGGCCACCCTTCTTGTGTTTGTGGGTGTGTTGTGTCTTTACATGCTCTACCCACTCCACAGACGGTGATTATGGAGATCAGGAATGTGGATGGTACGTGGCCCACATCCAGGCCTCAGATCATGTGAGTATAAAGGCACCAGCTTCCTTCTCTCGTGCACTAGCGCAAGTTTCCTTTCTGTTTAGGTAAATGGAAAGTCACGTGTCTAAAGCACAAAACACACAGTCATCCATACAGGTTTGATCAGCCGCATTTATTTAAATCTGTAACTAGTTGTAGTTGGTTAGACACTTCAAAAATGGCAAGGAAAATGGGATCAGTGTGGCACAAATAAACTTTACAAGATCAATCTCGTAGTCCTTTCTGAAAATGGCTGGGATCATATTATCTTCAGAGTGTCAAAGATCTTTTTATATGCCAGAGTCCAGTATCTCTGAAGCATATTTTGATTGACTGTAATGGTGTAACTCCTCTAGGGCTCTACTTTTCGATTAATTCTTATTAAAAAATATTTTTTTAATAAAGGGTGGGCAGATTTAGTGTTTGATTTTTTTTTAATTAAACTTTTTTTTTAACCTTTTATAAATTGTCTTTTTATTTGTTGGTTATAAAAAGGTTAAATGTTTTTTTTTTTTTTTAGTTTTTCAATTTTCCACTTGTTTCTAACTATGAATATAGCCATAATTGTTGGCATGGTGCTAAATTATAAACAGACAAACAACTGTAGTAGGTTGCAAAGGAGATTTCCCCCAAAACAGATCAGTTTAAAAATATATGGGGCATGTTTTAAAGCGGTCATATCATGAGGAATCAAATTTTATATGATTTTTTGGGAATTAAGGAGCTTAATGTGCTATTCATCCCCAGTTAAAAAAAGATTTATTAAAAAAATATTAAACCTAAGCTGCAAAAATCATTTGATCTGCACTGCCTCTCGACCTTATATTGTAATGCTGTATTTGGTTTCACTTTATTTCGATAGTCCACTTTAGACATTCTGCTTACTATACTTTGCAACTACATGTCAACTAACTTTTATTAATTTGCTACTACATACCAACTAAAGCTCATTAGAGTATTGGTAGACTGTTAGGTTAGGGTTAGTAAAAGAAGTTGACCTGTACTTGCAAAGATACGTATAGTTAGTTGAATATTTCAAGTGATCAAAATAAAGTGATAACCTCTATTTCAGTGTAGAAATGGCTATATTAGAATTGGCTATATAATATAGTGTCTATATTATAGTCATATATTGTGTGTTGAGGCCGACATATATATAAAAATAGTAATAATATAATGCATACTATAAATTTAGATCAGCTAAAAGTATAGCAGGTGGCATTTACATTGAATTCCTAAAAGTAATCAAACCTAGCCTATTTTAGTCATCAAAGAGAGAGGGGAAAATACATCTAAATTATTATGGTTTTCTCTGCAGAAAGCTTAAAAAAAGACCTCAAAAAGAATTAAAACCTAGCTAGCATTTTCGTAGAGAACTTTCAAATCAAAAGTTGGTATGTGGCTATCATAACCAGATATGTTCTTTAGATGGGCAGTTCACTGGGCTATGAAACATAACTGCGATTTTATTTAATATTTGGAATTAATATGAAATTGTGTCTCCAGGCGGAACTCTGCTGACGAGGACTCGTATCGAGGGCCTCCTGGAGTGTGTGGCCTCACGAACCTGGGCAACACCTGCTTCATGAACTCCGCTTTACAGGTCAGAGGTCATGAACTGTTGAACACGCAGTCATAGGCTGATGAGGCTCTATAAGGCTCTTCTTAAAATGAAGTGTGCATTTTTTTGTCCCATAGTGTCTGAGTAACACGCCGCCACTGACGGAGTACTTCCTGATGAACTTGTATCTGGAGGAGCTGAACTTCACTAACCCTCTGGGCATGAAGGGTGAAATTGCAGAAGCCTACGCAGATGTCATCAAACAGATGTGGTCAGGGAGGCACTATTCTGTGGTTCCTCGGGTATTTAAGGTAACGTAATTGTAGTGATCACTCTGCATTAGCATTTTTAGTGCAAAACTTGTTTGCGAACACCAGCAGAGCTGAAATCATTTTGTCCATTTCAAATCTGGTTTGCTACAATTCCTAGTCCGGTTTCCCTCTTTCATATTAATTAAGGTAAATCAAAAGATCTTAATATGCAAAAAAACGACTATAAACAATAACATTAATAACATGATTCCTATGTATTCCTGTGATGCAAAGCTGAATTTTCAGCATCATTACTCTGGCCTTCAGTGTCACATGATCCTTCGGAAACCATTCTAATATGCCGATTTGCTACTCAAGAAACATTTATTATCATTAATGTTGGAAACTGCTGCTGAATATTTTTGTGAAAACTGTGATACATTTTTATTCAGGATTCGAGAAAAAGAAAGTTCAAAAGAACAGCAGTTATTTGAAACAAAAATATTTTGTAAAATTTGTAATGTCTTTACTGTCACTTTTGATCAGTTGAAGTCATGTATGGGCTGTAAACATGGTAATTATTTTTGTTTTGTCTCAGTTTTGTTTTTAGTTAATTCTCCATTAGTAGTGCAGAAATGAACCAGCATTGCTTTTGTGTGTCTGTGCAGACCAAGGTCGGCCACTTTGCGTCACAGTTTCTGGGCTACCAGCAACACGACTCTCAGGAGCTGCTGTCTTTCCTGTTGGACGGTCTTCATGAAGACCTCAACCGGGTCAAAAAGAAGGAGTATATTGAACTCAAGGATGCTGATGGAAGACCTGACCAGGTGCTTTTTACACATGAACACTATAGGACACGAAGAATTACTCTCATAATGTGCACCTCATGCCATTTATAACATGACAATATATATAACAATAAATTGTTTACACTTATGAAATCACAAAGGCTGCAATTATTTTTAATGCGCAGCTTGTCAGTGACGTACGGCTCTGTGATCAGTAGTAAATGCTGCTCCATCGGAAAGCACTGCGAGTTTGAGCATATAACTTGCCTTTGAGAAAGTAACACGTGTCAAACATCTTTCCAAATTTATGAACCTCTTGTCCTGCAAAAGACAACAATTAATAAATCAATCAAAGCGTTTCAATATTCTGTTTATTCAGCTACAGCAATAGTATTATGCCCATAGGGATTTCCTGGAATGACGTGCATTATCTACTTCTGCGGCGGGGCATATTTGGCGTGTCTGCGTGAGAGCGCCCTCTGGCGTTCAGATGGAGCGGCATTTACTACTGATCAGCCGTGCTGCCCTGACAAACTGCACATCAAATAATCGCAGCCTTTGCCAAATCGCGTGCAGTTTTATTTTGATTAATCGTGCAGCCCTAATAATGATTTTAAAAAACATTGTTATTGGCCAGTTTTCCATATTAGTTTAGCAATATCTGTTAAACCACTATTGGATGACCTCTTAACGTGTTTAGAACTCTACAAACAAAACAAAGTGTTACTATAGGAATCACATTTCTTTTTTTGTGTTACAGGAAGTGGCTGAGGAAGCGTGGCGCAACCATCTGCGGCGGAACGATTCGGTCATTGTCGACACATTTCACGGGTTGTTCAAGTCGACATTGGTGTGCCCTGAGTGCAACAAGGTCTCTGTGACCTTCGACCCCTTCTGCTACTTAAGTGTGCCCTTACCAGTCAGTAAGGAGAGGGTCATGGAGGTGTTCTATGTCTCACTGGATCCCATGGCCAAACCGACACAGGTGTGTATTATGTTATATACACACACACAAAAACAGCAAAATACCATAATGCTCAGTCATTTCTAGCAGGAAACGCAGCATATGTGCAGCAGGACAGACATGCTCATTATGAGTGAGCCCATACTATGAGTTTGGCAGATGTGAATGTAGCGCTGCACATCTGTAAACAGGAAGACAGCTGGTGGTGTGTGATGTCATCAGAACCAGTTTTGCTAAGGGCTAAATAGTTCTGTTGAACAGCGCTTAGTAAGGATGCTTTACATTGAGTTTTGTTCATCCTGATGACTGATGAATGTGTGTGACTTCCCTCTGCAGTATCGTCTGATTGTCCCTAAAGCTGGCCGAGTGATTGACTTGTGCACGGCCCTCTCTCAGGCAACAGACGTCCCAGCCAGCCAGGTTCAAAAAAGTTTTTTCAACTATTGAAACATTGTTGAATTGTTTTGAAAATTAAATTATTAGATTTGGTTAATCATATGAGCCTGTCATTTGTTCTGAGCTAATAATAATTGATCTGTTCCGCACAGATGGCTGTGGCTGACGTGTTCAATCATCGCTTCTATAGGATTTACCAAGCTGAGGAGTCCTTAAGCTGTATACTGGACCGGGATGATATATTTGTGTAAGAGAGGACGGAGTAAACAGCCTTAATAATACAAACACACACATATATAATGAATTAACTTATAGCAATATTGTTTAAGATTTAATTTACAGGTAATATTGGTTTATACTGTAACTGTATATAAACTGGTTATAGGAGAAAAGGTGTGTGTGTCTGATTGTGTTTTTTCTGGTGTGTTGCTGTAGGTATCAGCTGAACAGTGGCTGTATGGATCAGGCTGATGAGGAGGTGATTCTGGCCATCTACATGCGTGAACGCTCTCATTACAGAGATTACGGCTCAGGCAGCAACAGCTACAGCACCTCCCTGTTCGGTCACCCGCTGCTGATGTCTGTGCCACGCGCCCAGTGCACGCGGGAAGATCTCTACCAGCTCCTCCTGAAAAGACTGGCGTAAGTCTAACCGGTCATACAGGGTTTGTCAGAAGCTAGTTTAGACTTTCGAGATCATTTAGTTTTCAATGTGCTGTACTTATATGATGTTTGTTTGTTTTTGGGGTTTTTTACTGCAAAACTGTATCTTACTTATTATTGACCATAAAAATATTTTTTAATATTTATTGTCTGTATATGCATTCTATTATCTAAGTTCCTTTGCATCTGATAAATAACTACTTCCTGTTTCTTCTGTGATCATATGGTGTTATTCAGTATCACTGTTTTTTCAAGTAAAGTTGTCTTGATCTGTTTTTTTTTTTGAGTTGGTTTGCCATTCATGTGTCATGATTATATCCCTACACAGGCGTTATGTCCATCCCCTAGATCCCTCAGAATTAGAGGAGGAAGAAGATGAGGATGAAGAGTTGTACAAGGCACAGACCAACGGAGTTAGTGATGGTATGACTGCATTTTCTTAAAGTTTAAAAATGTTGGGGACAGTAAGGTTTTTTATTTTATTTTTAAAGAAAGTAACAATATTAAGAATTAATTTATTCAGCAAGGATGCATCAAAATGGACAGTAAAGACATTTATAATGTTACAAATGATTTCAATTTCAAATAAATGCTGTTCTTGACATTTATATTCCTTCACAAAAATATTAAGCAGCACAACTGTTTTCAACATTGTTAATAATAATAAGATATATTTCTTGAGCAGCAAAGCAGCATATTAGAATGATTTCTGAAGGTTCTGAAAATTCAGTTTTACCATCACAGGAATACATTAAATTTGAAAATATATTAAAATAGAAAATGGTTATTTTAAATTGTAATAATATTACTGTTTTTTTTCTGTACATCTGATTTTAAAAAAAAAATACAGCCTTGGTGAGCGTAAGAGACTTTGGAAACTTTACTTAAAGCCTTTATGTATAATGCATAATAAAGATGGTTGCATTATATCTTTTCATAATTAATATGAACCAATGTAACCAACGTTAAAATGCATTATAATATTTGCAGGTTCCTTGTTACTTCTAATAATTGGTTGTTTGTTGTGTTTTAATGCATTATACTTTCTAAAGGTGTAACAACGAATAGATAAGTATTTATAATGTATTATTACTGTGGTTACAATTATTCATGATATGCATTATGGTGATTATAATGAATTATATATAAAGGCTTTAAGTAAAATGTTACTGAGACATCTTTCAAATCATAAAGAAATTGTACTTTCCCCAAACTTGTTAACAGTATGGTACTTGATGATTAATTTCTGAACAGATGAGGGCGAGGAAGACTCAGAGGAGGCGGGGCCAGCCAAGAAAGAGGAACAGACTCAAGAGAGCAATCAGGCGGATGGGCAGAACAACGGCCCGTTAGAAGCCAGCCCGAGCAGCGAGGGGGAGGAGCGAGCCGAGGAGGAAGAGTCGAGCAGTGAACCGGACCGGGGCAGCAGTACAGAAGAGGGCCAATCAGCGTGCGGCAGCACTGACACCAACTCCCAAGATGCCACTGATGGGGACCAAAGTGCTGGCGCAGAACCTTCGGGAAAGGAGGAAGAGGATGAAGAGGAGGAGGAAGACGGGGAAGGGGCTGCAACTTGTGCGCAGGCAAATAAGAGGGTTCCGGGCAGACGGCACTACACTGAGAGACGGAAAAAAGCCCTCTTCACCATTCAGGCGGTGAACTCTAATGGCACCACGGAGCGAGGGATGACCGAGGCGGGCAGCAGCTTCTCTTTCAGCTGTGAGTACACTAATGAGAAACTCAATTTATTACAGACCTCTCTACTTCTGAGGCTTTTGTACAACTTCAGGGTCATGTGCGCACAAGCGAGAGTCATAACAAAGTGAGATTGTATGTCTTTTATTTATCCGGCTGCTCAATTCAAACCCTTTCAAAGTAGAGGAGCGGCTGTCATGGTGTCTTTTAAATCAGAGAATACATAAGTGTAAATGTTCCTGCTCCAAATGGTGTGACTCACTGTTTCTGTTTAGCTCAGCCATACATTGCCATCGACTGGGACCCTGATATAAAGAAGAAGTATTACAATGAGAATGAAGCCGAGGTAAGATTGCTAATGAGCTCTTTGATCCTTAAAACATGCTTTGCGTTTGTTGTTGCACTCGGAAATAAATGTAACCTCTCATACAAGGCTCAATACAGTCAATTATATTCGCGGTTTAGTGTCATGCTCATTTGAAAGTTTAGCTCCTAATGCAGTGATGTGTGATCTGTTTTGTGTCACTGCTATAAATATGAAAACCTCATAATGTTATATGCATTACCTAGTTTGCCTCAATGTCTTTGTCAAGAAAAGTGGTTTTCAATTGGTTTTGCAGCAACCCAAAACAGCATCAAGGTTTATTATTTACACAAGTAATAATGTAACAAAATAAAACCCTTAGGTAATATCCTTGTTATTTTGCAATCCTAAATTTTTTTCTTATTTGCATTTATCATGTTTTTTCAATTAAACCTTTACTCGCCAGTCAAGAACCACTGGTCTTAAAGCTTTTTGATATGCTTAATTTGCTTAAATGCAGTATGAAATTGATTCTTTGATGAAATATAAATCAAAATCCATTGTTTTTAATGATCTTTTGTTTCCGTCTTGGTGGTTGAAGTTATGCAAACTGCTTCATTTCTATTGCAAACACATGTTGTTTATGTGTTAATGCAGAAATACATAAAGCATCAGAGCATGGACGTCCCTCACCTGCAAACGACAGTGGAGCTACAGGAATGTATAGAGCTCTTTACCACGGTAGAGACACTGGAAGAGGAAAACCCCTGGTAATTTTCTTCTTAGACTTATCACAGGTTCTAGGCTTTAATTCCAGTCTATCCTTTATTACATTTATATTAACATTTATGCATTTGGCGGACGCTTTACATTCTATTCCCCTATGAAAGAAGGGGAACATCTTGTGTTTGCTGCAGAATTTAGAGCCAGAACCATTCGTTTTATAATTTCTAGTGATGTATTTAAAGAACAGGACTGAATCCTCCACACATGTAAGTTTGTGTTTGTTTATGTGGTCTGTAGGTATTGTCCGACGTGTAAAAGGCATCAGCTTGCTACTAAGAAATTGGATCTGTGGTCTTTGCCAGAGGTTCTGATCATCCATTTAAAGCGTTTCTCCTACACAAAATACTCTCGAGAGAAACTGGATACTATTGTGGAGTTCCCCTTGCGGTAAGATCAAGTACTGTTTTGTCAGATTAAGATGTACATACACTACCATTCAAAAATTACTCCAGTCTTCAGTCACATGATCCTTCAGAAATCATTCTAAAATGCTGATTTGCTGCTCAAGAAACATTTCTTATTGTCAATGTTAATATTGCTGCTTAATATTTTTGTTGAACCTGTTATACAATTTTTTTCAGGATTCTTTGATTAGAAAGTTCAAAAGAACCGCATTTATTTTAAATGTATATAGATTTTGAGACATTATTAATGTCTTTACTGTTACTTTTTATCAATTGAATACATTCTTGCTGAATAAAAGTATGAATTTCTTTCAAAAAAGGAAAATAAAATCTTACTGACCCCAAAATTTTGACCGGAAGTGTACATTTGTATAGTTTTGGTTGCTTTAATGCTGCCGATAACTCATAGGTATAGTGGAAATAAATGCATAGTGAGTAATAAATGTTCCTTCCCATCCTGTTAATGTTCATGTTATTTTCAATGGTTGATTCTTAGACTATTGCATTTGGTTCATATGTCTCATTCTCTGTCTGCAGGGATTTGGACTTCTCAGGTTTCCTCCTAAAGAAGACCATGAACAGTACTGAACCTCCCTGTAGATATGACCTGATCTCTGTGTCGAACCACTACGGCGGACTCCGAGATGGACACTGTAAGCATCAGTCTTCTCAGCTTTTATTAAACGGCGAATAAAAATGTCATGCCAAAAATGGAATGCAATTTTTAGGGATGCACCGATACCAAAAACCAATAGCATGCAGCATGTGTACAGTACAGTGTTTGTGTCCAGATAAAGAAACAAAGATGTCTATGAAATAAATGTATATAATTAATAGAATATAAAGCATAAATTAAACATTTACGCCTGTATAGCGGCTGTGCACGAGCTGATAAGTGAAGCACGCTAAGTGGATTGATCGCGCAGTGGCATAGACATCGCTGAAAAGTTTGTAGTTTAGTCGGATATGTCAATAGCAAAGAAAGTAAAGTGTGTTGCATGTGCTTGATTGCTGATCGCTCACTCAGCACACGTGACAGCTGGATTAAAACTAAATAGTATATGTAGCTTAAGTAAAAATATGAACTGTTACATGATTTATGTACAACATGGTTCCCTACATGATTATAGTGCCACTGCACTGGAGAGGCTCTAAATGTGCACTGTGGAATAAATACGATAGAGCAATAGAATGAACAGTGAACATAACAAACAATAACAGAAGCTCGTACTATACATTTTAACATGCATAATTAAGCAGTTAAGAAAATAACTGAAGGAAACATCTATTTGCTCAACAAGTTAAAGGGATAGTTCACCCAAAAATTGAAATTCTGTCATTACTTACCCTCATGTCATTAGTTCCTTAGTTCAAGACCTTAGTTATATATATGATATAACTATTATAGTTATATATATATATACTTACCGGTAGTTCGATATTTTTGATGAAATCAGAGAGGTTTCTGAACCAACCATAGACTGCAACATCATTGCAACTTTCAAGGCCCAGAAAGGTAGTAAAGACATTGTTAAAATAGTCCATGTGACTACAGTGGTTCACATGTAATGTTATGAAGCGACAAGAATACTTTTTGTGAGCTATCTGGAAGCGCTGCACTGTTTACATTACGTGAATAGCGTAGGAGAATGACATGGAAGAGACGAGATTGTTGAATAAAGTCGTTATTTTTGTTTGTTTATTGGCGAGTAACAAAAATGAAAGTATCAGTATGTGACTCACTCTGAAAAAAGTGGTATAGGTGCATTCCTAGCTTTTTTGTTTAATGATAACATTACAAAAATATTTCCCTTTTTATCCCTCCTAGATACTAGTTATGCCCAGAACAAGGACAACGGCCAGTGGTATTACTTTGACGACAGCAAGGTGACCTTTGCAAGGGAGGAACAGATTGTGGTGAGATTAATGCTTCTCTGTGGGTTGAGTGGTCAACATGAAATCAAAAATCAAACAGACCCTTTTTACTTTTTAATACATTTTCTCGGCCTTGCTGCGCATGATTCATTAGTGCATTCTCTTTTAGACAAAATGAAATGTTTGTTTTTCCTCAAAACACAATAACTTTCTCTGCCTCTTGGGTCTAAAAAGACAGATCTGTAAAAAAAAAATCTTTTGAAATGGTCATATCAGTCGACTAGAGCTGGTGTATTCTACATAATAAACTCATGGTGGCCTCCAGATTGAGATCACATGTCGTCCAGCCACATCTTGGGAGTTGACTAATATTGATATAATTAAAAATACAATTTGTACGTTTACTATATGCTTTCACAGGGTCAAGGTCATTTACGAAAGTAAATCTAAACAAAAACAAACCAAATTGTATAAGCACAAAAAAAAGGTAATTAAAGCTGACACAAAACTTGTGATAGTTTTTTCTTTCGTAATGTGATGAATAATCCGAGTGAAACGGCTTCTCAAACAAGCAAAAATGTGGGGCAGGACTTGATTTTGGAATTAATTGGATGATTGCTATTGCTGTGATGTCATGTGAGTGACATCTTGTCCCGCCTCACGTCTGTAAACACATCATCAGCGAAGAGATGTCGATTCAAAAGGAAGGGGAAGTTATTTTGATTAAAAATGATGAGGAATAAATAAATAAAAAGATGTGCACAGATAAATAATTTATAATAAATACTGCTATATTCCTTAAAATAAGAATTGTCCATTTTGATTTCATAGTGACTTTAATGCTGTTATTCAGCAAAGATGCATTAAATTGATTTAAAAAATGACATTTATAATGTCACAAAAGATTTCTATTTCAAATAAATACTGTTCTTTTGAACTTTCTGTTCATCAAAGAACCCTAAAAAAAAGTATAAAGTATTTTAAATTGTCATAATATTTCACTTTATTGCTGTTTTGACTGTTTTCGGTCAAATTAATGCAGCTTTGAAAAGCAGTCACTGAAACGTTCGATCTCCATCTGCTCTTGTAGACCAGTGCCGCCTACCTCCTGTTCTACCAGCGCCAAGACAAGATCCGCCAGCCCACCGTCCCTCCGCCCGTCCCAGAGAACCACATCACGTCCCAGACCCATGATGCCGTGGACGGAGCCTCTTCCTGTGTCAGCATGGAGACGGACTGATATCTGTCTTTTTCCTGCTCAGCTTCATTCTTTCTCACTCTTATCACTTCCGACTTTAATCTTTAATCTACAGAAACTTGAACCCCGGCCTCTGACTCCGACAGGAAGTGTGAGGCAGGGGCTACTCTCTCAGGCTGGTGCACAAGCATCATGGGGTGGGAATGCAGATTTTTGTGCTTTTCTTAATGACGAACTCAAGGAAACGGGTTAAGCTGGTGGTGGCGGATGCATAGATCGCGTACCGATTTGTCTGCATCGCTTCATTCATCGAATCCGGTGAATGAGGTTTGCGCTGTTCATCGTCACCAACTGTGTTCTTTATTTTTTCCTAAGCTTGCTTTTCTGAGCTAGCTAAGCTGCTGTCCACAATGGTGATGTCTGAACGCCCATCCTCGGGTAAAGCTGCACCGTTTAGCATCATGAATCAGGCCTCCTGTTTATTCCATCAGACTTTCAGCGAGGGCGCTATTAGCAGGGATGCTTGAGGTGGTTTATCATATCAGGGACATCGTGATCAGAAATCCTTTCACTATGATTTCAGAGATCTTCTAGTAAAGTCTGTCCACTCACTCGTGATTATTTATTTTCGTAATTGCCAGATGCTGATGTGGAGTGAGAAATAGAGATGGTTATAATTCAAAAAATCTTCCATTTTTATTTTCATTCATGTGATGCTTTTTCCCCGTCTGTCGTAAGGTCTGGGAAAAGCCCCTCTGTTGCGGGACACAAACGGAGGCCTGTTTTCCAGCGAGAATTTTCTTCTTTTCTTTTTTTTTATCTTAAATGAAAGGAAAATACGCAGCAAGATTTAAACATTACATTCTTTTTGTCTAATCGTGTTGAATTTATAAACTCTTTGGAGCGATGAGAATATTTCAGCAAAGTGCTTTCTGGATAGAGCTCTTTACATGATTTTTAAGGCACCTATGTACAGTATTTTTGTATTGTAATAAATGTTGTATTATCTTTGATCATTTGGATCAGATGCTGGGGATGGGGCGCTTTCATTTTATTTTGTTAATAATTATAGATTGAATATATATAATTGTATACACATCTTTTGATATGAATAAATGACTATAAGTCGAGGTTAGATTGGACACATTTGGCTTCCATTTACGTTGTTTTACCTCTGAATGAAAGGACGCGCAGATCCTTTGGCAATGGGAAATGCTTTCATTTGTTTTGTACTGACTGCATATTAACACTTCTCAGCGTTGTAATTAATTTGGTCCAACGCGTAACGATCTTATAGAAAATGCTTTTTCATTTGCAGCGACTGCTTTATTGCATTCCTCAGATTATAATGTACACAGTTCACTGTTCTGATCTCAGAATGAGAGTCTATAAATATATCACTGTATGTGACGGGAGCACTTAATACCTTCAGGGTGTTCTAATATCTAATATAATGTCACACGGGAATCTCACAAAACCTGTACAGAACAAAAGCACGGTAATCAAAATCAAAGGCAAAAATATGAAATTATATTTTTATATAATACATTTATACATTATGGTAGTATTTGTTTACTACTTTTAATTTATGCATATTTAATAAAAAAATGTTTTGCAGTTAATTGAAAACGACCTGGACATGCTATTGACTTGGTTTGTGAGATTTAAAAACTTGTGACAAAAAATGGTGAGAATTTTTCTTGTAGTCTGCTTTACAAATGGACAGTTTTTTTTTATAATTCCTCAAAGATTTAGCACATTTATTTCTCACCTATAGTCTTCCATTTTGTAAAAATGTTACTCAATGAAACAATCTATTTAAAGATAGTTTGTTTTACTATTTTATAGTAATTAAATGGCTTAATTCTAGTATTTAAATATAAAATAATTGGCTAGTTCTGGAAACAGCAGCTTCAAAAAGTCACATACAGCCTAGTTTTTTTAATGCAAGTGTTTTTAAATATTAAATCCAAATATTTATTAGAGCTACTGTTTGACGTGCAGTGGTTTCATGTTTTTGTGAAATCAATGAGATGGTCAGCTGTGTATGAATAATTGAATTGATAAAGTGAATTAGTCTGTCAATGCAACAAAATTTCATAGTCACCAAATTTCATATTTATGATTTTGCTTTGTTGAGGCATTTTCTGTATAGAAATTAAAAAAGTGATCAAATAAAAACGTATTTGAATTGAGTATATGTAGTGTTTTCTCCAATTACAACATGAGAATATGATAAATTCAAACAAGTTTGTGTTTGAAATGTGGAGTCATGTAAGTGTTAAACATGTGATTCACTAATATTAGACAAACCATCTTCCGGCTCAATCATTTCCTCTCGTCTGATTCAATCAGAGACAAGCACAAATTGATTTCCTCCTCACCTTAGGGTTCCATATAATGTTTATTAAATTATTACATTCCTCTCTAGCACACAGAGACCAAAATAGTATCTGTTTTTACATTCAGTTTGCTGTTATAATATCCCTGTGCCTGAAACAATGGCTTGTCAATAAGGAACTGTGTGATGATCACCAACCACAAAGGAGAAAAACTGGATAGCAACCATTTAATGAAAGATCAAAACCAAACTGATTTTTTAACTGAAATATATATTTTTTTTTTCAAGGCACATTTTCACATATAAATAATCTATTAAGACATAAAACATGAGAAATTCTGTATTAATTCCTTTGGCTTAATTTATATAATTTAGATCTTTACTGTGACTATCAAATTAAATATTTATGTGTAGCATTCACACATTTTTTTATTTCAAACATATTGTAGATTCTTTGCAGGACAATCACATGGGTGTGTTAAGACATTCAAAACAAACTCAACATTATCAGGAAGGATCACTGCAGTCAACAAGTACCAACAATTGAATAATGTTAAGAAATAACAGCTGGTTGCAAAATGCACAGCACGGTTTCATATCAAAAGGTGGTTTGCAATCAGGCAGACGTCGGAACATGGCTGTTCTTACTGTAGATCTTAGCTAAAGAGTCCTCTGAAGTTCAGATCCTGACACATGAGTTCCTCTTCAACGTTCTCCAGGGCCCATTTGTGCTCCACAATCTCCAGGGCTTCCCACTCGCTCTGAAACAACCATAAAGGAGAAGTCATTCAGAGCATTGCAGAGCTGTACACGTCTGAGAGCAGCATCCACATCCTGCTACACGTCCACAGGGAAAACATCGGCATGAGGGTGAGTAAAAGATCTTATTGTGTATGATATATATTGTGTGATGGAACTGCGTCGACTTATTGCACCAAATACAATCTGCATTCCACAAGAAATAGGTTTCAGTAGTTCTGTAATTATGTGAGCTTCAAAACAGCAAAGTTTAAGGTTTCACAGTTATCTTAAGATGATAAGGTTATGAAATTAAAGCGAGCACGTTTCCACGTTGAGGCTGCTGTTGCATACATCAATCCGTCCGCTGGGAGCGTAGGCGAGATTTCCCAAGAAACATTTACTTTAACTAAATTTGTGCTAACTAACCACAAATAACTGCTGCTGGCATTTTTTTTTTTTTTAAGAAAGTTTTTGTTTGTGGACGTTTGTCATGGAAAAAGAATTCATATTGATAAAATAACAAAAACAAAGATGTACATGAGATAAAAATAACGGTTTTACTTGACGCAAGTCGTGTTGTACTCACCTTAAATGCTTTATTAGGATCAGGGGGCATCGCCATCGCAGCCCCCGTCATTTGATCCTGCATAATTCTTGACTGATCTGCAGCTAAAAATGAACAACTTTTAGTTTAAATATCTAAGATCTAAAGCGCATCTCAAATGCCATAGCTAAGATTAAAATGTAAATAATTATATATATATATATATATATATATATACACACTACCAAAGTAGCTGTTTGGATTTAAATAGGCCAATGCTCCAGCACATCCCAAAGACTTTCAGTGAGTTTAAGTTCTGGTGCCAATTCATGTGTGAAAATGATTCTTCATGTTTCTCACAACCATCATTCATTCACAATTTGAGCCTAATGTTTCTTGACATTGTCATCCTGGAATATGGCCATGATGTGTTTTCCTACATGGATGTTTAAGAAATGAAAAGCTACACACTCTTAAGCATTTGCCAATTTAAATCCAAACAGTGACTTATTTTGGCTGGGACGTGCATGTATATATATATTAGTCTAAATATCTTAAACAAAAACAACTAACCATTGTCTTGTCCAAGGATGAGGGTGTACATGCTTCTGAGCCCAAACACATTGAGAAAATACCATGAAGCTGAACTGACCCTAAGAACGACAAATTCAGATTTGATGCATAGTTTTCAGCATCTATAAACAACAACAAAACATCACATCAATACTGTACCATGAGGCGTCCAGAGAGACCAGCTCAATTCCTCTCTGTAACATGGGCTTGAATCTCAGAGTCAGAGGAAACGGGACTTTGGCTGAAAGGAAATAAGCAGCACAAAATTAAAACCACATCGAGGCTGCGTTTATTTGATCAAAGAATACCGTAAAAACAGCAATAATGTGAAATAAAAAAATAAAATAAAAAAAAACGTTTCTATTTGAATATATTGTTAAAAAAAAAAAAAAAAAAAAAAAATCTTGTGATGCAAAGCTGAATTTTCAGCATCATTATTCCAGTCTTCAGTGTCACGTGATCCTTCAGAAATCATTCTAATATGCTATTTTATTATTAGCAATGTTGAAAACAGTTGTGCTGCTTAATATTTCTGAGGAAACAGTGATACACTTTTTTCAGGGTTCTTTGATGAATGGAAAGTTCAAAAGAACAACTTTTATGTGAAATAGAAACCTTGTGTAACGTTATAAATGACTTGTCACTTTTGATCAACTTAATGATTAAATAAAAAAAAAATCTTACTGTCCCAAATCTTTGAATGGTCACAGTTTACACAAAAATATTAAGCAACAAAAAACGTTTCTTGATAAAATAATATTCTCTTGTGATTTAATCAGCCACTATAACTTTTTTACATTTTTAAAGTCGTCCCCTTCTGCCTTTTAGAAAATAGTTATATTTTAAAGTGGTGAAAATCAAGCTTTTATATGTTGTTTGTCTATGTGGTGTTTTTAATATGCTTTAAGACAAACTATGTGCAAATTCATAAGTCAACACTATTCCGGAGTATTTTCTCCTTAAAACTGCAGAGAACCAAAGTTTCAAAAAATGCGGGTTGAAATCGCTGGTGTTTCTGACGTCACACACTACCTTGTGACCAATCACGTCAACGAGTGAGTGGAGGCGGGGCTAATTTGCATATTCATAGAACCACTTACACTAAATGGGGCAAAGGTGTAGAGTTACATTCAAGCTATTTAAAAGCATGAAGAGATTTTTTTCAAGGAAAAAACTTTGAAATGTGTCATTTAGGTGATCAGAGATGAATTTTTAAGGGATACAATTATTGACTACAGGGGAACTTTAAGAGTTTCATTTTGCTTGGTAACATTGAGAAAAAGCAAACACTAACCCCTTTAAGAGCAAACACAAGCCTCCGCCAACCGCTTGCATCAGCAGTGCACTGAATAGGCACGTATGAAGTAATCCTACTATGGTTAGCGCCCACTTACCAACGTCTGGCTTTCAGAAAATGAGTTATGAATGTACTGGCCAAACGTTACATCACCCAATTAAAATTCATGAACCGGCTGTTTAGGTTTAGATGTCTCCCTTAACGTTTCGGATCCTTCCTACAGCCCTGAATTCCATCACATTTACAAATGATTGTTTTAGGAATAAGACCGCATTTGCACGTGATCATTCGATTCTTCTCTTCTAGTTTGGCATTTTAATTCTAGCAAGTAACAAAAGCTCATACTTGTGACAAAACCAGAAAAGGCCCAGTTGATCCATCCTCCAATCAGAATCATTGGCAGCACATTGGTCAGATTCCCTTTCATCATGTCCATCAACATGCTGGGGTCTGGGAGTGAAAGAGGCACAGGTTTTCAGACATAGTGATGAAGCACAGAAGGTCGTTTCCTCTAGTTCTAGGATGTTAAAGTAACGTCTTACCGGTCATGGGGTTTTTGGCGATCACTTTTCTTTTGACCACCTTGAAGAATCCAGTCTCAGGGTCATTGAAATAGTGTTTTCGCATGGCGAATGACTGCAACGGGACAGCGTCGTTTATCAGTGGCACATTAAATCAATAAATAAAGGCCTGGTTTAACAGACAGGGCTTAGATTAACAGAAAAAAACAGAAGCTTGTTCGCTTGATGCGTGAGAACCAATGAGGTTTATTCTTGTTGTGTCAAGCAGGTTCAGTTGGGCTTCTGTTTATGTTCGCTGATCAATGTTTATATACGAATAAAAGCTTAAATTCAATCTGTTCATCATATAAAGTGATCAAGTCTCTTCAGAAAATTTGGACTAAACCGCTCAATTCATATGGATTAGTATCACAATCTTTTTATTACGCATCAAAGTGGTAGTTGCGTAGCTGTCAATGGAGGGACAGAAAGCTCCCAGATTTCATAAAAAATATCTTCATTTGTGTTTCGAAGATGAACGAAAGTCTTACGATTAGGAACGACGTGAGAGTGAGTAATTAAGGTGAACTAATCCTTTAAGCCTTGTCTGTGAAACCAGGGGAAAGTTTTAAAAGTTGACTTCACACAGATATCCTGGGAACTGTTATTCATAATTAAAATAATTAATACCTGTTTGGGAATATATTTTCCATTTTCTCTCAAAATGCGGCTGCGTAGCAACACCTGGCTGTGGATTAATAAAAAAAAATAATTAAAGTCTTAAACACCTCTGGTTATAAGATTAGACTAGATTAAAATGTTAGCCGAGACCAATTTTTATGTTGGCTTGAGAAAGCCTAACCAGAAAGTTTGAAGTGGTTTAAAAATCGTGAAGTTTGAAGCAAGTTTTAAATAGTTTTAAAGGTTTTAAGTAGTTTGAAAAGCTTAAATTTTGATTATTATTTGATAAATGTATATGTGTTATGTGACAACTGCAACAGTTCCAGTGAGATTATAAAACACACTTCCCTCAAAAAGTTATTAAACTATTAAAAATAACTTCTCTAGGATTCAATGTGCTTGCAGGAAATTAAATTGATTCATTGCATTTCCATATTTTGTAATGGGGATTAATTAAAAAGTTCTGATGATCAGGTTTGGGCAAAATTCTGAATTTAGGAAATGTCTCCTTTTCAATTCAGATGTATTTTGCATATTTAATCAAAGGCCTATATGTTTATTCCCTGATAATGCAGAAAAACCTGTATTTATTTTAACTGGCAAGATAAATAGAATGTTTAGTAAATTCTAATTTACATATAATATTACATTGTTAATGTTTTTAATTGAATCGATTTCCTATGTAAATGTTCTATGTGTTGTGAGTTTGATAACATGTTTATGGCTTAACATTTGCATCAGTTATCTCACCTATCAGACACCTGCTGCAGATCCACTTTCTTCTCATTATGAATCAGTTGAGTGACATAATGCCGCAGAACTCCGACGAAGAAAGTGATGAAGACTATGGGCAAAACAACCCACAGGCGAATACTGGAGTCAAGCAGCAGCTCTGGACCTGCCATTCCTATACTGACTAACTCCAAAACTATCCTTTACAACTGTCTGAACTCAAAACACTGACTCTTTTAAGTTTATTATAATGCTTGAGATTGAAGCACGGTGAAAATTCAAACTATGTTAAAACTATTACACTTTTATACGAAATAAACGGCACATTACTGCATGAACATGCGCCTTCTGCGCAGCTGCTTTTTGACCTTTGAACTAGTAGCGATTCGTGAACGAGTTCTATTGAGTCGGATCTTGAACATGTTGATTCGATTCACAAAAAAGTCTGAACGATTCACGATTTGGAATGAATAGGTCCGTGCGCTTCTCGCTTCTCGGGTCCTCATTGAACCGAGTCTCTTTTGAACTTGACGGTTTTATTAAGAAATATAACTGGTTTTAATACATAGTAATGTGTGTACGTGCACACATATTTATAGCGTTACTGACTGAGTATGTAATATGCCACGCGAGAATGTCAGAGATCACATCATGAGATAAAAACGTGTTTAAACCGTTACTTGAGACGAACCATTTCCAAGAACCGATTCGCAGAAATGATTCGGACCGTCGTCCCATCACTACCATACTGTCTATGATCACTACTTTGAACCGAACCAACTTTGAACCATGCTTTGAACTATGACGTATTTACATATGCATTTATGTTTTATTATTCAGTTATTTTATATCACTAACCGATAGGTAAAATATGCCTTACATATAAAAAATTGGTTGTATATTTTAAAGAAGAAAAATAAAAAGTTAGCTAACGCCATTTCCGGTTTCGAGTACGTTTCCGTGTGTATCTTGTAAACAAGTGGAGAGCCACGTGACAGACAGAAGGACGGTTTAGCTTTACACAGACGAGTATTTTTCACACTAAAACTAAATACTCTGTAGGATTTTAATCGCTGCGTCAGTCCCGATGTTTGATGTAGATTAATAATAGAAACGTTGATTATTGTTCAAGAAAGTATATCTGTATTATAGTCTATCTGCAACCACCTTTTTTGTCACATCATGACTTCTGGGACGCCAGGTATTGATGAAAAAGTCTTGCAGTATGAGACATTTATCAGTGAAGTGTTGAGACAAGACTTACAGTAAGTACCATCACTTGATTATGTCTTTGGTGAAATACATTTGCGTATTGCACGTACAAAAGCTGCCATAGTATTACCATGTTTGTACCATGGTAATCCCATGAGTTCAATCGCAATACCATATTTTTACATGTTGCATGGTAATAACATGGTATTCTTTGTGGTACCACGGAGTACCAAATAAATTCCCATAGTGCACAATAATGTATATTATTATAACCTATTGTAGTATTATATTTATATCTTATTCTACATATTAAAAAATCATAGTTTTATAAAGCTTATCTACTGCTATTTTGATTCTGACAGGAAAGTGTTGGAGCAAAGAGATGCTGTATATGAGAAAATAGCACAATACCTTCAGCTGAAGAATACAATACAAAGCATTCAGGTAGTTTTAAATCCACTAAACCATATTTTGTGCTTGTTCTGAAGTCCCTCACTTATATATATAATGAGAGCGTTTTCTTGCTCTCGTTCTGTATTGTGTGTTTATAATATGTTGTTTTGCTTTTATTCATCTTTAGGAAACTGACAGCAAAGAACTCAAAACTGATGTTGATCTTGGCTGCAATTTCTATGTGCAGGCTCATGTGTAAGTATTGCAAGT
Source organism: Phoxinus phoxinus (assembly GCF_949152265.1). Taxonomy (NCBI): domain Eukaryota; kingdom Metazoa; phylum Chordata; class Actinopteri; order Cypriniformes; family Leuciscidae; genus Phoxinus; species Phoxinus phoxinus. The sequence continues at coordinate 30,123,163 of NC_136890.1, read as the reverse complement.
CTGGTGTCGGCTCACTGTGACTCAATGCCTCTGTCTAACATGTTGAAAGAGCAAACTCATAAATTATTCATTTGTTTTAGACCTGATGCATCAAAAATATGTGTGGCAGTTGGTTATGGATTCTTTGTCGAATTCACCCATGCAGAGGCTTTGAAGTTCATAGAAAAGAAGACGAATCAGCTAACCGAGTAAGAAGACTTTTGTTTTTATGTTTTGATCGAAATTTGCATGTATGCCCAAGATGTTTCATTCTTTTAATTTTTTAGGTATACCGAGGTTCTTACCAAAGATGCAGCAAAGATAAAGGCCAACATCCGCATGGTTCTGGAGGTACACATGATTCTGCCTTTTTTGTTGTTGTCCCTTTTACAGATTATTGTGATGAGTAAAAAAAAAATCTGTTCTCACAGGGATTGAGGGAATTGCAAGGTCTGAAGGATCTTCCAGAGACCAGAAGGAGGGAGGTGTTGTAGTACATTAATCAATCACAGCACACACAGTGTATTATTTTTGCACATATGACTGTAATGTTTGTTTCAAACAATGTGAACATTATGGCAATCAGTTCAGAGGAACGTTGCCTTTTAACAGGTTATACTGTTGCTTTGAAGATTTTGCTGAATAAATTGTAACATTTTCAGTACAACTTTCTGTGGCATTGTGATCATTTTAGATTTATATCACTGTTTGTACATGCAATACACTAAATCATAAATTCCTTCATATAAGATGAGATCTATGTTAATAGATATGATGTAGAAAAATTAGGCGTACCTTGTTTAGGTATGACAAGCAATTTATTATTAAAATTGTATTATTGGAAATGAAGAATGGGGGGGACCTGTTAATGTGAGTACAGGCTGATTCTTGAATTCAAAACTTCAGCTCAAAATTAATCTAAAATAGCGAATATAAAATACAAGTAGTATTTATTTGTTGGTTGTGTCTACAAATAATAAGAGGATAAAATGTATATAATCAGTTCTGTGCTGCATTTGGGATTCAAGAATTGCATTGAAATTAATTGATTATTAATGAAACTTTTATTTTAGCTGTTCTGATTGATGAAGACAGTGGTTAATGTTAAGTTTCTGCAGCATCCATGTCACACTAGTAACATGGATGACGGCTACCCTGTCACACTAGTAACAGTTGCCATGGAAACTGGATGTTGAATTGTGGCAGCACTGTAAGACTTGCTTCCTGAAATAGATTATTTTTCTTTGTACAAAGACTCACTGCCGCATTTGGGCACAATGACAATCATTATAATGTGACAGTATCAGCACTGGCTGTGGAATTACAGATTATATATTATTCAGGATTTACAGGGACCTTTATTGTACATACGATTTCCAATGAATCAGTGTCCGAAGATCATTTATGCTTCCTATATTATTATTTTACGTATGCAGTATGCATTGTTTTGGCCGTACATTTTGTCAGGGGTTTTCAATCTTTTAGATGTCACGGACCCCCAAATATGGCCGACCTTTAGGACCCCAAGCCTAAAATTAAATTGGCAGCTATAAATTATCCTGTTTAAAGACCCAACTTATACTGTGAAAAAAATATCATAAACCTGTGTAAAATATATATGGAAAATATTTTGTTTACATTATTAATTTAGTTTCTACTTACTATAGTACTGTACAGTTAGATATTTATTAGTATTATTTATTTATTTACTCAAATCAAATGTACTTATTTGATTTTTTTCACATTTCTTTATGTATAGTTAATGTATTTATTCATTTTTTTACACTGTTTTTCTCTAAACTTTTCTACGGACCCCCCTAGCACTCTCTTGTGGCCCCCTGGAAAACCCCTGCATGCAACATTTCCGGGCAATCCTGCAGCAGCAACCTGTGTGTGTGCGTGTGCGTGTGCGTGTGTGTGTGTGTGCGCGTGTGTGTGTGTGTGTGTGTGCGTGTGGGTAGTAAAATGTGAACATTTTGACACCAGGGCCATTTTTTGGTCATGACGAGGAAAACAGCTTTAAATCATACTTAATGATGTTTTTTTTTTAAATGTAAAAATGCAGAAAGTTGTCTGTGATGGGTAGATTTAGGGGTTAGGGTTATGGTAATAGGGGATATAATATACAGTTTGTACAGTTTAAAAAACAGTATGTCTACGTAAAGGTATAAAACCGTGTGTGTGTGTGTGGGAGAGAGAGAGAGAGAGAATTTACGCATTTTCTTTGTGCAAACATTTTCATTCGACCTTGGTGCTGAATAAAAAGTCTCTCTTCCCAAGAAGAAAGCAAAGCAACACATAAAAGTTTGTCCTCATTCATTTTGCTATGCTCTACAGCTGACTCACGTCATGCCAGTGCAGTGACGTCACGGCCTCACAGGAGACTCGCGGACCAAAGAGAGGTGGAAAAAAAAAAGAAACAAGTAGTCGAGGCGTTCGTGGAAACAGGAAGCAAAGAGGGGGAAAGCAGAGCGGAGGTTGTTGTTGTTGTTACAAAAAAAAAAACTTCGGAAGGGAGCGCTCTGTTTTTTTTACTACCCCGTTATTTTGAGCTGTTTGGACCAACAGTGCAGCCGCGCGTGCGGTTGGCTAGATCGCGAGGACTTTCCGTCCGTTGCCAGGACACCGCTGAAGGAGGGAAGATCGCGCGCTTCGCGCCGAAGTGGACGGAGCAACGGCTACCTGATCAGGAGTCTCGTTTTATTTGCCCTCCCTGACCGTCCACCACACTGGAATGAACCCCACCTTACTGTTTCTTTATTACTTTAAAGACAGGGCGTGACATTCCTCCTTTTAAACCGCGGCCCTAGTCGATTTTACTGGAGTATTTTGACGTTTGAAGAAGTCTTCAGTTCGTCTGACAGGAACGGTGCACGCGCAGGCAGCGTGAGCTAACGAGAGCTAGCGACTTAGCTGCTAATGTCAACTAACATGGAGGGAGAGGTGCATGTGTTACATAACAACCAAACGCAATTAAATCGCCGACTTCTGACACCCAGCAAGCACAGTAATGGACGTGATTTAATCTCCAAAGAATAAAACCGCCCATAAAGACATTTATTTGGGAGAGATGGAGTCCAACCCGCTGATCAGCGGTAAGTTTTATTCCACTTCAAGGAGGTTGGACATGGAGGAGTAACGTGAATTGCATTCGAGTTTAATAAAGTGCTTGCTAGTCAAATAAAGACATACATTCACAACAAGCTCTGTTTTATTCACGGTTAATTTGTTCATGAGTTGGATGGTGCTTAAATCTGGTGTGTGCCAGAACGTTGTGTTCAAATCAACGTGATTGTCCAAAAAGTAATAAAGGGACCATATACAATAGTGGCATTTACACCTTAAGTTACTTTGGTCAGGGTGGGTTAACAAAACCTGTTGGAAGCCTGATGCACTTCAACTGTGTTTGAGTACATGTTTTGAAATCCAAATGTCTGACAGTGTCTCCACATGCCGCTTTTTCAGAATCAAATACATTATATCAATGTTTGGCTGACGTGTTTGTCTCCTGGTTATTTTTGTACTAACCAGCAAAAGATTTAGGATATATTTTGACAGAAGTGTATTTGTTTCAATTGTTGTATATTAAATATTTTGACATTGAGTGTCAGAGCTGTCAAACAAGCCCGTGCCCTGTTGTATAAAGGCTCTATATATAAAACACACATTATTACCTTATAGCTCTATTATTCGGTTCCTTTTGTACAAGGCCTTTTTAATTACTCTGACAACTTTGATGCAAATGCATAAGAACTGCTTTCCAAACGTGCATTGAACATGATTGTGCAATGCACATGTCAGTTTGTGTAAATAAAAGTGTCATCTATTAACCCAAGGAGACAGGGTGGGCACATTGATGAACCCTCCAGGAACTGCTACGAAGCCCTACTTGAGACAAGAGTACATTTTATAGGGGATTTGTTTGGTTTTAGCACTGGATTAATTCTGCACACATCATGGTCCTGTCTGGCTCTCTCCTCCTTTCTGATGGCAATTCATTCATTGGCTAATAAGTCATCATGCAGCCTGAGAACTCAAGATAATTGACTATTAAGCATTGAGGTCCCCAAACAGTCTTAAGGCAATAAGGCGGGGGAAACGGATCTGTGTTGTTCAGTGCCGGTTTTTATTTGCTTTCCTCAGATGTACAGGCTGATTTATGAGGCATTAGACTAAGGCAAGCTGTGCAGTGTTAGTCCCTTGATTAGTCATGCTGGAGCTCTTCAGCTAGAATGTAACACTGCAAGGAAAATAAGTGAATAATCAAAGTGTAAATAAGACAAACGTGCATCAGATTCTTTGGTTTTGGCACCGCTATGACATTTTTATCTTAAATACAGTGACCATATGGTTAACTTTGCTATTAGATTTGGATGGCAGTATTGTTTTTTTAATGAAGGTGTAGATGTGTGGTTAAATCACCATAGCAGACAGTATAGGTTTTTCATGAAAGCTTCAGTGTGTTATTGTGCTTTTGGGAAGATCTGAAGCTGTTTGTTTTACTGGCCTAAACACAGTAGATTCTGCTGTTAGTGCAGCCTTTAAGCACTTCATAATTTTATACCATTGTTTATTATGTTGCTACATTATAGAGGAGTTTCTCATGATGGTACTCATTCTTTTAAAGTGCCCCTTTTATGCTATTTTAAAGGTTCCTTATTTTGGTCTCCTGCAATAGATTTACATGCATCCAAGGTCAAAAAAACACTTTAATCCCCTCATAATAAACACTGCAGCATCACCTAATTTATCAAAGAGTCTGAAACCGGTTCGTTCGAAGATTCAGTCTCTCTAAACCCCTCCTTACCGAGAGCCTACTCTGCTCTGATTGGTCAGATGACTCTGTTGTCTGTTGTGATTGGTTTATCACTTACAGCGAGGGTCGGAAATGAAATGCCCATTCCCATATATGCATTTCGGCTCCAGAGGCTTCCTCGGCACTTGATACACAGTAATAGGAACAGTAATGTTGGTGTCAGTTTTACCCCAGTCCTCGTCTTTTGGAGGTGCATGCAAGCGGATTCGCAGTGCTGAAAAACAGCGTCTTCTCGACATGACGACAACACAAACCAAACTCTTCCAGTCTCAGCTACAACTACAGCGTTTGAGTGTCAAAGTAGACGTTCACGGGCAGCCAATGAAGACCATAGACTGGCATAATGAAGACCGTAGACTGGCATAATGAAGACCATAGACTGGCATAATGAAGACCGTAGACTGGCATTATGCAAATTTGAAAGAGGAATTAAAAGCATAGGAGGGGCACTTTAAAAAACTGGCTTTGTTTTTTCAATGGCTGTTTATTTAGGGATGCAACTAGATTAAAATTCTGCTAAATAAATCTAAAACATACAATATTGACTAATACTATTTAGATAAATAATCTTGACAAATAACTGGTATGGTACAGTTTGTTCATCTATAAAAAAATACTTTTTTTCTTTGTGTTCATTTTACAGTATAGTTACACAAGCACTTTTTATTATATGTTTAGTACTCTGCGTAATTCTACATTTAACACATTTTTAATTGATCTATTCATATTAATTGCTTGAAACTAAAGTGATATTTATTCAGACAAATCTTTCATGTAATATCTTATGGATGAATAACGTTGAGTGTTATTCTTTTTCACCGTTATTGGTCAGATTAATTCGACTTTCAAGCCAATCTACATGTTCTCAATGCAGAATTATATTGTGTATATTTCTAGCAGGAACAATTAAAATGTGTTATAGAAATGTCTTCAAAAAACGAAATGTAATTTCCACTTTTCTTTCAGCCTGTATAGAAATGAGTAACTTCAGCAGTATTGCATAGAGATGTTGATTTGATGAGTAAGTGTGGATAATAGGCTGACAGGACAATATGACATTTAAATCCTGAACCACGGCTTTGTAAAACCCTCTGTTTGCCTTGGTGTGTGGTTGCACAAGCTGCCCACAAGATATTCTTCTGGTGTTTCAGTCCTAGAATGACACCATTTATTAAAGACATTTTACTGTTAATGAATGCACTCACTCAATCACTTACAGCTCATTTTAATGACATTTTAATTAATGAATGTGTTAATTAATTCGATTTTGTGTGCTGAGTTAAAATGCGGTTCCCTTCATTGTCATCAGCAATTCCCTGCGATTTGTTTGGTTCACTGCGCTTAAAAGGTGGCGGGGTCTTTTATATTCCTTAGAAACTGTTGCTTAAATGCTTTTACCATGGTGATCGTTTCTAAGGTGTTGCTTATGAGTTACGTAAATGAAGGGGGGGAATGGTAATCGGGTTCATTTGCATTCTCAACATGTTCTTCCTGAACTTGTGATACACGTCCTCAGCTGACTGTATAGCACCATTAATTCTTGCCTGTTTTCCCTCGATGTCGCTGCAGATAAAATGTTCACTCTCCATTTACACTCATCTACTCAATCCAACCATAAAAAAATGCCTAAAGAAAGAGGATGTAATTTACTGTACTTAGTTAAATCCCAAAAGGCTGTTTTTTCTCTCTAACATGGCTGCAGTTCCAGAACATATTTACCATGATGACAATGACAATGAAATCAACGTATTTTAGATGCAGTATTTTTTGCAACATAGCTAGTAAAACCAGTCTCTTTGTTTTTACAGCACATATGACTTGATTGTGAGATATCGGCATATATTTCAGTAAAAAGTTAGTAATTACAGGTTGTTTTACATTTAGTTAGAACTAATTGCATTGTCCTTTGTAGTACCGTAGTCCCTTTTTTAAATCTCAACTTGGTACTTAGCACTTACTTAGCACCCCTACACTTTAAACAGTAGTTTACAAATACTGCCTGGTTAACATTGTGTGTTTTCTGTGCCCTGTAGCGATGGATCCGTCCATTACATTGTGGCAGTTCCTGCTACACCTGCTGGAGGATCAGAGTCAGAAGCACCTGATCTCCTGGACGTCTGGGGACGGGGAATTCAAACTGCTGGATGCTGAGGAGGTGGCCAGACTCTGGGGGCTTCGCAAGAACAAAACCAACATGAACTATGATAAACTAAGCAGGGCACTTCGTTACTACTATGACAAGGTATGCATAGGAATCACTATGACTGTGAATCAGGCTTGGTTTCATTTGGCCCTATTCGGAGTGGTATGACCATAGTCTTATTTCACAATATAAACAATTTTTATTTCACGATAACGGTATCTTTGTCATTAAAAATAAAAGCAAATTAAAGACGATAGGACAAATACAATAAATAAACTGTTTTTTTATGTACAGCAGGTTTATTTAAGATGTAGTAAGAAATGCTACAGAAATTGAATACATGTAAAAATAAAACACTGCATAGTCTTTACTGTAAAAATTAAATGGCCTCACTTTAAGGCCTAATGCACAGATCTAATATACTGAGTTCTGACTCATCCGGTTTTCGCCAAAATGTTTAAGTTCACTTAAGACAACCAACTGTGTTTAAGTGAATACTATACACACAATATATACGGTATGCGAATATTGCAATGATTATAAGAGACTCCTTTCTAAAACCTTACTGACGCCAAACTTTTGAACAGTATAACAACCTGTATATTCGATATATTAATTTAATGATTGCAAATTAGATTAAATCAATGGAATTAAACATTAAATTGACATTATTTTCTCAAAATTCATGAATTTCAACCAGTTAATCAGCCTGGACAATATTTAAATCTTTCACTATTATTTTTCCATGAATAAATGATACATTTCTGGAATTTTGTATTGTATAACTACAATAAAAAAATATTTAAAAAAACACACTAAAGATAATAGGAATGGCTTGGATTAATATAAGGTGAATATTATTATTGCTTTCATACTCCCACAGAATATTATTAAGAAAGTTAGCGGCCAGAAGTTCGTCTACAAGTTTGTGACCTATCCGGACCCCAACTCTGCTGATGGTCTGAGAGGGCCTGAGGATTCACAGAGGGCCACTGCGGGAGAGAAACTGGAGCTGTCCACTCAGACCAAACCTCTAGGTTCTGCTAACAGCACCAGCCCGTGTCTCTCCAAGAGCCTGCAGGTTCAGCGCTCCTCCCCCAGCTCGGTGCAACGCAGCTCCCGCAACGATTACATGAAGTCTGGTCTCTACTCTACCTTCACCATCCAGTCCTTGCAGTCACCCTGCAAAAGCACTTCTAAATTCATCAAAACAGAGCACGTCTTGATTGACGGCAGCCCCAAACCTGCCCATCTGGACCACACAGTGCACGAGGTCAGCTTCATTCTGGATTTCATGTTTTTGTCTCTTGTTCTGATGCCACAAGTTATTAGTTAAACGAGTTATCAACGGGTTGTAAAACCTTGTGAGGCACATCAGGTATTTGTTTCACAGTGGTTATGTATGTGTATGTTGCAGATACGAATATGTCAGACAGAAGGGCAGCAGGGAACTGTTCAGGCCCAGTCGACTGTGGAGAGCAGCAGTCTGCAGGTGATAGTGACCCACCCCTCCCCATGTGCTACACCCGCTCTCAGCCCCCAGACACCCTCTGGCTCAGCCACTGCAACCACAGTAAGAATGGCTTGTTTTGGGCAAAATCGTCAGTCTTTGATTGCCTTGTGTGTTTACATGTTTACAGTCGTGCTAATTATAATTGCAGTGAATCTCAGCCTCTGACGAAGTTCTGATAGTGTCAGAAATTGCATTGCATTCATGCAAGCCCTTTTCCCAATTGATAAAATCAAGTCCCACACAATAAAAATAGTTGAAAATATCACAGTATGGATGTAAAAGAATTACAAACTAGTTTTTATCCATTGTACTCAATGAAGCCTCCTGGTCAACATGACATTGTTAGGCAGATTTACAAAAGATTATGCATTATTATTAGTGGAAAATGCCTAAAAGTCAGCTAATCAGCATGCAATCCAACACCCATGATAAATTCTGTTATTATTACGACTAGGGCTGTGTTGAAAAAATCGATTCACCAATTCTGAATCGATTTTCATATTAATTTCTAAAGATCGATCCGTAACTCAGAGGATCGATTTTAATAATAGGCCTACATTTTCCCCATAAACACACTGAGACATGGCGACCGGCGGTGCTGCTAATGCGGTTTCTCTGAATCCACTTGTTGACCAGAAAGAAGGAAAGAGCCGTTCACATAGCGCATTTTTTGCGCGTGCAAATTCGTTTTCCAACATCAACACATTGAGTGAACAATACATTTTTACAACATTAATGTATGTTTGTGAATGTTATTTAATACAAACACTTGATTGTTCATGAACAGTTAAAACTTTTGATTTTAAAAATATAAGATCGGATCAGATCGGATCGAATAATGATAATCGATTCAAGATCTTGAGAATCAAAATCGAATCGATTCTTGAAATTTGAATCGGTACCCAGCCCTAATTACGACATCTGTGTATAAAAACACTGTTTTAAATTCATCTATCCATCCATCCCACAGAATGCTCAAGCACAGAAGAGCCAGAGTTTGGGTGACCCACCACAGATCTACTTGTCTGATCCCAGCTCTCTGACCTCGCTAATTCCTCTGGCTCATGGCGAATGTGTTGTCAACCCCTCTCAGCCTGTGTTTGTGGTCATAAAGCCTCCTTCTGTCGGGCTGACCAAAGAGTCCAATCTCCCGGCTGAGGAAGAGTTGCTGGAGATTGTCGATCTGGATGAAAAAACAGATGTTGAGGTGAACAGACATGTCACAGTCATTAATGAATTATTCCGTGTACAACATCAAAAAAAGGGTGTTTGAATCGGTGGTGTTTGGTTGGAATTAAATGAAATGCAAGAGTAATTTATTTATTTTATTTGCCATACTCAGTCGGTGTCCACAGTGCCTGTCCCTCGAGATACAGATTCCCCAATCCCTGTGGATTCCCCGTCACCCTGCGTGGAGCCAGTGGCCCAGCCGGTTGGAGAAGAGGAAGTGGAAGAGAATCCTGAGTTACCTGGTTAGTCAAAAGTTCTGGTTGATTAAAGCAACACTGTAATTTTTTTAGTTGATTCTTAGCAAAAAAAACACTTTGTTCTTTCAAAATTATATGTGCTCATTAATGTATAATGACTTCTACCAACTAATCAAGTATTCTCGTAAGCGTAGAATCTGCTATTTATAATACATACGAGCGAGTCGCTCGAATGGCAGAAGCCATGTTGCGCCTCCATCTTGAAAATACATTAGCCAAAGAGGGACATACCTGGAAATTCAAGCTTCGCCTTTCGCGTTTTTACACTCAGTGGCACCGTGATGAATGCGAGGGGGAGATTACTCGCGACTGCCGGCAGATTTCAAATAATACGGCCACCGTAGGAGTTAAAACGCCCTCGGAATGGGAGGGGCTAGAAAGTAATATTCAGTTGGTAGTCATATACAATTTCACCGCTAGATGGGAGAAAATCCTACACAGTGTAGCTTTAAATGTTCTGGTTGATTCTGGTTCATTAAAAAGACTTTGAGCTCAGAATAGCTGGTGATATTCAAAGCAGCTGTCTGATCTAGTTTTTAGGGATACTACATTTAAAAATTCCAAGTGAATCTTTTTGTAACTGGTAGCTCATTCCTTAGTGTTTTAGTCTCAGTTATAAAAGGGAGATCAAATAAACTCTATATTACTACTTCAAGTGGCTTGGCAACTGTAAACAGCCTAGTGTTAAGCTAATTAATTGCTGTTTTTGAAATAAGTCTCTTGTGCTCTCCAAGTCAAACTCATTTGATCAAAAGTACAGTAAAAATAGAAATATTGTAAAATATTATGACAATTTAAAATAACTGTTTTCTAATTTAATATATTAAAATTTTTTATTTATTCCTGTGATGACAAAGCTGAATTTTTAGCATCATTACAGTCTTTAGTGTCACACAATCGTTCAGAAATCATTTTAATATGCAAATTAGATGCATAAGATTATTATCAATGTTAAAAACAGTTGTTTTCAAAATGATTTTAAAGTTTAAAGATCTTTTGTATCATAATATTTTTTTTACTGTCACTTTTGATAAATTCAATGCATCCTTTTCCTTAAAAAAAATCTATTAGGCGTTTATATTGGTGGAGGAATTTATTGTGATTAGTTCTTTATCAAATGTATATATCTTTTATCATATTGCTGATACCGCATTTTTATTAAACAATGCACAACTTCAAGGAATGCTTTACAGTTATTCAACATAGTTATAGGTCAGCAAAGACCGCAGTGTTTAAAAATCAATTGCCAATTTCAGCCCTTCATTCAAAACTGTTTTCAGAGGACACCAATACTTCATCAGCCTCCCTCTCAGAGAGCATGCTGGAAGTCCAGCCTCCTAAATCAAAGAAGCCACGTGTGCTGGAGCTGCCATCTTCGTCTACATTGCTGCCTATTGGACTCTCACTGGATAAGGTCAATGCTGCGGTGAACAGCCTGCTGGCCTCTGGCAGTGCCACAAACACCTTAACACCCACAGTCATCACCTCCCATTCCCTGGTGAGCCATTCAGTTCATTATTATGGTTGTTTAAAAACGTGCTTACATGTAAAATGTACATTTTTTAATGCATTTCATTGAGATAACAAATTTAAATTAATTTGCACTATTTGATGGAATTTAATTAGTGCTGCGTGCAATAGCATTATTAAGATGAAACTCACATGAACACCCCAGAAAATATAAAAATAGTTATTTTAAGCAGTTTACAGCCCAGATTTCAACACAATGCCCTTTTGTACCACATACAATGCACAAAGAGATTGCTTTTAAATGATGGATCACAGAGCTTTAGCATTATATTACAGTCTTGTGTTTTTAAAAGCTAGATCTTTGCGTTTGCAATACTTTTTATAAAATATCAGCAATATCTTGTTTTTGTTTTCTTTGTGGGAGGCAACAATAGCATTTGTGTGGTATGAATGGATGCTTCACATGTACCAAGCTCTTACTCACACAGTCTCAATGTGATTTTAACAAAGCCAGAGAGATACGAATGCTTGTGTTACCAGATAACCAAGAACAAAGAGATACAACACAATGACCTTGGAAAATGGTTCATACACTCACACACACACACAACCTCTTCAAATCTCTCTCTCACTTAGACTCCAGTGCTGTTGACACCGAGTCCGCTGCCATCAACCATTCACTTCTGGAGCACGCTCAGTCCTATCGCTCCACGCAGCCCTGCCAAGCTCTCCTTCCAGGTGAGACTTCCTGTCCACACAGTTTCTGTCCACAGCATGGCAGCAGCACACCATCTGTCTCCTCACACTCCCTCGGCTCATCGCATGGCTGAGAATTTACTCTCTGCCCACTCCATTCATAACCATCAAATGCATCACAACATATGACATATTTTCGAAACTTTTCGAATTGTCATGGTACCCGATATCTTATTAACACATTTAGTTGACACTTTTATCCAAAGCTACTTGCAATAGAGATACATACGCAGTACGCACTACGTCACAGAGCTTGTAATATTCATAGCATACAATGGCAGGTTCATTAGAAAGCTTGATTAGGAAACGAGCTGGAGCAGAGGAGAAATGCAGAGAACCAAAAGATGACTCCCCCCCCAAAATATTCTTGTGATAATTTTTTAAGCTGAAATACAAGGAAATGAATGTCACTACATCAGTGGTTCTCAAAGTGTGTGGGGGTAGGGGAAGAAAAAGATGGAAAAAAAACAGCCGTGGCAATTCAGCGGACGGCATCACTAGCTGTTTTTTGTGAACTCTCCCCTGCCGTTTTCTGGCTGGAAAACATACAAGAAGCTAAGCTTGTGAGGCGGCCGATTATGTATTGTTCATGCAACACTACATCCCTGGAATTCTAATTTAAATTAAAAGGTCTGGTCTAATAATCTCTCTTATTTTTATATTTTTTAATGTTTCAACAGCAACACAAAGTGAAACAATTGCAGGTGTTTTTCATTGCATTTAAAACAAAAAATCTTTACGTTCATACTTTTTAGTAAAATTATTTGGTAGTCAGAAGTGGGGATAGGCACTTCTAGTCTATAAAAAAAATAAAAGTCTAAAGGGGGGCGTCACCAAAAAACTGAGAACCACTGCATTACATGAAGTATTTTTTGGATGATAAATGGTTCTGTAAATTCTGAATGGATGAGAAAAGTTTCAAGCTGTTGTAAGTTAGCCAGCGATTCCCACACTTACTGTATGATCACACATTATTTGAATTATGTGTTGTTTATATTATTGTTTACAATAAAATACAATAAAACAGTAGTTATTAACTTATTATTACTACTATAGATAATAATAACAGTTCATCACTCTTAATTGTCGATTAGTTTTATTATTTAATTATAATAAATGTCATTGTTATTGAATTTGGTGTCTTATCACATTTAATGCCCCCTTTTTTTAATTAGTTCATTAAATCCATTTATTATTATTACTACCATTATCAATAACTAATAATAACAATAAATACAATTATTTATTGCTATTATGGTCTTTTATAATTTTTGCTCCCATTTTATAAAGAAATGAACTAAACATTAAATAAGGCTCTGCATTGTAGTGATTTCACCATGTTGTCCTTCGCTTATTCCTTAAGTTTAGTGGATGTCAAATCTAGTGTGCTTAATTTTATGAAGGCTTTGGTTTCATTGGACTCCTCCTCAGAAAAGCATGTGAGCATCCTCTGCTGGACAATAGCAGCAGTGCAGAGTTTGCAAGGTTTACACGCTGTTAGTTTTACAGGAACAGGGCCATTAAACGTAACCCTACATGAGCGACCTCCTGTCTGTCTGTCGTGGTAGATGACTTTTTGGACTAGTTTTGCATTTTTATTATAATCCCTTTAATATTGTCCAGTTTAATTAGTGATTAGATGTTCCAATGTAAATGTATGACTGTAAATGCGTGCATACTGAAAACGAGTAAAAATGATTGATAGCTAGCCATGAATGCAGTACATTAAAAAGTGTCTTTTAACAGAGTCAAGCTTAAATCCTGATTAATACCGTGCTGTTACTCTTGCAGTTCCCCTCCAACGGAAGCAATCAGATCCAGATCCCGGCACTGAGCGTGGACGGCCTATCCACGCCTGTCGTTCTCTCCCCCGGACCACAGAAACCTTGACTTGCGATTTAATTCATTTGTCTCTTGCCGTGGTGATTGGCTCACTCCCCAGCCAATAAGACGCTGAGGACGACCAATGAAAGATGAGACACTCCATAACAAGTTCTGCTTCGAGTTGGGCGGAGCCTCCGCTCCAATGACGGCTCGACAAGAGGAGTGCGCTCTCAGCTGTCCTTTACGATTGGTTGACAGAGCAGCCCGCTTCTGGGCTTCATGGTGGTATTTCATAGACTATTTGCTCTTTTGTTTTTCCCTTTGCCTTTTATATGATCATCAACGGTTATTTATTTATTTTTGATGTTTCTTGGTGCATCATGTGATGTGCATTCCGGAATGCTCAGATTGTGAATTTGGAACTCTTGAGATCTCACTTTATTTTTTGATTTCTCACCGTAACATTATGAGTTATGGACCAGACGAGGTAACCTCTGATTGAATCAAGGCATGAAATGCCATTTACAGACGGAGCATTGCTTTCTTAAAAACTTCTTTCTTTTTGTGAAAATAGAAAGCATGCATTTGAAATCTGACAGATTAAAGTGCAAGATTATTTTTTTCTTTGCCATTACAAAGACACAAATCAGTTTTTAAAAGGATATGACACACTGTTGTTTTAAACATTTTGTGTTTTTCCATGGACAAAGGAGTGCATTTTGCTAAAGAGGCATTGAAAATGCCAGAGGAATGTCACGGCCATTCCCGGGATTTGAAGAGGCGGAACCAGGGAGGAAAGGATACGAAAGAGATTCAGAATGATATCAAGATCTTTTTCTTCTACGAAATCATTCCTTTATTTCAAAATGTCCTTCTTGTAAATATAAGTTGCACCCATTCCAAGACTTGACAGATTTTTTTCTTCTTTTTTGTTCTCACTTTCCTGTTTTTGTTGTTGGTTTTTTAATATTTCTTTTCAAGGAGCCCTTTCTCTGGCAAAGCAGGCAAAGGTTTCAGAAGTGTCATGGCGAAGCGTTGCAGTTTCATGCTTTTTCTTCTTCTTTTTTTTTGTAAGGAAAATGCCAGAGGAGACCAAAGACCAGCTGTTTATATACAATCCATCTTAGCATCTCTATCCTTTTTTTCTCTTTCGTTTCACATTTTCTCAGTCTCTTTCTCATGCTGAGTTTCTATTTTTACTCTGCCACATCAAAGGGCTATAAGAACCTTCACACAACCAAAACGCTCTCTCGTTCTGACACTGTACATAACTGATGCATCCGACTGGCCAGCTATAAGTGTAAAACTCAATAAGCGTTGTAAATAGTCAAAGTAATTTATGCAGCTGCTTTTGATATGTTTAGTAGTTTTGTGCGGCCTGCCTCTTATGCTATGTTCGTCTGATGTGTTAAAATCACACTCACGGTTGTTACCTCAAAGCTGTCAAGAGCTCGACGCGTCAAAGCAGCCACGCAAATACATTGCGACTCTTTCCTACTGACACACAAAGCCAACGATTATTTGCATATTTTCTAGCGCCTGTAGTTTGTGTATGAAGCTCAAGTTTCCTGTGGGGAAATCATGGTGGTTATATATAGCGTTCTACAGAAAGCTGTAGTCGGTGTTTATGGACAGTAACTGCCTCCACGCCATGCAGCCTTTTCTATCATTCGATTTGACTAAACTCACGCATAACATGCTTCTTTTCAATCCAAGAAAACATTTGGGTGGTCAGTGTCTTTCGGCTCTTTAATTTGGTGCTTTTGTCGTTTTTATATCTGCGTAATTGTAACCGATTCGGGAGGATTTTCTCGTAGCATGCTGCAATTGCCTACACGTGTCACCTCTCAGTCCTCAAGATTGTTCTCTCTTGCATTTTGTGCAACTCGTGGCTGATTTGTATACGCGCGGAGCCAATGCGAACTGTTCTAATCTCAGTGAACGACTGTTTGTTAATATAAAGCTTTCGAGAAAGGCCTTGAAGATCAGTAATCGTTCACCGCAGCTTTCGGCGCCACATTGAAGTCGACACATTGAATGTTCTGTTCGAGGAGGCTCTGCCTCGCGTGTTAAGCACAGCGACCTGGTGTATCAGCTTAAATGGGATCAGATTCACACAAAACTAATTGACTTTCATTGGTGAGTTACTTGTGGTTCTTTTACGCCATGCATTGGGCAAAATAATACGCCTGCAATATCAAATAACTCACTGTGATGATGAATTTAGTGATTTGCGAGTTGTACTTTCCCCATCCGTGATCTTTAATGCAGTGCGGCGAGTCTGCATACTGCTTTCAGCCGTCTTCTCAAGCTTGTCTGGATTTCTGGGATTGTTTGTGCCTCTGAATGTCCGTGCAGCTAACGCTCTGTAATGCACTGCGAATGCGTTTTTACAGCTGGTGTCTTTGAGCTAGACTCGTCCTCTTCCCCCCTGCTACCATGCTGTTGTTCCCTTTACCGTACATCAGCACTGATCAATACAGTGACAGCACACTTCCCCGAATCAAACTATTACATAGTGACGATGACTTCATTTATCCCCAGATGGGTTGTTTACAAACTAGCAAGCTTAAAAGACAGAAATGGCGAGCCATATCTAAAACCATTTCTGTTATACAAATGTAGAAATAAATGATTTAAAAATCATTGCGTTGGTTCAGACAATGTTTAATATTGTAATATTAACGAGCCTTTGTCATGTTGATGAAACCGCT
Organism: Phoxinus phoxinus; assembly: GCF_949152265.1. Taxonomy (NCBI): domain Eukaryota; kingdom Metazoa; phylum Chordata; class Actinopteri; order Cypriniformes; family Leuciscidae; genus Phoxinus; species Phoxinus phoxinus. Next base: position 30,106,461 of record NC_136890.1, on the reverse strand, counting down.
GCCCCCTTTTGAGATAATGAATCTAATGCTGCACGTCTCTGAACCTACAAAGACTGTTTGGGTATCTTAATACCACATTAAATAGGCCTTAAAGTGGGATTTCTGGGTATGTGCTCGTCCAGTGACAAACTATTTTGGTATTAATAGCTTCTAAAAACTTTTTTTTCTTAAGTCATCCCAGAATATTTTTATGTGGAGTAAGGTTTATTGTGCTTATAACCAGAAATATTAATTTAAAAAGTGTTTTCCCCTGTCCTATTTCCTCATTAGAACTAAAATTGTGCAGAAATTGTATTTGTGCAAGTTTTAATTGTGCAAAAAAAAAAACATGTAAATTATTGTTGGTAAACCAGCATGTGTAAATGTTCTAGTCACTGAAACCTTTATGCAAATGACATTACATAAAGCCATTTATTGAATAATTGATTGGACCGTAGAGATGGTGGCTGGGACGGGTTTTCTCCTTTGTGAAGGAGTCTTTAAATTATTTCCTAATACCAGCACAGATTTCGTACCATGTACAATTTTCCATTGTAAGACAGTCAATCATTTCAATGTTTCTCATTGAGAAAACCTGTTTAATGCTTGTTACCTGCTTATGAAGTCACAAATCCAAGCACCAAACTGGAGATGGAGTTGAAACGATTGTGGCTCGAAACTGTTAAGACATTTGCCTCATTTTGCTTTTCAAGTTACTGAATTTGAACATCTGCGGTTGTCAGATGCTGTAATAAGTCTTTTCACTTGTTGTTTCCTCTTTGAAATGTTACGTGGGAACTGTTCATGTATTCTATATTCAATAATGTGTTGGGAAATCTTGCGCTACGCATATATTTGTGTAATAAAAAAAGAAAAGAAAAAAGGATGCTATTGTGAAGAAGGAACACGTGGTCCTGAAGGACTCTTGGACTGTTGGGAAGCAGATCTCTGCGGCCTGAGCTCCCTTTCCCGGATGAGAATCACTCTCTGGGAGTTTATTTCATAAAGGGACGGAGAGGCTTTTATTTTTCTGAATTGTCTAAATACTATATTATATGTACTGGAAAGAGACAAACTATTTTTCATCTGCACATTCTACTTTGTTTGTTTATGTGATAGATATTAATCTTGTTTTCTAAAGACAAAAAAAGACTCGGAACTAATATGAAAATGAATAAAAGGCTATTTTGTTCTTTACCTTGTTTAATATTCATTTTGTCAGTATCTATCTGTCTGTCTATTGGTCGTTCTATCATTCTATCTGTCTGTCTGTCTATCAATCAATGTAACTATATTTGTGTGTGTGTGTGTGTGTGTGTGTGTGTGTGTGTGTGTGTGTGTGTGTGTGTGTGTGTGTGTGTGTGTGTGTGTGTGTGTGTGTGTGTGTGTGTGTGTGTGTGTGTGTGTGTGAGAATATATAGCCACATTTTAATACTGACTTGTGGTGACCTTTTAAAAAATAGGCCTCAAGTAGAGTAATAGCAAAAAAGATTACTGAATTATGTATAACAACAATTTAATGTTATTGGTCTCGCCACACAAGCACTGTCATTTAAAATATAATTTGCTTGATGAATTATTATCAAGACACGAACTGCCTAAAAAACAAACACGTGATGAGCAAAGAGAGCAAGATATCCATAAATAATCTCCTTTTTTTCCATAACCTCAAAAATTGGATGATATAATACACGCCTCTTCCTGGTGTGAGACTGAAAATTAACCAAAAAAAAAAAAAAAAAATCCCTGAGGGACTATGTTTTGTATGTCATGCCTCCTCCGGGACAGCAGCCCTCAGGAAGCAGAGAACTGATATTAATTAAAGTCAGGCTATAAGACTCAGGCGCAGGAGGACCCGCACACAACGCTGATTAACCAAACCCCACAATACTCCTCAAAAAACTCACTTTCATTTCTGCTGAAATGCAAACAGAAAGAATGATGAAAGCGTCAGGCTTATTTGAACGTGTTGACGACGTCGGCGCCGTAAGCTACAGAGAAACCGGGAAGAACTGTTGATATGAAGATAATATGCAGCCGATTCGAACCTGGAATAACCTTATGAAGACAAAGCACGTTTTAGAAAGTTTGTCAGGTAGAACTTTTAGTTCATGAACTATGGCTGTGTGTTCATGATAGCAGCTTACTTCTAACATCAAAACCTTCTGCATTTGCTAGAATGTGAAGTATACACTGGGGTATCATACTCGGAATAACTGAATAATAACTCAATAGAGTAGTCAAATAAAAGTGCAGGACCAAAATCAGATGATTCTTCTTTGTAAATTTCAAATTACAAAGCAGAGACTGTAGAATAAATGATATTTGAGAGCATAAGGCCTTGTTTTATTGCCCTGGTGCCTTGGGCGCAGCTGCAGATGCTCATAAGAGACTGAGCATCGGGTCGCTGCTTTTTATTGCGCCGAATGGACTTCAAGCTTCACGCTGCAGGTTTGCTTTAATTGCACCTCACTCAAGGTCCCACAGATGAAGATCGTCAGTAAGGCTCATTAACTCCCAATTAACAGTCTGTTTACCCCAGCCACCACCTGTAAGCGCTCTCGGTTTATGTCTGTTCAACATGGATCCAGGACTCCAGCAACAATAATCCTGTAGATTAAACGAGCACGCTCCAGGGTGGAAGATGAAATAATATGTGCAAACGCATATCAGGGGACTGAATACGTGACTCTCCGGTTTGCTTTATTAACTGCTGATGTTTAGTTTTTAAGAACTGACAGCTCACTATCCGTGTAGATATGAAGGCCTGATAATTGGGTTGTTCTTAGAAACGGTGCCTTTTGTGATTTAAAATAGTGTTTTTGAGGCATCTCATTTGAAAATGTTACTGTTGAAATTATTATAATTGAAAATGAATTTTGAATAGAGCATATTTTCTCACTTCATGCCCAAAGTACAGGAGATGTATCCATTGGAGACATCTTTATCTTCAATATAGTGATACTGAAATGATGCTGCATTAACACCATGACAACATGTGACATTCTTGGAATGAATCTGCAGCGGCCACGTGGTACAAGTTGAAGTTCTCCGAGTTTACATGTTGTTTATGAGTTTTAAGAGGATGTGAACTTTTTTTTTTTTTTACGGTAATTCCGACATGGCATGAACCTTACGATGCTGTTTGTTATATCTCCTACTAAATTGTAAAAATATTGACTGTTTTTCAAACAGGTTTCCTAAAAACTCCAGATGACTCAAAGAATAGCTTTATAATAGTTACTATATATATTGTGTGTTTTTTTAAGCCACATCCTAAATTGCTATTTTAACTTATATGTTTTTCAAACCATGTGGTCAAAATCATTACCTTAAAGTGAAATGGAAGTTCCGATAGTATTTTATTCCTTGTTGCTTGTTATGTTGTGCATCAGAAATTGATTGGTTCATTGAATTGTTGTGGTTTCGCCATTGGTCAATCAATCTCATGTGAGTGACAGGTTGTCCCATTTGACTTTCATCATATTTTTCTTTTTTTTTCATACTATGGAAGTCAATGGAGACCAGCAACTGTTTGGTTACCAACATTCTAGTCTCAGCCTCAGACGTCACGCCCATTGGTTGAATTTTATCGGATTTCCGGGGGGTGCGAGTGTCGTGTTTACTTTCGGTCCGCCGGGAAACAAAAACGCAGACGTGTGATTGCAGAAGAAAAACGGTTGTGTTTACATGAGTGACAATGAGCATTTATCAAGATCAGCTAAACGTAGGATTCTCAAAAGTATGCAAGGTTCAGGGCATAGACTCTTTAAGAGATTATTTTATCTTTAAGAGATTTTCTATGCTGACTGACTTGTTGCACGCCGGTCTGTTGTTGTGGGGACATTTCCACGCCCCGAAACGTGACGCTGAACGAAACGAACTGTAATTGGTTGTTTGACATGTCGGTCAAACGGCCTTATGGGCGGGCCTTGGCCAAAGAAAGCTGCTATGAATTCCAGACCTTCAGCCGTCAGTCTGAAGGTCTGGCTACGCGAGACTACCAACATTCTTCAAAATATCTTCCTTTATGTTCAACAGATTCATACAGGTTTAGAACAACATTTTCATTTTTGGGTGAACTATCCCTTAAGCATTTTTTTTAAATAAATGATGCAATATTCCATTAAAAAAATGTTTGTCCATTTTGCTTTCATGGTGACTTTAAACATTATGTCAAAAAGATTAGAAAAAAGGGACTGCCACAGCTAAGCAGAGTTGGTCAGAAACTGAGGGAGAAAATGCATGAACATTTTCAATAAAGTATAAAATATGACTTATTAAAATTTGTATTTAATCTGTAATTGTGATAAATGGGGACCTGGACATTTTCTGATATAAAAACAAACTAATGTTTTATTTTGCACTAAACACTAGGTTAAAGAGCATTAAATCTGTCATATAATTGGACTGGTTTTTGTAATTGGCAAATTTCAAAATCCAGTAATTATATCAGTATAAGTCATGGGGACACAAATGGCACCAATTCTTGAAAATGACCCAATCACCATATCAATTTGAAATCTCTTGAAATGGTTCATTCTGTAATAATTAATCTGTCATTTTGAGCAGGTCTCTGAAAAGCCTGAGACAGCACGGTTAATTAGTGTCTGAATATTGGTTTCATAAGAGGTAAAATAGTTCTGCAGTGATATTTTTCTGTGCTACTTATACAATGACCTTTTCCTCATAACAAAAATGAGTGGAGAAGAAAGCGGAAGAAAATGAGGCTGCTTTAAGAAAAAAGAAAGAAAACCTTGTTAAAAAATTCATAATAACTCAGAATAGAAGCTCGCGTGTGATTGTGCAAAGCCAGACTTCAGATTCCTTTCAAACCCAACGTGAACCGGAGTCCTGCAGTGATCCTGGTTTCTCTCTCTCATGGGTTCCCTTCTCCTCGCTCCAGCGCTCCTGTGTCCTTTAGCATATACTGAATTACAATGACCTATTTTGTCAACGTCGAGCCCTAACGAGGAGAACAGGCGATCTGCGGCTCTATGACAGTCATTAGAAGCCATGACTGCAGCAACGTCTCATAAACGCAGCAAACATCTTCACGTAAATAACTGCACTCAATCTACTGCACGAATGAGACGAGGCGGTGGACATATCACATCAATATACACAAATGTAATGGGTTTGATTGTGCAGAGGTTTTTATTGGGTTGTTAACTTTAATATTGTGGTTATTTGCTTTGTGAGCATACGATAGATTTCATTTTTACACTTTTACCTCACTTATAATGTTAGTCAAGGTTTCTAGTGCATTGCTATGCAGTTGCTCTGCCATTTTGACTAGTTTCTAGGGAATAAAAGACAAATGTGAGTGGTGTTTTTCCGTGCAGCACTTACTGGCACAATGCTAGTGTGTTGTGGGTGGTTGTCAGGGCATTGCTATGCAGTAGCCAAGGTGGTTTCTAGTGGTTGCTAGAGCATAAAGGACAAATTTGAGTGGTGTTTGTCTGTGCACAACTCACTGGCACATTTCTGTGGTGTTTGTCAGTGGTTACACTACAGGGTGTTGCTATGCAGTAGCCAATGTCTTTTGAGTTGTTTCTAGTGTGTTGCTATGTAGTTGCCATGGTGTTTTAATTGTATACTAGAACACAAAGGACAAATGTGAGTGGTGTTTGTCTGAACAAAACTCACCAGTACAATGCTAGTGTTGTGGGTGGTTGCCAGGGTGTTGCTATGCAGTTGTTAAGGTGTTATAGGTGGTGTCTAGTGCTTTGCTATGCAGTTGACATGGTGTTCTGGCTGTTTACTAGAGCACAAAGGACAAATGTGAGTGTTTTTTGTCTGTGCAGCACAATGCTAGTGTGTCATGGATGGTTGCCAAGGTTATGCTATGCAGTAGCCAAGGCATTTTGAGTGGTTTCTAGTGTGTTGCTATGTAGTTGCCATGGTGTTCTAATTGTATACTAGAACACAAAGGACAAATGTGAGTGGTGTTTGTCTGAACAAAACTAACCAGTACAATGCTAGTGTGTCGTGGGTGGTTACCAGGGTGTTGCTATGTAATTGCTAAGGTGTTATAATTGGTGTCTAGTGCGTTGATATGGTGTTCTGCTGGCTGTTAGGGCATTAAAGACAAATTTGAGTGGTGTTTGCCAATGCAAAACTCACTGGCACAACGCTAGGGTGTTGTCTGGGGTTACCAGGGCATTGCAATGCAGTTAGTGTTGTACTATAGTTGCAAGGGCATATAGAGCAAGTGTGAGTGATGTTTGCCTGTGCAAAACTGTGCTGTGAATCCACATAATTTGATATAACACGTCTGTTTTTTTGTTCTTTAAAAAATTGTACAAACATCACAGAAAGAGTCTAATAATAGATGTTTGATCATTCAGATTTGTCCTATCATTACAGAACAGACACCTCCGTCTCTTTTCGAGTTCACACTGGTCCCCAATGGCCTTCACTGAGTCAGACGCATGGCTCATCCTTTTACAGCACTTCATGATTCAGCACTCCAGCCCTACATCTGCTCCAACTACACAACTCACCAAAAGAACACACAACACAAAACCGCCACACAGCACTGCATTGTTCAATAAAGAAAAGTAATAGCATTGAAAGGTTACTCGGTTGAAATGCAGCTCGAGCCTCATGAAAGAGCACATGATGTGGGACAGACTTTTCTCTGATCATGGTAAAGGAAACTCACTTGGCTGTGTGTGTATCAGCGGGCCTCTGAATCACAGGCCTCTCCCACGGACCGGCCCTGTGGGAATTAATATTTGCCTGCTTAATCCCTCTTAATCCCAGATTTCAAAGGATGTGATTGTTTTTCATTGAGCGTGGCAAAGCTGTAAAACAGCCACAGGTTTCTCTTTGAGAGGACATTAATGACAGTTAAAATGGGCTGCATGGTTTTTATTTAATACTTTTTTTAAAAATACTTAAAATAATACAAAACATATAGGACAAGGGCAATCTGTCATTATTATTACATTATAAAACTGGTCCAAAAAACTTTTCCATAAAAAAATATTTTTTCAGATAATTAAAAATAAATTATATAGCCTATATTATAACTTAACTTAGTTTTTTTATTAATAAAATGATTATTCTTAATTGTATTATACATTTATTATGATTTATATATATTATATTATATAATAGCATAATATTTTCTTTTAATATTTTAAGCATTTACATAAATGTATTGATATATATATATATATATATATATATATATATATATATATATATATATATATATATATATATATATATATATATAGGCTATATATAGCCTACTTTGGACAGAAAAAAAATATTTTTGCTATATGGGTTTGTTTTGGTTTAAATTATGTTTCAGATTGAATAAAAATGAGGCTCTATTGAAAGCATATGCATGTGAAATGCTGTCTATTTCTTCCCATGATTTTTCAAACTATGATTTATTTTCTCTGGCAATTGACAGCTTGTCATACACTGTCGATAGATCTTACATGCCGTGTATTGAACCCGGAACATTCGTTTGATGTAGAGGTTTCAAGAGTGTATTTTTATATCTTTTGCACATCAAAGTATGCGATGCTGAAATACAGCAAACCTGCGAATAAATAAGTGTTCTGTTGCCTAGCACTTTGAGGTTTTGTCTGAGGGCTCGATTTGTATCCTTGGCTCCCTATTAAGCTGGCAGTACAAACACAAATGTCACTTTGGTATATAAAACATCTGCAAAGAACATAAATATAAATATAAAGGTTTCAGATGCATCTGGTGTTGTGAAAATTTTTTTCAGAGACTGACAATCTATGACAGTATCATGTGTGATCTGTGAAAAGCACGCCGATTAAAAATAGAAAAAAAAAACGAAGGCCGTAATGATCACGGGAAGGTCACAGCATTTTCCCTCCATTAGTGGATGAGAAGAGAGATACAAAAATGGAGCCAATCAGCTCAGCAAGATAACAAGCATGGAAATCAAATACCCAATGTTTCATTATCTTTCAACATCTTTTTAATCTGTTCTCAAACCAGTTCTGGTGTAAAACACATTGACCTGTGGGTCCATCCAGAACGCGTTTACATTTCAGAAAGAAATAGAACAAATGATTAGGATTTAGTATTAAATAAAGGATTTTCTTTTGACATTCTGTTTTGAAACACCTTCACGATTACTAGACAAATTCCCTCATAAGAACATGATACGACCATGACTCAACAATGACATCACATGCTTCCTATGCTTTACAAGCAATCGTTTCTAAGAGAGGAAAGATGACTTATTATTGTTATGTAATGAGGCTGTAAACATTATCTTCCCCTGGCAAAGCCCCATGGGATATTAGTCACCCTTGGTTTTTGTTGCATATTTCAAGCTGCTTTTTCATGAGCCCAAAACAGCTGGAAAACATCCAGAGTTAAATAAAATCTTCAGAGTACATCCTCATAATGCAAAATGTTCATTAACAAAGGTTGGTGGTTCTAATCTTTTATTTTACTATCTTATAAAGTTGCCATACATACAATCAGCATATTTGATCAAACTATCTGAAGAGAGGAGCGTTTCATCATATGAAGGCAACACTTTTAATTATGAGTTTATGACTAAATAAACCTGAGGAACTAAATCTGTCACAGTCAAAACACATGCAATGTTTGAAACCTCCTGGCAGAAACTGCAGTGTGAACACAGTTATCAGAAAGATTGTTCCCCATGAAGAGTTTTAAAAAACAAAATATTATAAAGCAATACAATAAATGTTACTACAAAGGATAAAAAATTGATAACAGTATAAAAAAAAATCTAGATCCACATATCATAACATAAAAAATGTCAAAACCTTTTTGTTTGCAAAATATATAATAAAGGTTAAATTCATGAGCAAAAAAACGCACAATTTGTAGTAAATAATACAAATAAAAAAATAAAAAGCTTTCCAAATAAATAAATTACTATAAATAGAAAAAAAATTATCTGAACAAAATAATAAATAAAGAAAAATAATAGCCTATAAAATAACAATTAGGTTATAGTTATATATTTTTAAAAAAAGGTTGCTAAAAATATATTTTAAAATCTTTCTACACAAATAAAATATCAATATTTTTCCACAAAGATGTAATAAATCATAAAAATAAATGTCTTACGTTTCTTATTGAACACTGTTACGAATGCCAAAATCTTTTGTTTGCTTGTTCCCGAGAGGATAAAGGTTTACGAGTTATCTCTGACATCATGCTTTTGTGTTAAACAGAAACCCGAGAGGAGAGTGTATGAGCTCAGCGTTATTCTTCATTCTTCATTCTCCATGCCTGACGCTGCCGCAGGAGCTCAACCTGGAGGGAGAGCGAGAACTCGACCATTACATCATTGCTATGGGATGCGCCGAAGCCCCGCCCCCTGCGTGTCATTGGCGGAGCGACCTGGCTTGACGTTCCCATTGGTTAATGACAGCGTAACGGGAAGTAGCGAGGGGGCGTGGCCTCGGCGTGCAGGGGCGCTTCAAATACACTGTAAAAGATGCATAAGGGAGCGATGCTGATGCTGATGCTGGTGATGCGAGAATAATTTCACACCGGAGGCAAGCTTTCGAACGGACCGAGATGGCGATGATGGACTTCATTTTTAGGTTAAAATAAGCAAACGCAAAATCGATTCAACTGCCTACTGTAGTCGCGGTTATTTGCTCAAATAGCAACATAATAGAGAAATAGGTGAGAGTGAGACACGGGATCGGATCTATTCTACAATCGCTGGAGGTAAGGGCGTTTCTGAAAGCATCTCTTTGGCGTTTGTGGTTTCAGATCAGAAGTTACAAACTCACAAACTGATGCCGCTTCTAAGAGGGAATAAAACTGCTGGTAAATGTATTGTATATATTAAGAGTTTCTGAAGTTTCTGAGCTCGTACCTTTATTTTGGATTCGCTTGATTTTTTTAATGGAGGTGATAGTCAATTCGTCTTCACCTGCTCTCAGTGGAAGCATCCAAAGAGCCTGAAATATTTAGACCCACATTAGAAACCAGCCTTGTTTGTTTGTATTATTTATTTGTTAGTTTGTGTCTTTTTTCAATTGGGTCACACACTTTAAAATACAGTGAAAATTACAATGTAGCCTACACAGACATTACTGAGAGAACTACACTGCTCACTGTGTAATTTTGTGGAACTGTTTCCATATTTCTATTGGTCTTACTGTAGCATTTTTTACAGTAACATGTAAAATATGACACTGTAATTTAAAGTGTTATGTGCATGTGTATATGTTTAGAGGTCTTTCTGTCATGCCATAACCTTTGACTTTTAATATACCAAATGGTGCTATCAAAACTCTTTACTGTATTGTGAACATTTTCCAAGTCGTATGTACTTTATAATATTATTTAAATAATATTTTATTGGTAATGGTGTTTCATCAAAAATTGAACGAAATAACACGACGTTGTAGAAGTGCAGTTGTATTTATATATAATTTTATATCAGGCACATCTAGAAGATATGATTTAGAAGCAGAATCAATGCATCATAGTTGATAGCCCAATTTTGGCAGTGATGTTTTCTTGTTTAAGTGTCTTGTGTTTGCATGCGTTGAACAAAAATGCGCTGTTTAATTATAGCTGCTCTAAATAAAACCGCGCAGAAGACCTCTGAAGTAACACACCAGGAGAAAATGGCCCGTGGGAATATGAGTGAACGTAGCAGAGACGGCACAGGAACCCTTAGCAGTCGTAATGGATGCTTACATCCTCAGTTCATGTGATCTCACACTCCATTTGATTACTAAGTGCAGATTTATTTCCTTGGGCTGCTTTCCCTGTTTCTTACTGCTTTAATGATAGAATCCCAGAGTGAGATTTTATTGCCAGATCTTTGTTCAGTAAATTGACAACAGTTTTGGCCTACAATGGTAGACATACTAAGTGATATTTCATTGCCCATGAATCTTTTTTTTTTTTTTACAATTAGGCATTTGGTAGACTTTCTCTAAAGCAACTTACATTGCATTCAAGGTGTACATATTATCAGTGACATTAGCATTAGTGCCATACCGTTTGGAAATGCTTTTTGAGGGGGCAATAGTCCTTATATACAGGCCTTCACATTAACTTTTTTCCAGTTACTAGCCACTCTGCATTTTCACTGGCCACAATTTTATACTTCGATACCATGGGGAAAAACTGCCATACAGATATTTTTTAATATTATCTCATAATTTGGCAGCAGGTATATTAGGCTGCTGTCACTTTAAGACCTGATGCACGGATCCATTATAATGTTACACATGTGTTTTCTTTCTCAACTGTTTACGTTCACTTAAAACATAACTAACTGTGTTTACATACTCACCAGGACCGGCATTTTGACATTATTTTGTGTGTATTTTACTGTTTAAGCGCAATAAGCAGCGAACAAGAACTCGATTTAGCACTGAGAGGCGGATTTATGTGCCGCTCGTTAGGTGTGAGCACAAAATCTGCGGTGATTAGTAAAATTATGCACAATATGCGCAATCCCACGGAGAAATTCAAGCCCTGTAACACCAACAATATCAACCCGGCTATCTATTCTGCAGAAAATGAGTATTAGAAGCATTTCAAATATTTCAGTATTGATATGTCAATGATATATATATATATATACTTAGTTTATTATTTCAGATGCCTTTTTAAAAGACTACAATTGAAAAATGTATATAGTATATGTGACCCTGGACCACAAAACCAGTCACATGTGGCACGTGTATATTTGTGGCAAGAGCCAACAATACATTGTATGGGTCAAAATTATATATTTTTCTTTTATGCCAAAAATCATTAGGATATTAAGTAAAGATCATGTTCCATTAAGATATTTTGTAAATTCATACCGTAAATATATAAAACATTTATTTTTGTGAGAGGATGCAGCACGATTGTGAACATAAATGGACAACTTTAAAGGAGATTTTCTCAATGTTTCGATTTTTTTTGCACCCTCAGATTCCAGATTTTCAAATATATATCTCGGCCAAATATTGTCATATCCTAACAAACCACACATCAATGGAAAGCATATTTATTCAGCTTTCATGTGATGTATACATCTCAAGTTCAAAAAATTGACCCACGTGACTGGTTTTGTGGTCCAGAGTTACACATATAAAATTCCACCCACCAAAGACTGGAATGACTGCATTACACAGCACTGCTGAAATACACCCGCATTTGGCGGGTTGGTGTTAATGTCAAGCCCTGTACATTTATAAATATATATAAAAATATATATTTCCTTGTTTGGGACCATGGAAAGCTTTTATCGAACAGTTCTCTAGTGGAGATGTTTCTCAGGCATTGTCAAATGCTAATGCCGATCTCAGTGTGAGCGGTGGTTGTGTGTTTTGTGTGTGATGAAGTGTCCCACCTCCGGATCATGCTGGATGTGGGATGCGTCTCTCCAGCCTGAGTGGTGAACGGGTTGCTGACGGTGCATAATGCACTGAAGAGTTAGGCACTGTTGCTTTAGTTTGGAGAGGTTATTGAGAGCCAGCGGTGCTGTGAGAAATGCATCAGGTCTTTTGTGGCCCAGAACAAAACGAACATGAAATAACTCTTGGACTTGTCCTTGAGCGAGTCCTCCTGTCCCCTGAGAGAGACTTTCAGCTCCATCTCTCTCTCCATGTCTCTGTCAACATTTAGGCTTATCTGTCTCGCTCACTTTCACTCTGTCTCTCTTGTCCTGTCCACTTCTTGTCCTTATCTTCTTAATCAGAAATGATTCTCACCTTCACAGGGCTAGCTCATATCACTTACCATTTAATAGCAGGTTTCAGTTGATGAGGAAGAATCTAAATAAGCCACACCCCACAGAAGTGGAAGTCGAATGGCTGGATTAGGAATTTTAAATGAAAAGAAATCAAAAGAACTTTAACACATCCACACAACAGATGTATTTCATTAGTCCAAAAATTATATAATATTTTACTAAATATTTAACTCTTTATTACCTTTTTATTCAAATTATTTTACAGCACCATACGTCCACCACATTGTTTTCAGATAACAATAAATGAATAAATAAATAATCGAATAAAACATTTTTCACAGTAAACTGTGGGGTAAAATAAAGGATTTTCAAATATTCTTAAAGGAAATATACATTTATAATATTTGGAATTTTTAAACATTGATTATTACTATTATCGTATGGAAATAACTCTTATGTTGTGTGGATGTTAGCTTTAATGGGTATGGATACGTACGGTATGAGTTCCTAAAAAATGATTGTATTAAAACTATGAAAAGCTATCGAATATCATTCTATGTTAATTCTACATCCATACATTCAAATTGACAAAATTCTAGATTTGAATTGGACTTTAAAAGGCATTCTCAGTCCAATCCATAATATAGCGCACAACTCTGTTTAGTAAATGCTGACTCTTGCCAGAGATTGCTCGTGTTAGTTTTACAGCCTCAAATATTGCCATATCTTAACTTTACTCTGTAATGTTTCATTGGAGACATTTAAACAGTGACTCATAATAAGTCTATTTTATTCACTCAGCCCACTCTCCCAGCAACAGTTCTCAGTCCTTTTTTTAATACACCAATAAGTGTATTAACGGACAGTTATCTGCTGTATGGTGGGTGTATGTTCTGGGCCTTTACATTTAATGCTCAGTGTTTTTACTCCAGCAGCCCAGTGATAGGGCAAATAATTTAGTGGACCCTACAATTGCATTTATTGGCATCAAAAAAAGAAAGCTTTGAATTTTAAGTGTTTTTCACTCGCAAAAATGCTTACGCTGGCTTTTCTTTGATTCAGCATCCCATTTAATTTAAGCGCTGCACTAGCTCCACTGCACATTTTCAGCTTTTATTTGACTCTCTTCACAGCTTTGGATGTTGCAATGATGAAATGAATAGCGACACTGGCTCATGTCAACCTAAACATCCAGTTCTGACTGTTATACGTGTGTTAAAGGTTCACTGCTGGCAAAATGGGCTTTCAATAAAACTTTGCTGTCTGCACAGTGAAATCGATACCTGACTAGAGAAAACTGAGAAAAAAGGCTGTTGTCTTTCTCTTTTGCCAAAACTTCAACACCCATAATGCACTGGGCATGTTGCCATCCAAGACCGCTCCCAGTCTGCTATAGATACACTTAAAATCGTATAATTTTCCATTGCACAAGGATCATTTTCAAAATTTAAGAGACCACAAACATGACGATAAAAAAATCATAGATTTAACAGTTGTGTTGCTATAGTGTGTGGAGTGTATAAATAATAGTGTTTAGATTGCTTTTTACAGAAAATTATCGGGGAAAAAAGAAAAAGGTTTGGTTGAAGTCGTGTTATGCTTCCGTCTTCTGTCAGCTCGCTTTCTGATTGGCTATCGTTTCGTTCCATGTGACAATCTACCGAGTGCCTACCCGTTTGTCCTCGGGGTTCTCCTCACACAACAGGATTTCTAATCATAAATATTCACTGGACATTTATAATTAGAGATCTGTGCGGCCCGACGTTCTTCCGAGCAGATTGAATCACTCTTAACACATCACAGGAAATCTGATTAGATGATCTGTATAACCCTCCAGATAATCGGGACTTTGCCTAGGATTGTTCGAAAAGGAGAATTGGGCCCAAAATCTGCCCCATTTTTGTGTAGTGTGTGAGGGCCTTTAGATTCAAATACCGCCTTGCTTTGGTAGGAAATACCTCTTTGCAAACTTTTAGTTTTAATGGTGTCGACTTCATTGTTCCCTGTGCAAGAATTAAAAGAGTAAACGTTTAGCGGGAGTGAGTTACTTTCGGTTTCCAGTGAAGGATCCAGCGTGTTGTAAGCAGTGGCTCAAAAATATGGAAAGCCTCTGTGTTTATTGTCAACATTTCAAACACGAACACAGTGTTTTTAGGCCAAACTCATCCAGTCGAAAAAAAACTGAAAGAAAGCTGTTGCTATAGTCTTCCATTTTTACCACAATGCTGTTTGGAGTTGACAAAGTATGATATAATTTTCAGTGATAAACTTAGAATAACTGTTTTGTTAATAACCCTCTGTCGATCCGACTGTCATTTTTTACAAAAGCTCTGGAGCTGTCCGGCACATTTATTCGGTTACAAATAAATGGGAATTTCTCAGTCCAAGTAACACGATGAACGTGTTAACATTGTTCATTTACATATAATACTACCAACATTGTAACAACACAAAGCGGATTGAAAATCGGTGAAGTTATGCTTTAAGTCAAGTAAGTGTCATATTACTGTGCATTAGCAGCACCAAACTTAATTTTCTTAATCAAACAG
The DNA here is from genome assembly GCF_949152265.1 of Phoxinus phoxinus. Taxonomy (NCBI): domain Eukaryota; kingdom Metazoa; phylum Chordata; class Actinopteri; order Cypriniformes; family Leuciscidae; genus Phoxinus; species Phoxinus phoxinus. The sequence continues at coordinate 30,091,233 of NC_136890.1, read as the reverse complement.
GTTTTCTTAACACTCCACGTCACGTTAAGTCTCTTTTAAGTTTCATGCATCAGCAGATATTTATTAGCCATAGACTGGATTTACATTAGTTAGACAGTTCGTTGTTCAGCGAAGGTTAACCTGAACTATCATATTGATATTGGTCATTTATATTAATGCGTGAGAAGCTGATGAAGGGTCGGAAATGAGGTCACAAAGTGTTGACGAATTGTGACGGCCCAGATGCATCTTTCCTTCACACCAATTAACAGCTGCTTTTTTCCATTTTTTACCCAATAGTAAAAGGCAAGGATGAAAATTAAAGACCTGCCTGCAGTGCTCTCAATAATTAATAACCCATCTATGAATATTTCATCGGCTCCAATACGTTTGCAGATGTGAGGGGCTGTGTTCAGGCATGGCAAATAAAAAGGAAAGGAAAGTGTATAAAAGAGAGATCAGCCCCGAGGGTTATCGGCTACGCACCCTCCTAATCTCCAATCACCACTGTACTACTGCACATCCACGGGGAACAGACCCATTGTCTTGCTCTTCATTGTTGTACTTTGCTCTGATGTATGGAGTCATGTGAACATTTTCATATCATTACGGTTTAATGGTTTGCAGTAGCAACGCGTTATTATGTTCTGTGTACATTGCAGAGTGTGAAATGTAGGGCACCTTGTAAATACTATTGTCAGGATGCTTGTTTGTTTCCATCAAACGTAATCACTTTTAAAAGCTCAAAGGCGAAGATCTCGCTGTATAACTTTTTGCACCAGACTCGTGAACAGCTGGCTGGATAATCTCGCTTAAATTACAATCTGAGCCATTCGTTCAGTACACTTCGCTTGGCCACTGAGCCGAGTGGCACAACTTTTTATAATAAAGACACAGTGAATCAAACAACATCTGTCCCATTTTTGTCCTTTCAGTTTTTGTATCATCAGGACTTCGGCACATGATATGCAGACACATTAAAAAAATCTGCTTTTTTTGTTTTTCACAAAAATCAGAAACTGGTGAAACACTATAGTGTAATGATTTTTAACATATTCTAACTTATTAATAGTGATATCAAGGACAACATTAGGGTATATATGTATCTACAGTGCATATTTATCTTTATAAAAACATTCAACTTTACAATACAGTGCAACAATTATATTTTCTGTAAGTCTGTAATAGTGTAATAATATATAATATTGTAATATTATACATATACATTTGATATATACGTAAATAATGTAATATTTACATAACTTTTTTAAAATTTACATAAATTATATTATATCCTTAACTGGATAGTTCCAAGAGTTGAAAGATTTATTTTATTAATTATTTTCATCTTTGTTTCCTTTAGGGCCTTATTACTGTAATCTCTCGACTGTGTATTTACATTCCAGATTCACTAACCCACTCAGGTGGTTTTCTCTGTCTCTCATTCACTCTTTCATTCAGCTCTTTCCCATCTCTCTCTCTCTCTCTCTCTCTCTCTCTCTCTCTCTCTCTCTGTCTCTCTCTGTCTCTCTCTCTCTCTCTCTCTCTCTCTCTCTCTCTCTCTCTCTCTCTCTCTCTCTCTCTCTCTCTCTCTCTCTCTCTCTCTCTCACTGAGTCTGTATGTCCCATCACACACATATGCACAAGGAAGCCCCAAGGGTTGGTCCTTTTTGCTTCTTCCTGTCAGGTTGCCATGGCATCAGGCAAGGTGGCCCCATTTCCTGCCGCGCAGAGGGGCCGGGGGGGTTACGTCCAGAATGACCGTCCCAGTGTCTAATGCGATCGGACAGGCGTGCGGAGTAGTGTCACACGCTACAGCCAGACTGAGACTCAGATGATGCACTCGCACAGACACACACACACACACACACACACTCACAGATACTCCACCTTTCTTCAGTGCTGAAGGTGATCTGATCTCTGCAGCAGCCGGATGGGCGGAAACAAGATGGCTTCTGCTTAAGATGATCTGTCTCCAGTCTGTTAAAGGATCAGCAGGGTGAAAGGGGACATTGGAAAGATATATCACTTTACAATCTCACTTGCTTCTCTGAGACAGCATCGAGAATAAATAGAGAGCAAAAAAAAAAAAAGGGAGAATTTGCCTCTGATTTGTTGATTAAAAAAAGGCCATGTTGAGATTTTCCATGATACCAAATAAGTAGAAATCCCAATATGTACTCAAGATCAAAAAGATCTAATGATCTGAGCTGCTAGCTCTGTATTATAACTGTGTGTCAACTATCATCTTTTTGTCTTTTCTCCCAAGAATTCTTCCCCAGATGCTATTAAAATGCACGGGTTGGCAGAGTGAGAGTTAGCGCACTGAGAATAGAGAAACACTCTAGCCTTAGGCAAGAAATATACGCTGATGTAAATGCTTGGCCAACGCATTGCTATAATACTGGTCTCTTCTGAAAGTAGACACACTTGTTATTCTCAGCAGTGTTGTTATTGTTAACTAAAACTAGATATGTTTTTCAGTAATTGAAATAAAGATTACAAAAACCTAGACTTAAAAGAAAATGAATATCTGACAAAAACTTGAACTGAAAATTAAATTAAATATAAAAAGTGGAAAAATAAAAGCGAATTTAAAATATTAATAAATAGTGTTTTAATAATAAATTCACACTGATTTACAGCCTGTAACTTCAGCTTTTATCTACTTGAATTGAGAGAATATTATAAATTGTCATTGTATCTCATTATAAACAGTAGGCTATATATAAGTAATATATAAAACTTTGTCAAAATGACATTTTTATAACATTAAATCAATGTTAGCAATGGTATCATAAATTGCGCTGTTTATGCTCAAATCATCCCCCCTAAAAAATATATTTTTTTATATTATATTCCCGTTCAAGTACATTAGTTGCATGATTGGAAATAGCTGACAAAATGGCCACCAAGTGAACTGTGCAATGTGCAGACTATTGGACTACAAGGATGTTTACCAAACACTTGACATAACAGATACCAGATATTGAATCATATTGAGCAGGTATGTGCTTCTTTATTGCATTATAAAGCTGCTACAGTATACCAACATTTTAGATGATATAAATGTGACGAAGGCCAGCTAGTAAAGAGCTGCACCGGTAAACCTCACTCCCCTGGCCTCAAGAGGCTCACATGCTGTGGTTTTTAGCATCCTTGTTAGCGCGCACGCCTCATATGCTGGAAACGCTGGTTCGAATCCCACTCGGAGGAGTGCGAGTAGAACCGGAGGCGTTTCATAAAGTTGGTAAATGTACATAAATGTAAAGAAACAGACCCTGTGTTACCGTGACAGTAACAAACCTCAGTACTCAAGAGAGTGATGGTGTTACCCTCATTTGTTTGTGCCATTAAACAGGTTTTTTATTGGTCAGATAGCTGCTATAAAATTGTGATTTCACTTGCTCAGCATGATTCTCCTGAGAGTAGTTGACCTGAAAGAGAACACAGTTAAATGCTAATATCAGCTATAGCACCCCGCGCTTGGTCTGCATACTTGTGTTATGAATTTTTGCTAAAAGCATTTGCTTTCACATACCTGTGTAGAGTACATTTCAGGCTTTTTTCAGGAGATTGTGTCATTAGGGATTTTGAGATCTCAAATGTCATCATGATTCCCAGTAGCTTTGTTTCCAAAGAAACAGAACATGTTGTACGTGTGTAAAAGTGACGCTAGTGTTGTTAAAATCTGATCTGTCCTACCAAAGCTTGACGACAATTCGACAACAAGCTAATGCGAGAGATTGCATGAAGTGTTTTGGACTTTTATGCACCGATATGCTGTGAAAGCACAAGTCTTAGAGGTACATCAGACGTTTGAGGCTCTTTGCAGCAAAGAGGGACACACCCCATCCGTCTGACTGTCCCCTCCCCCGTCTCATCTCGCCCCTCTTCAACACACCTCTCAGGGGAGTTCATTTGTGTTCGACGCATGAAAAGATCATAGTGTGGAGGGGGGTGATTGAGGACGGGTAATTTTCCCCATCTTGTTTTCATTTCCAGAGCCAGTGCCGTTTGAGCGTCGTATCCACATTCTGGCTTTGTTCTGAGAATTTTTAACAGGCCTATCGCTGTAATCAAGAGCACTTTCCACAGGCAGAGCAGAATAAAAGACCCCCAGACTCTGTGTGAAAAGTGTTGTATTTTCTTGTGTCATACACTGCCGCCACACGTGGAATTTTCCACCATTTAAAGCACACAATCTAAAGTCAGGTCTCTCTGAGGTTTATAATATTAATTGATGAAAAGCTCTTTCATATTATGAAAAGTACCGTGGTATTTTTTCAGAACTTCTTGGAGTGTAAATAGCATGGTATATGAATATGGGCACCTAACCCTTCATGATATTTGTCAAAATATAGGACACCATGGTATTATCATCGTGGTAAATACCATGGTACCTTTTTTTACCATGGTATTATGAAAGAGCTCTTTATTACAGTAGCATGGTTTCACCACAGTTCGTTTTTGTAAAGGTCAGATGAGCAGTTAGGACAACAGATCACATACAAGCACATAAAACCCTGTGCTCTCCTAGTTAGTGTCTTATTTTGCTTATGACATAATAGAAAGGGAAGTTGCGCTTGATTGCATCACTGGGTCTATTTTAATGTGCAACCAGGATGTGTGGTTTGTGAGAGTCAAAACTTTGATCCTCTCACTGATGTGCTTTGAACAAAGTTGTTGTTACATTTGGTGCACAATATAAGTGTCACTTTCCATCCGCTCAGTGCTCCGTCATTTATCAGCTCTCATTTTAAATGTGTCATATATCATTTTTTTCTCAGCTGATGTTTTTTCAGGACCCACATTTTACATTGGATGTCAAAAATACTTCATCATAAAAAGTAAATTGATCTACATAGATATCCAATTATTCACAGTGCAAAAAAAAACTATTCTTACTGTAGTCTGGGTCATATTTCTTTTACTTTGCATAGGTTTGTTCATGGTTTTCAAGGATGAGACCATGTAACACTACTTCTCCATGTTGTCATCTGTCTTATTAGACTAGTTTCTACCAAGCCATGAATTTACTTGTCATGAATATTGTGCTTTTGACTCTGATTGCATGAACTGAACTGATTGAATCATTTCATGCATTCCCTGGTAATCAAACCCATGACCTTGGCATTGCTTTTCTAAAGTACAGTAACACAATAAGTGACAGATGTATTTGCATCAACAGACTGTAGAGTTTGATTGGAAACACAGCCTTTAACATCAACAACTATTTCTATCTAGCCTATTTATTTTGCAATCCTATCTATGGTTATCCTAAATATGGGAATTATTTCTATTTTATATCTATTTTGCTACACAGTTATATAGTGAGTTGCATTTTAATATTTGACTACAAACCTTGACAAAAATCACTGTTACGACTCTTCTAAAGTCAGTTTGTGTTGCCGTTTGTTATAATTAATACTGTTGTACTTTATCTTCAATTACAGATTTGTGAAAACATATGGTGGGACTTTTAGATTTTCCTAGTTTAGTGTCTGTGTGAGTCATGCTGTAAAACCTATTAACAGCTCACAGTCTTCAGTTCTTCTCTCGCGCCTCCTGCCAGTTAAATTCAGCTCATTAGCACCGAGCGGCAATCAGGGGAGCGATGCATCACAAACCCTGGCATAGTGGGAGATCAAACGGTAGTTCATCACCAAAGGCTCCTGTTTGAACTCGGGGCATATTTCTTTCTTTTTATGACATTGAAAACAAAATGCTTTTTATGACAAATGCCACGTTGTGTTGTTGTATGTAGGTTATTTTCACTCCAACTGTCTTGGTTTGTATTGCGGAAGATTGAATATGTGTGGTATTCAAATTCAAAAAGTAGCCAAAATGCTTGAGGCTTAAACATCTTGAGATCCCAAATGCCTCTGGCCTGGAGATGTTTTGTCCGTTGGATGTTTAGAGTGTGATAAAGTGCTTGGAATCTGTTTTATTGCATTGGTATTCATTTTGCCTTTCCTGCCGTATAGTTGCAGCCCCTCTGAGAGCAGTTACACTCAACGGTTACAAGATCGTGCAATTCTTCCAGGCGCACTTACACTTATGAGAAGATGGGTTTGAGACGTATGGTGGAGCACAAAGGCTTTGATGTGTGGCTCCTTTCATGTGTTTGTTGGAGCCTGTGTTTGGCAGGTGTATTTTTTTTGCACGCAGGCCGGAATAATGCTGCACACTCGCTTCAATTGCTCTCTGTTTGACTAGAATGAGGGATGACTGAATAATCAATTATCAGAGGGATCTCTGAGCACTGGCAGGGGAACGAAGTGTAGAATATTAAAAATGTCAATTCTGGATATTTACTCATTACAAAAAATGCTGCTTTGATTTGTTTGTGTGATCTTAAGGAGAGCAGAAATTGCAGTCTTTATGTTTAATATTCCTTCTGCGCTTACTGCAACTGATGCTAATAAATATCACGTCTAAAGTTGCCGTTTATGTCATTTGCACTCGGCTGACATCATATAAACTGCATGATTTATATGTCTTCTTTCTTTTTCATTTTGCAGGGCTGGATGAGAAAATTCCTGTTTTCCATTTCGCAGAGATCTTCCCTCCAACTGTCAACTACCTACTGGGCACAGCACTCTAGAGATGCTCAATATGGAGAGAACTGCCATTTCCACTTCACTGATCACAGTCTGTTTTGTGTTGGCTGCGTGTCGCTGTTCCCTTGCGATTCCCTTCTGCCCTGCCCAATGTGTCTGCGAGACCCGCCCATGGTACACGCCTCAGTCGGTCTACCATCAAGCCAAGACTGTTGACTGCAACGAACTCCATTTGAGCAGAACCCCATGGAATATTTCAATTGATACTCAGGTTCTGCTTCTTCAGAGCAACAACATCTCCAGGGTAACCTCAGAACTCCAGAGCTTGGTCAACCTCACGGAACTGGATCTCTCCCAGAACCACTTCACACAAATCCAAGACGTTGGCTTAAGTAACCTAACCCAACTGGTCACACTCTACCTTGAGGAAAACCAAATTAAAGAGCTGCCTGATATGTGTGTAAAGGATCTAGTCAGCTTAGAGGAGCTTTATATTAATCATAATCAGATCTCTTCTATTGGTCCTAATGCCTTTTCAGGCTTGGGGAACCTGTTGAGGCTTCACCTTAACTCCAACAAGCTTGTGGCGATAGACAGCCATTGGTTTGAGTCCCTACCCAACCTTGAGATCTTAATGATTGGGGAAAACCCAATTCTTGGGCTGCAAGATAGGAACTTTCACCCCCTCTCCAAGTTGCACAGTCTGGTTCTCGCGGGAATGGGGCTCAGGGAAATACCTGAGGGTGCTTTCCAGGGATTAGAGTATCTCGAGAGTCTCTCGTTCTTCAATAACAAGCTCACGGCCGTGCCAAAGAAAGCCCTGCGTGTTCTACCGAGCCTCAAGTTTCTTGACCTTAACAAGAATTCTATCGTCCGTATACAGGAAGGTGACTTCAGAGACTTTCCCCACTTAGAGGAACTCAGTTTGAACAACATGGAAGAACTTGTGGCGGTTGAGAGGGGCGCGTTCTCAAACTTACCACAAATGGCCAAATTGGAGCTCTACAACAACCCTCACCTGTTCTTTATTGACCGAGCAGCTTTCCTAAAAATGCGCGTCTTGCGCACCCTACTGATCCACAATAATGACCTCACACTTTTGCCCCATGAGATTTTATCCGCTTTCCCAAGTCTGGATGAAATCAGTCTTCATAGCAACCCACTCAGGTGTGATTGTCTCGCCAATTGGGGGCCCATCCTGGGCAACCAATCGAGCCTCAAAGTTCTGGAGCCCCAAATAACTCTTTGTGCATCCCCACCACATCTTGTTGGCCAATCCCTTCAGGAAGTGGTGTCTGCAAGTTGGAATGGGGCAAGCAATACCTGCCTGCCTCTAATTTCCCAGTATGCCTTCCCTCCACTGCTCAATGTCACCTTAGGACAGCTTCTAACACTCAACTGCTGGGCCGTGGCAGATCCAGCGCCTCAGTTTTACTGGGTGACACCCACCGGTGACAAAGTCACTTCTGAAGCTGTTTCCCCATCCTCAAATGAAGGAGGAGGAATGACGAAGAAGAAGCACCGGATGCAAGAACAAGGAGCTCTAGAGATCCCACACGTCGAACCCGAGGATTCTGGTCTCTATACATGTGTTGCTTGGAATGCAGAGGGAGCCGACACCAGAAGTGTCTCTGTGTACGTGGATAGGAGCAACTGGCATGGTGGACGCTCTTTTGGAGGTCGTCATGGGGTGTTGAATACCACCGGATCCTTGGTAATCCTGGCAAAAATTGTCCATGCCCAGTCTGTGGTGCTCGAATGGAAGGTGCACCCATTTGCCGTCTCTTCCAACCATGAGGTGGCACAACCCAAGTGGCTCAGTGCTACCGTAAAGATTGACAACCCGCAGATCAGCTACACTGCAATGGTCCCCGTAGATGTCCAAGAGTACAACCTCACACACCTCCTACCTTCCACTGAGTACCGGGTTTGCCTGACCATGGCCGGCACCGAGCAGACCCAGCACTCTTGTGTCAACGTGACCACTAAAGAAGCCAGCTTTGCTGTGGAGATGGTTGCCCAGCCGGCCAATGTAGCCCTGGCAGCCGTCATGGGCTCAATGTTCGCCATCTGCATCATGGCTCTGTTGGTGTTCTATATGGGACGGCGCATGAAGCAGAAATCTTGTCATCACTCTCTTAAAAAATATATGCAGCACACCACCTCCATTCCCCTGAATGAACTCTACCCACCGCTGATTAACCTCTGGGAGAATGAGACGGAAAAAGAGAAAGAAGGTGCTGCTGACCCTCAAAACTCACAGATAGACACTTCAAAAACGTACATGTGGTAGCTGCACAACAGAAAGAGACATTTTAAACAGTATGTACTGTTGTGTACATAAATGACAAGTATGTGTCACTGATTTGTCATTGTGAAAAATATATGTATTTTTAGATTGTACCCTTCAATGCCAAGCACACTTGGTTGCAGTTGTGATTTGTTAGACGACCAACAGACGTGGGCAGCAAAACACATTTTATGCTTTTGCATTGCATTGTATTTTCTGAGACTAATTCCACGTTAAGCATGCCAATGTGTTAATAATTCATATAATTTATTAATTTTATATCAGCACTTAGCACGATAATACACAAACACAGATTATATCGCCTCACACATATCAAATGCGTTCACATGACATCAGATTCTCAGATTCTGGAGTTTTTGCATGAAATTTTGCATGATATTTTGGTGCTAACAGGGTGAGTCCTTTCCTAGTTCTCTCACTTCTAAAAATACACCGGTGTGAGAAGGTGACATAAGCGTGCTCGTTGCTCTCATTTGTCTTCAGCTCGTCGCATTTGATCACCTGCATTGTAATGAAAATAAAACCTGCCAGGTGCTACGAAGTTGCAAACTAATTAACTGTCATATGTAATTAATATCTGGAACACAACTGCGCAGCTGTGCTTATTTATTCTTGCATTGTTAAATAACTATTTATTGAAGAGTGTGTGAAAATGGCTGTGTTTATTAGCACTGCCTGAAAATGTATTTCATGATTGATAGAAAAAAATCATTAGCCTATAACGATTATGTGGTTCAAATGCGTGACATTTACTAGCAGACATTCACCTTCGTTGACAATGATGGGGCCGTTCTGTGCTTTGCACCTCATCATGCGCTTGTTGTTTTGATTACTGAGAGATTGCTTCATTTCTCAGTTAAATATGTCGCCAAACTCAATATTCACACAATTCAATCTTAGTGTGGTATATAAGGTATCAAGTGAGTGTGGAGAATGAGAACTGAATTGAATGAAAATGGAAAACAAATCAATTTGGTTGTTTTTTCTCCTCGAAAAATTAATTAACCTTTAAATTGCACATGCCACCCTTAAAACAATATTAATTTTGTCTAAAGGTTTTGACATGTTTAAAACTGAGATTTGTGCTCAATCCTGCATCATATTGATTAATACAAATGTTATGCAAGACACATGCTCATGTATTGTTATTCTGTTTTGTATGAGCAAATCCAACATCCATCCAGATATGAATGAAATATTACCAGATCAAATCTATCAAAAGTGTTCTAAAAGGGTCTAACTTTAAAGGAGCACTCAGTAATTTACCCTAGTTAAGAATTATGTAACCCTAAAGAATGATGATTATTATTTTCTTTTTAAAATTTACGTTAGAGAGGACTCCAGTCATCTAATCTAATAAAAGCTTTTACATGGACAACATATGACTTTCTATAATGGCATTTCAAACCGGAAACTTTAGCTTTAGCATGATGCTGCATTCACATCGCTAATTGTCAGTGTACTGTACGTCCAAGAAGACTCAGTGCAACATAAAAAAATTATGTTATGAATTATTTGAATGGATGTCAGGGTATATTTAGCTCTGAAGGACAGTGAGGAAAATATATTATCTTTTTAACATCTGTTTTCTTGCTCAGTTTTTGAGCTAATTATTGTAATTGTAATTTTTTTGTATTTTATGCTGAATTTTTTATTTTACTTTATAATTTTTTAGGGATAGAAAATGCACTGAAGTTAATATGGACAACTTCTAGAATTGACATGTTTGCAGTCAGTTCTGATATAAAATGTATTTCGTACACATGTCACATGATTTTAAGGTGTTCTTTCATCACTGACTGTAAATCACATTGTGTGTTATTACTGGAAGAAGAGCAGAGAAAATGTCCCCTTAGATTAAGCATTAAATGTTTCATTGCAACTCTGCCCTCTAGTGGTGGAGGACACTAACGACGTCTTACACGATTTGCTGTATCTCAGTGAATAGCAGGGTATTTTGTAATAGAGGAAAAATATTGTTATATTTCAAAGTAAAAAATAATGGTTTTACACTGTTAAGACGTGTTGTGACATCCATGCGCAGTAGTTCAGAAGAAATGATTGTCTGAAGAAACATTTGAGAGAAATAAACACAATATCACTACAAATAGGCTACAACTTCTCTTTATTGTTTTTCCTTGAAGTTTATGTCTAAAACTGAGTATCAAAACACTATTTTTAACTTTAAGATTACTTCTCCTGAAAAGTTTCCCCCTTAAAATTTGCTAACATTTGTGACAAAGTGAAATTTTAATTTGTTTAATATGAATTGCACCCTGATGATTCATGTTATCCCAGCATAAAAATATTTTGGAAGTCTTTATTTTCATAAAATGAGTTTTAACCTTTTCAATTGCTATGTTATAAACCAAGACATGATCATACAGTTATTTATGTAATTAACCCAATTACATTTTGATATATTGAAAAGTATTTTAGAAGGGTTTTACATTTATTAAAGGTTTTATTGCTTACAACTCTTTCTGTAGGCCTATATAATAATAACGTAGACTGTCCACTCTTATTATATTATATTACATTACATTATATTCAGTAATTGAAACATTCACATCATAACAGAATCAAGAACCACAAAGTCTAATTAATTAGGATTTTTTTAGTTAGTATAAAGAATGGCATGCTACTATACTATTTATTTATTTAATACAACAGAAACAAGGTTGAGGAGGTATAACAGCATTTTATCATTTGCAAACACAAAATATGAGACATAATAGATTGTGCATCTGTAGTATTTGATTGATTCTAAAATGACCAAAGTGAAAACAAAGCACAATTGTTTCAGTGTTTTTCATGTTGAAGTAGAAGTATTTGAACACTGGCCACACTTAAAATGTAGGAATGTCATTGCATTATAAAACATGAATGTGATTTCAATATGAAGGGAGGCATTTATTTAAAAGACAGTATTTTCAAAAGCACATAACATTTTAAAGATAATTTATACAACCGAAGGTAACAAATGTTTTATGTTGACTTGAACACTTGCACTTTAATGGGTTAAACTTGGTTATTTTTCTGCTTTAGAATATATCTTACACAGCTATAAATTCATAAACACACTTTTGCAAAATAATATCATATGAAACACGATTTGGGTTAACATTTTAACTGTTGTTTACAAGACTATCACATGTCAAAACACATTTTTTAAATGATAATATATTTTGTTTGAAGATGAAGGGTATTATTTGTGCTTGTTTGGCTGCCCGTGAGTCCACATAGTATTTTTAATTATACTGTTACTACTTTATTTAGATTGAATAAAATCATAAACATTCATAATAAACAGATTATAGTCCATATGTGGACTCTAGTTACTGAGAGAGAAAATACATGAATGTATGTAGCCTATGTATATATGCATGTATGAATGTATGTATGTATGTATGAATGTATGAATGAATGAATGAATGAATGAATGAATGAATGAATGAATGAATGAATGAATGAATGAATGAATGAATGATTCAACTGACAGCTTCTGAAGCAGAGCACAGGAGAGGCGGAACGAGCGGCGAGACGGAAATGACGTGCCGGTGTCGTCAGCTGTATGTTGATGTTGTGTGGCAACAGTAGGACCGAGGGACGGAAGACGGTTTGTTTTTGTTCTGTTATCCGCTGGTTTTACCCTCAAAACCACCCCCTATTGAATTATATTCGCTCCAGGTTGAAAGGAGCAAACATTGCGAACTAAAAGACGCTCAAGTTTAAATGTTAAAACGCGGTTGGAGTCGTTAAAACGGACACCCTCCCTGAACGGTCATGACGATCCTGCCGAAGAAGAAGCCGAACTCATCGGTCGGTGTGTCTGATCACCCCGACGACCCCGACCGCAGGACCGGCTCCGACCCGCATCAGCACCAGCACTCCCACGGGGTCCGATCGGGTGCGAGGCCTCGCGCTTCCCCGCCACCTTGGTCTTATCAAGCCGCTCCGCCGGCGTCCAGAGAGGACAGGCGAACTGAATCCAGCTCCCGGCCGCAGCAGGCCTCTCCTCCGCCGGTGGGCGCCGGGTCTCCGGTTGGCCCCGGGGATGCGGCAGGGATGGCGTGTGTGTCCGGGGGTCGGGCTGAGCTGTCAGGTGGGGTGGGCTGTGGAGGTGGGATGGGAGGGTGCTGCTCGGGGCCTGGGCTCAGTAAGAGGAGGAGACAGGCGACCTGCTCCGGTGGGGTGGCCGGTGGAGGGACCGTACCCGGGGCGACAGGGGGAGGAGGTGGTGGTGGAGGAGGAGGAGGAGGGGGTCCCAGTCCCGAGCAGGAAGAAGGAGCCGGCGGGTATAACAGTGAGGATGAGTATGAGAATGCTTCCAGACTACAGTCAGAGGATCCAGCGACTGTTGAACAGGTGTGTGGATGGATGATGTCACCTAATGCTAAGAACCATTGACATGCTGTTTTTTATTTAAATATGTGACACGTGGTCTGACACTGGTGTAGATAGATAGATAGATAGATAGATAGATAGATAGATAGATAGATAACGTTAGATAGATAGATTGAAAGACAAACTGTCAAATAGAAACTGACAGGTATAGGCTACTGTAAATAGATATATGCATGGATGGATAGATAAAGATAGACAGAACAACACAAAATTATAGATATTATAGACAAATTAAATAGATATAAGTGAAGACTGAAGATCAGTAAAAAGATGTTCTACCTGTTTTCCAGTGGTTTGTCTTGCCAGGAAACAAGTGTTTTTAAAATGATCAAATTTGCCTGTGTAAATGTGGTCCACATAAAGGTCCAGACTGAGGCACATCTGTGCTGAGCTCCATCTCCTCGGCTCTTTAGAAAAGGGAGTCTTTAAAGTCTACCTGAAAGTAAAATTAAGCCTATTTAATTTCTGCCTTATTTTTATTCAATGCATGATATCGTTTAGTAAAATTCCCACAAATTCCCAGTGGATAAAACCAAGGCATGTCCTTCATTTTCTTATCCACATCCTGTTTTACTCAGAAATATGTGTTCATTAATATATGTGTTCTTCAGTAAAATGGGTTGCAAAGGTTGACTTGAACCTCAATGGGGTAAACCACCCTATATATTTTTATTTTTTTATTTTTTATTTTTACAGTCTATGGTTAAACCTTAGGATAAACGTTTAAAAAAATTCCTGCTATAAAGTCATTAACATTTTTGCTGTAAAATTATATGCATTGTGAAACATGATTTGGGTTTTCTATGCATTTTAACTGTTGTTTCCAAGACAATCACATGCCATTCTTGCAATTTCAACACGTGATGCACTTTTCAGCATTCTTTGATAAATAGAAAGATCAAAAGAACTGCATTTATTTGAAATAGAAATATTTTGTAACATTATAAATGTCTTTACTGTCACATTGTATTTCATTTAATGCATCCCTGCTGAGAAAAGTATTAATTTCTTTAAAAAGAAAATGTAGTTTTGTTATACAATACACATTATAAACGGTCATTATGATTTAGTGTATTTTTTTTATATTCCAAATTTGGTCCCACTTTATATTAAGTGGCTTTAAGTACTATGTACTTACATGGAAAAATAAGTACAATGTACTTATTGTGTTCATGCATTATTGTAAAACACTTTTTCTGCTGTTGAGGTGTGATACGGGTAAGGTTAGGGACAGGTGTGCTGGTATGGGTAGGTATAAGGGTGGGTTAAGGTGTAAAGGAAGTTTCAACAGTGTAATTACAAATGTAATTACATACATTAATTACAGCTGTAATTACATGCGGGTATTTTAAAAATATAAGTACAATGTAAAAATATGTATGTACACAATAAGTCCATTGTATCAAATTATTAATTTCAATGTAAGTACATAGTGCTTAAAGCTACTTAATATAAAGTGGGACCTACAATTTTAAGCCACTAAAAAGTTGCTAACCACAGACCTAATTTTATTCATAAGTCTAAAACCGCTGTTCCAAAAACCCATTATAAATTCTCAGAGGTGGATAAAGTACACAACTTCCTTACTTGAGTGAAAGTACAGATACTACTGTACTAGTGTAGTATTGACTTTTATACAAGTAAAAGTTGTAAAGACCGATTTTTTTTACTTAAGTAAAAGTACAGAAGTACTTGTTTTTAAAAGTAAATGTCAATGCATTGTTTTATTATTGTTGCATTGTTATAGTACTTTATGCCTCTGAAGCAACCTAGTGAATACACTGACCAGTTTGTAGTATCTGTGGAATTAAACTATAGAAATTAAACAACCGAATAATCATCTTCATTTTTATTTATTTAACACTCCTACTACCACCCCACCAAAAGAAGTACACATCTATGTGTGTATCCATTTATGCAGATTTGAATCAAGTGGTCAGTAAATACAGACTGATCAGAAAATACAAACCCCAGCTACACAACTATAGTTGTATGACTACAGCAATACTGCTTTAACAAAGAGTACAACAGAAATACTTATTTGCCGTGAACAAAGCTTTCAAACCATTAGTTGTGACAATGATACTGTCGCTCACAGATTACTAGAAGAGAGAAATCGTACTAGTCGCCGAACTTCACGACACGTGACCATACAAGAGTGATTACTGGCTGTCTGTCACCTGCACAAATACAATCACGTTTTAGAGACGAAAAAAATGATGCCCTGACTAACATCTACTCAAGGACCTTGACAGAAATGTGAAGTTAAAGTAACAAGTTTCCAGAAAGAAAAAAAAATACTCAAGTAAAGTACAGATACTCAAAGAGTACAGCACTCAAGTACAGCACTCAAGTAAATGTACTTCGTTCTGTCCACCTCTGGAAATGCTTGAGAGAAGCAATGGTTCAAAAAATGCTAATTCTCTTCTGGGTTTCAGGACTGCAGTCTGACTCTGAACTGGGCTGCATTTTCCTAAAGCATCATAAGCCTAAGTAGATCAGACTGGTGGGATCATTTATACAATCTACTATGATTTTAATGCTTTTGAGAAACGCAGCCCAGATTTACCTGTGACTCATATCTGAACCTCACTTTACCCAGACATAAGGCTCACTAATATTAAACATTATGCCTAAATTCTTTGCTTATAGTGTATGATTATTGCAATCATTAACCCCATTAAATATGAACATATTTGTCCAAGGCTGAGGAAATTGTAATGGGATGAATAGGGCTGGGCAAAAAAAATCGATTTCGATTCATCGTTTTTTATTTTTTTTTATTTAATTTTATTTTATGTGGTCGATTCAAAATCGATTCTCAAAGGCCACAAATCTATTTTTTCCCCCCATATTTATTTATCTATCACCCAAAAGTCAGTATTAGTTTTCCTCCACTGTTCATAGGCTTGCATGTTACAGCGAATGCTTTGAGATTTATGTGTTTTAATCTTAATCATAAAATAACCTGATTATGTTTGATCAAGGCGTGCCACTGTTCTGACTCGTCCAATTTTCAGCATCAATATTTCATCTTGCATCAAAATCCTGTCTATTCATTGTGCATTTGAAATAGAGTTGTATTCTGTTTTAATTACGCAATCGAATTTGAAAATCGAATTGAGAGTTTGCGAATCGAAATCGAATCGAATTGGAACATGTGAATGGATACCCAGCCCTAGGAATGAATATGCATAGCCTAAAATGTGATGATCTTAGAACTTCTTTGTGATGCTCTGTTGACAGTCTGTGAATGCATAAGATAAATGTCACTAACAATAACTTTAGCATCAGAAGTCTGTCTGTTTATCATCAAGCACGTAATAATGATCCCCCACTGTGTCTGTCCTGAAGTTTTGCCTCTGTTACAGCAGGAACACTGGTTTGAAAAAGCACTCCAGGAAAAGAAAGGATTTGTCATCAAAAAAATGAAGGAAGATGGTGCCTGCCTCTTCAGAGCTGTTGGTGGGTACATTATTAACCACTTGATGTTGTTCACTCAAAGTAAAAAAATCCATTATCTAGTTATCTAGGTCATCTACTGGCAATAATGTAGAACCTGGGTGATTGTCCTTGTCAATTTGGCAGAATGCCATCTTGCATTTTAATTTGTTGTATGGTAGGATTTGTAAGACGTAGACTGTTCACACACTTCTCTTACTATTTCTGTGATATTCATAATCTGCACAGTATGTACATTTTCTATATAGAATACCCAAATGACCTGCTACGTTTGGTAAAATGTGCTGCATCAAAGCAAATGACTATATCTCACATTGCAATGTGCTTAACTTAACCTTCCCTTTCCATTGCAACAAATTAAACAGAAGTATTATCATCAGATTTTTTAATACACCTGCGTTTAAAAAGTTTGGGGTTGGTAAAAATCAGTAATATTGTGGAATATCATGACAGTTTTGAAATAACTATTTTCTATAGTTAAATATTTGTTTAAATGTAATTTATTCCTGTGATGCAAAGCTGAATTTTCAGCATCATTACTCCAGCCTTCAGTGTCCCATGATCCTTCAGAAATGCTGCTCAAGAAACTTCTGATTATTATCAATGCTAAAAACAGTTGTGCTGCTTAATATTCTTGTGATGCATATTTTTTTAAGGATTCTTTGATAAATAGAAAGTTCAAAAGAACTGCATTTATTTGCAGTTATTTTATTGTAACATTATAAATGTCTTTACTGTCACTTTGAATTAATTTAATGCATCCTTGCGGAAAAAACAAACATTTTCTTTTAACCTTACTGACCCCACGCTTTTAAATGGTTGTGTGTATATAGGATTTTTTATTTATATATACAATAGTATGTTGCAAGTTAAGACATTTGTACACAAAATTGAATGAAAGATTTAAAATAACTGTTTGTATTCCCGACACATTATGCCATTTGCTGGAGAAAAATGTAGCAAACTTCAGCTTGAAATGGTTGTTATTACATTATATTTACATGCTGTTGTTAACAAATAATAATAGTTTACCTGGCATGATGCATTAAGCTAAAATGGACCATCTTTTTCTTAATACATGTTCATGATCTTATTCTGCTTGATTCCACCGTAAACTTGCATTTTCCCTGTTTATGTTTTCCCCTTGATGGAAACATTAAGGAAAACATTTTAGAAAATGAAAAGGGGTTGATTTTATGTTGACTTTAAGCAGTGTGCTAGAAGCATAAAATTAAGCAGAATAATATATTATTGGTTTGTTAACAACAGCAATGCTAATAGGAAATATGTAGATGACAGTACTGTACCAGAACATGCCTCTGGATGGCGCTACTCATCTACACAAGTGAAGGATGCAGTCAAGCACTTGTGTCAAAACATCTAAAGTTTCACATACTGTGAAAGTAGTGTTGTATTACTCTTCAGTTTCAGCTTTTAAATGTGCAGTTTGTTTCGTTTTCTTGAATTTTTCTGTTTGTTGCATTTCTTGCATGGTGAATACGAATGCACCCTCTGAAGTGGTGTCTACTACAGTGCACAGGTCTTTAAAAGCCATTTTAATTTCACCCCAGCCACTCTGAGGGTTCACCTTTGACCCGTTCCCATAATCTTACATGACTGTCCACTTAATATGTCAAAGTGGTTTTCTTTTTGACGCTTAAATTCAACATGACTGACGAAAGTGGTGCAACGCCAAGTATCTTTTTAGCATTTTTTTAGTCCAGATCTTTTCGGTAGCATACAACTAAATTATTAATGTATTTCTTTGTCGTTCACTTTCTGTAACGGTGTATTTGTTTAATCTAGTGGACACCATATACATTAAACAGTGTTTACTGGGATTTTTCCCTCAGCATTCAGCAACTCTCTCTGCAACTCTCTGTTTCCTCTTTCATTCTCTCTTTCATGTCTCTGTTTCCTTCTCTTGCTCCGTCTCTTTCTCTCTCCTTCATGCACAGGTTGCACACGTTTATTTCGTGAATCTTTCCCCTGCTCTTGTTATCATACCTCTCTCCTTGTGTGAGTTGTATGCAGGGTTTGATAGACAGGCATGTGATGTGCTGACCTACATGAAGCATTCCCATCAGGGACACTGTGCCACAGTTCTTGCACCGCAGGTGTGAAACTATCCATCTCCAAACAATCACTCGAGTCAAACAATCCATGTTATATAACTGGCCCGATGGTAATAAGGCTCTCACAGCCAGTGGGATCATGATAACCCAGGATAGGATAGGTTCTTACAGGACGCTGTTGGTGTGAAGTAATAGATATGGATGTGTATTAGATTATAATTATTATTGTGGTGGTATACTAAAGTGACCCTGTGGCTTATAAATCTACTTATGAATCTGAATCTAAGACATTAGTTTCTTGCTCCTAAAATGTAGCTTTAAATGACCATTAAGTGCAGCTTCTTTTTTATTTTTGGGTGAACTGTTCCTTTAAGACTACACTAATGTTGCAGTCCATTTATGGATAACCAAAGCAGCATCAGATCCTCTTGTTATAAAAGGGGTTTAGGTGGAACTTGGTATATTTTAGTTCTGCTTTTTGCAGAATTATGTTTATTGCACAGAATTAGGAGTCGGCACAGAGCATCCAAACTCTCCTTTTGTAACTCTTTTATTTAAAATATAAACAAATATATCTTTCTATTTTCCATAATTTGCATACTTATAATCCCATACTTTACTTTAATTTTGTATGCTGGCGTGTTGTTTGTGAATTTTAGATCGTTCTCATCACATAATAATTAGTCTTTGGCTGTCAACAAGGCAGTAGCAAACCAGATCTCTGCTATCAGATTTTGCCCTTATTTTCCTGGTCATCCTCATTGTTTTGTTGTTGTTTTGGTTCTCATATTATGAAAAGGTAGGTCAGGAGAGCAGTGCTTATTTCCCATGATTATCTATTACAATCCTGTATGTCTAAACAACTTTAGATTACCGTTCAATGTAAAGAAGTCTCACAAAGGCTCCATTTATTTGATCAAAAATTCAGTAAAATCAGAAATATTATTACAATTTGAAATAAATTGTTTTCTATTTTAATAGATTTTAATTTGCAATTTATTCCTGTGACGCTAAGCTGAATTTTCAGCATCATTACACCTGTTGAAAACATTAGTGGCTGCTTCATATTTTTGAGGAAACTGTGATGCATTTTCTTCAGGATTATTTGATGAATAGAAAGTTGAAATGAACAGCGTTTATTTGAAATAGAAATATTATAAATGTCTTTTTACTTTACAGTAAAATTTAAATCTTTTATAAAATCCTTCTGTCACTTTTGATTATTTTTATTGCATCCTTGCTGAGTAAATGTATTAATTTATTTTAATTTTATTTTTTTAATCCTACTGACCTCAAACTTTTGAACGGTTGAAAGTTTTTTTTAATTTATTTATAAATTGCTTGGTGTAGAAAGCTTCACTAATGAAAAAGGTGACTTTTGAAGAATTAGATGATTTCTACATGTCACCTTGTATGACTCGATTCAAATTAAAATTCAGTTTCCCATGTTTAGCACAACCAATCCTGACATTCGTAGTTTATATTCTGCAATAAAGAGGCTTGTGGCGCTAGCGTGCAAATGCTTATGCAATGTTTTGCAAATTGGTTTGCAAATGATTTTCCAAGGTATTTTATCTCACAGTGGTTTATATCCTGAGAAGTCTATCCATGGTAATTTGTGGTAATGTTATAGACCATCAGTTGAACATTTAAACACACCTTCCTACTATTTTCCACCTATCTTATATTTTATGGTCTGGACATTCTGTCTAAAACCTTTTCCAAGCTGGAAACTGTATTGAATGAATGTCCATGCAATGCTGCACATTTGTGGACTGCTTTTTTCACTATCCAGCCAAAAGACTTTTTACATTTAACAGATGCATTTATCCAAATCGACTGGAACAAAAGCAAAAGAAATGCACACGTGCCTACAATTTGTATCTGGAAATAATGAGTGTCCCCTGGTTTTGACGGAGTTTCTGATCAGACCCGTCACATTTCACAGCATCATGGGGGAGTATGTTTCACTTTTACAGAAAATGAGCGCCAAGTCGGACATATGGACACACACACACACACACACACACACACACACACACACACACACACACACACACACACACACACACACACACACACACACACACACACACACACACACACCTGTGTCTTCTGTTTGATAGTGAGAATTCTGCCTGTGGTTTCAGTTTTGGTATTACAAAGAAAAAGTTTCAAAAGGTTTTGTGGTTTCACATATCTGCCATTTGGTTTGGTTGAAAATAAGATGCATCCACCAATCTACAACGTTCAACAACTGTTGTAATACCCAGCTTTAGTGTGGTTGTATAGGGCCATGTCCTTAGTATGAAAACAGTTTTGTTGTGAATAAGTCTGAATCACCACATCCTGACGAAAACATTGCAGCATGTATTCTGTGCATGTATTCTAGTAGTTGTTGTGCAGGGTTTTGTGTTTGGGAGTGCGCTTCTCCTTTATGATGCGTGGGAAACAGTGTTATGTGTTAGATCCCTGCCCTAGCTCCCAGCATTCTCTCTCATTTCCAGTGCTGCTCTGCTGGTTATCCAGAGCACCGCCCCTCTTTCCAGAGCTCGACCTGGACTCTGGTGAACAGGCAAGCAGTTGACACCATTACCAGCACACACACACTGGCTGTTTACACTTATGAGCGGGGTGACCTGACCCAGCCAGCTAAACAAACATTAATTAGGCTCTTCAAAACGCTTTAACCAATGTATTTTCCAAACTTTGTCCGTAAATAGCTCAGCCATCTGATGTGAACGCTTGTCCACAGTTCAGCAGGTTAAAAGGTGCAGATTCTTGTACTGTAATGGGAGCGCATTTAAATGTTTTATTTTTTCCAGTCTCCATTGAAGATTAAGGTTACATGGTAGATCGTAATCCTACTCTGGAGGAAGTTGAATGTTTGTTCGAGTAACAGTGCACTTGTTTGCTTTTGGCTCGGATTTGCACATTTCTTCTGAAATGCAACAGTGCCAGCTGTGCATTTTATCAAAGACTCCCTCTTTCCGAGCAAACCTCGATACAGAGGGATAAAAGTGCCCGACTCAGTGACCAAGTATGTGCGCTGATCTCTCTTCTTGGTCTATAACAGTCTGGCTGTGACATCTATTTTGTGACGTATTTGAATAAATATTCAAAAAGCATTGAGTTTCGGCTCTAAAATCTGATTGGAGGATCCACGTTCAAAGGCATTGTAAAATAGCTGATATGTGCGCACCTGTAGCCTCAGATCATTTGAATTTTACTTATCTACCTACAGTTATTCTAATCAACTCTTTTACCTCGCAGACTAATTGTTTATACTGGAGAAAATCATGTTTCGATGTTGGGAATGGTTAATGGTGGTTGTGAAGCAGCGTTGTTATTGTTAACTATAAAACTATTAAAAATGGATTTCATAATTGAAATAAAGTAAAATATATAAATATTAGATGAAAAACGTACATTTAAAAACTGTAAACTAAAATCAGAAATGCTGTCTTGTCTTGGCAGCTAACTGAAATAAGTTGAAATAATACAATTACTAAAACTAAATTAAAATCAATTTAAAGTGGAAAAGAAATTGTAATATATATATATTTTTTTTACATACAAATTAAAGCTAATTCAAACTATGAATAAATACAATAATAGTATTTAAATAATACTAAACTAACACTGCTGCTAAGGTAGGTGGTTGCTCCTTCAGTTTAAGTTTGTTTAAATCATTAATCTTAAGTATGGGCAATCATAATAGTTATGCTTGCCTTTGCAAACACCACTAATAAATGTAATTGTTTATTGAACTTCTGTGTAATTTATTATGTTGTGAATTTGATGCTTTTTAAAAGTTTAACCATGGTAAAGTCACTGTAATGCAAAGCCTATATGCTTTGTTTTGTTTTATTTTATAAAACTATTGTAGAGGGTATTGCAACAAAACCCTGTTCTATTTTTCATCTATGCTTCTTTTGTTCACTCCGTTTCCTCAGAATTCAGTTTAAATATATGTACTTCCTTTTGTCAAGTCAGTTGTTGTTTCCACTTTCCCCTCATGCAAGCTGCTATTTCAGGAACAAGCAAAATTGTCTCTGATCTATCTAAGGAGGCTCTCTCCTTAGATAGATCAGAGTGTAGACGGAGGGCTAAGAACGGCCTCACCTGGGGCGATACTAACCCTAACCTCACATGGGCGAAGCTTTATATGAAAATCGCCGGCATATGCAAAGTGCATTCCAATGTAAGCCCTGTTTATTTCCCCCCGCACGCACTGTGGGATCACTTCCAGATACCTGCTTCGGTAGTAAACAATACAGCCTGTGCCCTGCCGCGAACCCCTGACGGACAGCTCGGCTGCATTCCTCTCGTTTTGTTGTTCGTCATCTTGTTGTGATTGTAGAGCAGATGCCATAAATGCCATAACATGATTTGACAGAGTGGGAAATGCTAGCCCGCTCTCAAAGCGAAGGTGGGGCTGAAATTCCTCTCCAGATTCATTGGTGCCTTCTCCCCACCTTGCCCTTAGGTACTTAAAAGGAAAGTTCACCACCCCCGCCCCCCCAAAAAATTCTGTCATTATTTACTCGCTCTCATCTCATTCCAAACCTTGTATGAATGAATTTTTTTGTGCAGGACACAAAAAATAACATTGGACCCTAATGACTTTCATTGGATGGATAAGATGCACTTAACTTGTGTCCCTAATGACATACTATGCATTTATGCCATGAGCTATTTACTGTAGTGTATGAATTTTATAAGGTTATTTTGTCATCGAAGTCGGATAGCCCCTCCCCCTTCATTACAAATACAATGCTGCCATAGTTGACTGCATGAAATGTCCAACATTCCACACTTTGTTTTGTTTTTTTCAGTTACAATAATTAAGGGTGTGTTCACACTTGGCATGTTCGGTTTTATTAAAATGAACCCACTCTTTTAGTGCGGTTCGTTTGAATAAGTGTGAACGCTGCGATCCGAACCCTGGTGCGCACCAAACAAGCGGACCGAGAACGCTGAAAAGATCTCGGTCCGCTTCCAAATAAACTCTGGTGTGGTTCAAATGAAATAGGAATGCATCACGGACCAAAGACGTAAACGAACCAAAAACGGGAAGATGCGACCCCAAAGCATATCTGTTTTTTCTCGTCATAGTCGCGATGATGCCTATCACAGTTCTGTACAGGCATCAGAATGGCGTCTCCTCGCAGGAGATCTTTGTTTGTGTGTGTGTGTGACGGAGGGATTCCTGCTGCTGTTTTGACTCCTTTACACATTTTATAAGCTCTTCACGAGTTCTCAGCTGGTCAAAATACCATCATATGTAGGCTACGCACATACAATGTATGCATTTAGCCCATTGTTTTGGATGTTCTGGTAATACCGTCACCAAATATACAATAAAAGCCGACAAATCAGGTTGTGAACTTATCCCTAGATTCCCTTCCCCTTTAGGTTCGGTATCTTTAGGTTCAGTGTTAAAGTGTGAACACTACTCACACTATTTATACTTCAAAATGGCATAGATTATAAGTACGTGAATTGGGATGCACCCATAGTCAGTCATACAGGATTGGAACATGACATTGAGTAAATGATGACAGAATTGTCCCTTGAACTCTACTACTATCCCTTTGAACTCTCGTATTGATTGAACATAATAAAGGAATTTCTCTTAAAACATGAAGTAATGAATTTTAAGGTTACATAAATCTTCAAATCAGTCACATACAGGTCAGCACACTGGATTATTGCGGATGTGAAATGTAAAAAGCATAGGTCAGCTTTCAACTATCTTTTATTTTATTTTATTGGTCCAGCATAGTATTTCACTCCTGGACGTCATTCTGTAGCTTTGTGGCAAACATGGAGCAAAGTTTGATGCCATGTTGGAATCAAGGGTTGCTAGTAGATTCCTTGTCATTACATTGATCAAGACCTTCTGTGGACTGGAAAGTACAGGTTTCAACACAAGCACTGCTCACGTAACGTCTTTTAATTGTGCTTGGTTTCTATGAGACGGGAAAGGGTGAAGAACCGTTGACTAGTTTGATCCAGCGTAAACCAGTGAGTTTGAGTTTTCTGGCATGATTGCAATGAGCTTTAGAACTGATGTCAGGGAGCATACTTCAATAGCAAATGCGGGTTTATAAAGTCTGTTTAACCAAAAAACATTTTGAAACTCGTTTGAAACGTTTCAATCACTTGACTCGCAGACGTTGATTGTGATAAGACCGTCTGCACCCTTTAACTTAGTTCCTCGGGTCATAGCTGCCTCATGAACTTTTGCACATCTGGAACGCAGATGCTCAGCAATGCAAGTCTCCCCAACTTTCACCTAGACACCACCAAGACTGTAAGTGCTGCATCTTCTCTTGCCAGGATATAGAAAACAATGTCATCACCGACACTTGGCATCGTCTCTTACAAAACCATGCTGTTGACGAAATCGTTTAGACGCATCATTCAAGTCTGGAGTTTACGCTGGAGTGTCAGTGGTCCTCTGTGACCTGCATGGGATATGCCAGTAGACAGCATGCCTGGTTGCAATACAGTCTCGTAAGCGTGAATGAGCGTATTTGACCGTCGGTGTGTTTCTGGGGCAATAGTAAGCTCTGTGTTACTCAACACTCTCATGATCAACGGCTGACTTTTCTGGCACTAATAAAAGGCAGTTCAGTCCGTACATAAGCCATTCTTCGATATCTAACTGTACTTCCTCAGCCCAGAGTGTCCTTTGAAAAGACGTTTGTGATCTGATCCCCCCCCCACACACACACACACACCCAGCTAGTGTGTTTAAGAATCAATATGTATTGATCTATACGATCACAATCTCAAATTCATAGTCTATTGAAGCGCTGCAGATTGGTGAGCTGAACACACGTCAATAAGGCCATTGAGTGGAGTTACCTTTTGGCCTGCTGTAACTGCTGTCTGTTTTTAGAGTACCGCATCGATTCATTTGTTTGAAGAGCATGTTTACTGATCAGTTGTCGAGGTGGACGTGGCCTGTTAGATGTTCTTGTGACCGCTGGAGTCAAGGAGCACATGGGAGTGCAGGTCAGAGCGGTGATCTCAGCTCTTTCTGGATGGACTATGCAACTCATGTTCCACACTGTCATATTTGGACATGGGGATCAAGGTTTTATGAAGTAATTACAATAAAAATATGTATTATGTCATATCTGTTTACATCATTAAGCAAGTATAAAATAGTCTATTACAGAAATAGTTAGCCCCAAAATTACTATTCTGTCATTATATGCCTTTATTTTGTTAAATCAGTGTCTTTTTTTCCTTCTGTAAAACATAAAAGGTCATGCTTTTCTTAATGATACGCATTACTCTTTCGTAATGATACCTGTGGCTTTAAAATGTCAAAAATGTATTTGACACGTGCATTATATTCCAGTTCTTCTAAAGTTATATGTTAGCTTTGTGTGAGGAAAAGGCTTAAAATTGGATCAAGTCATTAAAAGATCTAACTAAAAAAAAAACAATTAATTCATGATTCATAGATTACACAGGTGGAGATTTTCAATGAATGTCAATTTAAATGATCAGTCTGTTTCTCACACAAAGCTATCATATGACTTCAGCACTTGCAATGTAGCGCATCTGAATTAATTCATAAAATTGTTTAATTATAGCTTTAAATATACAAATATATATATATATAGGTTTTTGAAGTACCTTATTTTGGAGTTGACACCCTCAGTTGGAATTCAGTTTCATGAAAAGCGTGGCCACGAAAGAAAGTCATACCAGTTTAGAATGACATGAGATGAGATACTGTAAATAATGACAGAATGTTCATTTTGTTGTGTTCTGTCCCTATATCATGTTGCCTTTTATAAAAGTGTTGCTCTGTGTACCTTTCAACCCCCCTTCTATGGTAAAATTACTCCAATGCACATATTCTCTCATAGTTATTGCTTCTTCAGTAACATACAACCCCAATTACAGAAAAGTTGGGTCATTTTGTAAAACACAATCAAATCAAGAATCTGTGATTTGTTCATTCTTTTGAACCTTTATTTAATAACTGACAAAAGTAAAAAAAAAAACAAATTCAATGTTTCCACTGGCAAGAAAAATATTTCTTTGTACTTTGTCTTCTAAATAAAGGTTAAAGAGAATTAACACAGTCACAGATCTTGATTTTATTGCATTTTACAAAATGTCCCAACTTTTCTGGAATTAGGGTTGCACATTTGCACAGTCTGCATGCAGGGTTTAAAAAAAAAAAAAACTTTACTTAAAGGGCACCTATTATGACATTCAAAATGTTCCTAATGTTGTTGTGGGAGTCCCCAACAACAGTTTTACATGCATGCAATGACAAAAAACACTTTTGTTTTCGTATAATATGCATTTATTTTTACCTGATTTGCTCACCGACTCCCAAATGATTCGTTCAACGACTCGTTTTTCAAACCCCTCCTTTGCGCGACGCTAATCTGCGATTGGTCAGATGACCCAGCAGTGTTTACAGAGATAATACTTATTTTTAACACGGAGTGCAATGATGCTTTTATCAATTAAATTGTATTATAATAATGATTATAGTCCACTGCTTTATAGTTTGTAGTAAAAAACGAAAAATAAGATAAAGAATGTAATGTTATGTTAGCGAGCATAGCCCAGAGTTCATATTGTAAAAGCACAATCAGTCTTTGTTTGCGTTAGCCCGATGCATAAACATAACGTTTTTACAAAAAAAAAAAATGCAGTTACGTTACTACGAGGTATTATTCTATTCTTTAAGACAACTCCGAAAACAACGACAAACACTTCACATATCTCAATACAATTGTCATTGAAGACAGAAGCTAAACGGTGCTTACACAACAAACAAAATAATTATTAAGCATGCTACATAAAACATAAAAGCAACAATTATTAATAACACTTACAGGTTGTGATACGGAGGAGGAAGCTGATGCAAATACACTTGGAACTGAACCTTCCTTCAATATCAGCCAGCTCGCGAATCCAAGTTTGATTGCATTTAAAAAGCAATCGTCTTCAAAATGACGCGAACAAAGCACAAGGCTCGGACTATACTTCTGTGGTATAGTGAATTGAAGCCACTTAGTCTTCAAATGCTCCTCCTTGGGCAGAAGTTGTCTTTGAGTCGCACTTCAGAACACAGCGTCTCGTCGCCCTGATGTTTTCCCTGCTGGCCTTGGAGCGCAATAAGTGGGCGTATCGTATTCAAATAACTTGACAAGTTGACGTCATCTAGTCAGAGAAAAAGCTTCGGTCTTCTAACGATTCATAAAAATGACTCAGAGTCGACTCTCACTTTTGAAAGACAATAACTTTATATACGGTGCACTTTCATATTTCAAACTTTGCAGGATGTTTTTGTTCACTTAGATCTATGTTACACACTACATGAAAGGTAAATTTCAAAATTCCATAATAGGTGCCCTTTAAAGCCTTTATGTATAATAAAGGTATTCGAAATGCACGTTATAGCGCATATGTTTTAACCAAAGCTAAAAAGTTAAAGTTAAAATGCATTCTAATACTTGAAATTGAAATTGGTGGTTTGTCTTGTGTTTAAATGCATTATAGTTTCTAAAGGTGTAACAATGAATAGATAAGTATTATAATGTATTATAACTGTGGTTCCAATTACTCATAGTATCTTACATTGTATTATATGATGCATTACAAGGCATAATTAATGCATAAAAATACTTTTATAATGCATTGTATAAACGTAAATTGTTAGCGATTTGTTTTATTTAATCTTTTCTTTTTTTTATTCAATAAAAAAAAAAAAATTCCCTCTAGAATTTGCTTTCATGACAGAAGCACTCAAGCCGCCATGAACAAAACCTGATGATCACGTTCTCCAGTATGATGTGAGATGCTCCAAAGAGCATCTGGAGCTTCAGTGGAAGACAATCTGACCTGCCACATGATCAGAGTCACGTATTTGCTTACGTTACTTTAGACCTAGAAATATAGTGCAGAATCTTGAGTATGTCTTCATTTTTCAAAATTATTTAAAATATGGTCTCATAATTTGAACCCCACTGTATATGCGTCAGGTTTGGTATAGGTTCAGCTGATGTTCATACTATGTAGTCTTTTTATTCTGTTATTTGCTTTTCTCTATGTTGTTTACATATGACACATTTCCTGCTGCTGAATTACGTGAATGAAGCTCCTAAACTAACGTAGGGTGTGTAAAGTTCCCGGGAATCTTTGACATATTCAGCTCATTGTGATGTCACTGTGGCCCTGCTCTTAGAGGATAAACCTTATCGATGACCGCCAGACCTCAAGGGCAGGTCTGAGCTCTCTCTCTCATCTCTGAGTTTAAGCTGGGCCTGCCCCTTTCTTAGAATCGAGACGCTATCTGCGGCCTACATTAGTGGAAGTGAGCTTGTGGTTTTGTTTTTGCTTGGTGGACCTCTGCTCTTCTCTTTTCTCGTGAACTCTATCACCGGCATCAGTCTTTCGTGGTAGACCTACCCAGTGAATTTCTCTTTTCTGCTTTTTATGTTCACTGTCGGATCATTTCTCATCAATGTGTCCGCTGGCGGCAGAAAGGTCAACCACCATTTTTTTAGTGTTGGGAAACGTCCTATTGCAGGGTGATCGTTGCGGTGGGCTGGTCGCGTTTTCACTGCAGTTGAGACACAGTTATGTGAATGTAAACAGTAATGTCTGTTTGTTTGCGTGATCAGAAGAAACAGTATTGCAGAGATCACGAATTTCGTCTTCTGTAGTCAAGTCATCTTCATTTATATAGCGCTTTTAACAATGTAGATTGTTTCAAAACGGCTTTACAGTAATAGACGGATAATTTAAGGTAAATTAGATTGTTTTAGCCTTATAGCGGTTCTTGAATAAAGATATTTTCCAGCTAAAGTTAGTTTTGATTGATTCACTTCCGTCTCAAGGATCATTAGTTATTGCATTAGAGACCGCTAAGACGACACCGTTCTCTCTACACAGACTTTAAACGCGAACCTGTAAGAAACGCTGATGGCGCTCACGTGCGCATTAAGAATTAATTCTATAGTTATGTGCGTTTGAATATATATGTGCGCAGGTTTGTAATTCCCTACAAACCAAGCCTCAAACTACTTGTCTGGCCTTAAAATTCTGATACAGAATTGTATCACTTCGGGGTAGATACGCGAAACTATCCCGACAACGCTTTATCTGTAGAGTGGTAAAGGGATCCTTCACAGGGGAGAGACTAGTTGGCACTTCAGCACTGCGTTGTCATCGGGTCCAGGCGAAGGTCCCTCGTCAGATCTGGATACGGCCTGGATCCGGTAGGCTGCGGGAAAACCGCAGCTTGCCGGAAATAAGCAAACCGAAAATAAGCAAAGACACTAAAATTAGCGTAGATGCCATTCTTCTTATGATGTAACGAGTACATCAGGATTTATGGGAAGTGTTCCCAGTTCTGGCTGACCTAATCTATGCAGCCTAACATTGAATTAAGTCTATAATGTATGTGATTGCTAGGTCAAAGAGATGTGTCTTTAATCTAGCTTTGAACTGACCGAGTGTGTCTGCTTCCCGGACAATGGTAGGAAGACTGTTCCAAAGTAGGACTGTTCCAATAGGAAAAGGATCTACTGCCAGCAGTCGATTTTGATATTCTAGGTATTATTAACTGGCTGGAATTTTGAGATAGCAATAGACGTGAAGGACTATAATGCGTTAAGAGCTCGCTCAAGTACTGCGGAGCTAAACCATTTAGTGCTTTGTAAGTAATCAGCAATATTTTAAAATGTATACAATGTTTAATAGGGAGCCAATGCAGTGTTGACAGAACGGGGCTAATATGGTCATACTTCCTGGTTCTGGTAAGAGCTCGAGCTGCTGCATTTTGGACCAGCTGTAGTTTGTTTATTAAGCGTGCAGGGCAACCACCCAGTAGAGCATTACAATAATCTAGCCTTGAGGTCATGAACGAAGTGTTCCGCATTTGTCAATGAGAGCATATGGCGTAATTTAGATATATTTTTTTAGTACTAGTAATTAGTATTAGCTAGTGTTCTGTACACCATTATTATTTTTTTCTGGTCTGTTAGAAAGACAACAGTTTTTTTTTAACCTAAATTCTGATAAATCAAGCAAATTATAAGTTATTTGAGGTGCAGCTTGCATAACATGGTTGGAAAATATCATGTAGACTTATCACATGTGTCTTGGGATCAGAATATCATATCACTTATATTATACTTTTATTGAGCAAGGAAGCAAGTAAAGACAATGTTTCACAAGATTTGTATTTCTAATAAATGTGGTTCTTTTGAACTTTCTATTCTTTAAAAGAGTCCTAAAAAAGTATGACAAAAGTATTAAATATTAAAGAGCAAAACTGTTTTCAACATTGATAATAATAAGAACTGTTTCTTGAGCATTATATCAGCATTTTAGAATAATTATTTCGGAAGGATCATGTGACACTGAAGACTGGAGTAATGATGCTAAAAAGTCAGCTTTGTATCAAGAATAAATTATTTTTTTAAACATATTCAAAAATAAAACAGTTATTTGAAATATATCTATTTTACTGTATTTTTACTCGAAAAAAGCCTTGGAGAGCAGAAGAGACTTATTTCAAAAACACTCTTGGAAACGCCCTAGAAACCACTCAGAACACCGTAATAAATACTAAAATATTGGAAACCTTATCCATTTTCTTAAAAAGTGTGAAACCCCCAATGATGCTTAGGTGTTTTGGGTTGTTTCTATGGAATTGCTAGGTGGTTAATTATTGGACCAGGTCAAAAAAGCCTGTGAAAAGTAAGTTGGGCAACAAAAGTATTAACATGCCTCTTGACATGCCACATTACTTTTATCATTGTCCATAGCATAATGCAGGATAAGATAAAGTTTGTCATCATTTACTCACCATCATGTCATTCCAAACCTGTAGAAGATATTTTAAGTGTCTCAAAATAAAAGTCAGTGTGATCAATGTTGTTTGAACACCAACATTCTTCAAAATTTAATTTGTGTTCCACAGAAAAAAGGTAATGCAGGTTTGGAACGACATAAGGGTGAGTAAATGAGGACAACATTAGAATTTTTCCATTAACTATCCCTTTAAAATTGGGAGTTTTGGAAATCCATTAACCGTTAAAGTATAAATGTTAAAAATGCAATTTAGGTCAACATACTTAAGGAACTTTATTTCTTGAGTATTGCTCACTGTTTGTTCATGCAAAAGTATCAGGCCCTACGTGGCAGCACCACTATAGTAAAGCTGTTTGTTATTCAAATTTGGGGTGAAATCAGGAAAAAAAGCGAAGGCAGGTGTTGATCATCACACATGAGTCAGAATAATGCAAAGGAGCCGAGGGGAATCCCTGATTCTCCCCCGCAGCACCCACTGATGACAAGTCTGGTTATCCACTGCACTGTGCTGTAATGAATGGAAAGGGTAAGACATATGGAAATACCAACAACAGACCAAATGGGGAACCAAAAACAGACCGAATCTCCAGCTGCTGTTCTCCTGTGTGTGAGCTGAGATCTTCCTAACGACAGCTTCAAATGTTAAGGTCCTGGTTTTAACAAACAAACTTGTGTCTTAAAGGCTCACTTCACCTATTCAGAAAAGTAAAAGCATGTATTGATCTAAATGGAGATTTTTTACTTGACAAAAGTTGGCTTCAGAACTAAATTGAAGTGTTGCACCAACCGCATTCACCTTTAAATTAACACACGTCCAGCTGTACGCATTCATAAATGGAGGTTCCATTTTTCCCAAACAAACCTTCGGAGTGACAGCTATAGCTAGCTCATAAAAGCAACATGGACCTGCCAGAAACTGCAACTATTGTTCGTTTCGGGAACAGAACGACCGGTTCTTTCAGATCAAATTAATATCCTAAGATGCACAGAGCGTTCACTCATTCCTGGATGTGCCAATTGCAGTAATGAACTGGTTTTTAATCAAACTTTATGAGAGCTTTTGCTGTGGGGTATTCATTTCTGCTCCAAAGACTTCCTCTTCCTCAAACACCCTATTCCATTTGATCAGATAATGCGTATGGTTTACTGGGCCTCTTCTGAGAACTAAAAAAGTGCAAGTGTCTTAAAATAAAGCACCTGTATTGGTATATTGGTCTGAACTGTTATTTGAAGCTCGTTTTTTTTTTTAAGCAAAGCGAATGCAACTTCCTTAGTCTGTTCAGAAGTGTCACAACAGAAGTAGGCCGATACTGCGAAAGAGGAAATTGACTAAGAGATTCTCAGAATCTTTGCGGCAAATGGTCATGTGACTAGCCGGAATGCTCTTTGAGGCTGAGGCTCATTTGCATATTGCTGCTTTTGGAAGGAAAAGGTGTCGGCCTCTAAGCGGAGCTGATACGCCCGTTTGTTTACATCTGTACCTTATTTGGGCCCCTCGTCTTGCTTTGAGTCACCCACTGGCACATAAATGAGTATGATAAAGCCCGCCAAAAGTGGCGCTTGCAGAACGAACCATGCAGCTTGTGCATGCATGCATTACAGAATTTGCCTACAATCAAACCCTGCAAGGTTCCTTCCTCAGTAGTTGCTTGCTCCCTATAATTTTGTTTGGTGTTAAAAGAAAAACGATTTAGAGATTTCAAATAATATAATATAATAACTAACATGAACAGTATTTTGTTTTGCAACTCACCCTGTCCTCCTGTCTTGTTTTTGTCAATCTAAAATTAAAGACAAAAATTAAATGCATCGAAAACATTGTCTGGTATGCAAAAAAATGTGTGTTAAAATGAGGTGTACTGTGTATTGCTACATGACATAATTCAGTTATAACTTTTTATTTTGCAGAGACTACAATAAATGTAAGAAAATGCAATGAAATATGAAATGCTCTTAACTGCTGTAAAAATTATTGCATGCAAAGACCCTATTGTTAATTTGCACATAACCGTGGTACCGTCCTCTTTACACAGCTGATCAGGTTTACGGAGACCAGGATATGCACGAAGTCGTCCGCAAACATTGCATGGATTACTTGGTATGTGATGTCCTTTCTTTGGGATCATCAGAGTGTACAAAACCTGATCATGTTATAATTTCTGTATGATTTTACTTGCAGATGAAAAATGCAGATTACTTTTCAAACTATGTGACAGAGGACTTCACTACATACATCAACAGAAAGAGGAAGAACAACTGTCACGGGAACCATATTGAGATGCAGGCTATGGCGGAGATGTACAATCGGCCAGTGGAAGTTTATCAGTACGGCACAGGTCAGCACAGGGTCTAATTTGCATTATGGTGTCCATAAAATGTAATTATGCACATTTAACGACACTGTAAAAAAATGATATGATCAATAAGTTATGACAACATGTTTTTACATTGCTTTAACTCATCCTAAGAAGTTAAGCAATTTTCTATCTTTTTATAAGTTATAGATTCAACTCATCTTTTTAAAAACAGTTTAATGTAATTTAAGTTGAAATGACTTAAACATCCAAGTTGATTGAACTTAAAAATTTAAGGCAGCAATTTTTTTATTTTTTTTACAGTGTCTACTATGCAAGTACCCTAGTGAATAGCAATGATGAATATGAAAATTCTGTTGTGGATGTATTGTAAGGAATTACATGTACAATATTTTTAACAGACACTGTAGTGCCGCGTTTTGCTCATATATAGTGATGCAGTTGACCTGTATATCTTGTTCTCGATGTTTCTAAATGTTATTTTGATGGCCTCTTTTAGAACCAATCAACACGTTCCATGGCATCCATCAAAATAATGACGAGCCAATCAGAGTTAGTTACCATCGGAACATTCACTACAACTCAGTTGTGAATCCCAATAAAGCCACGATTGGAGTTGGGCTTGGACTTCCTGCCTTCAAACCAGGGGTGGGTACCTGCAGCTGCCACTAAAGTCAACATGAAATGCCATTCGCAACCTATTTACTTCCATAATCTGATATGTTAATGAGTGAAGCAAGATATTCAATGAGAAATAATGTTGAGTGGGACAAGCATATATATATATAGGGGTTAGACAATGAAACTGAAAAACCTAAACTATCATAAGTCTGGTGTAGGGCCTCCTTTTTGCAGTGAAGTTACTACTTACTGTGAAGTTCTTCACAGTGGCCAGAGGGATTTTGAGCCATTTCTCTTCCAGAACAGTGGCCAGGTCACTATGTGATGCTTTTTTCTGACTCCCCTCCAAAACACCTCAAAGTGGCTCAATAATATTCAGTTCTGGTGACTATGCAGGCCTCGGGAGATGTTCAACGTCACTTTCATGTTCATAATACCATTCTGTCACCAGTCTTGCTGTGTGTATTGGTGCATTATCACGCTGATACACGGCACCAGCTTCAGGGTACAATGTTTGAACCATTGGGTGCACATGGTCCTCCAGAATGGTTCAGTAGTCTTTGGCAGTGACGCCCATCAAGCACAGTCGGGAATGCCGTGATAATGCAGCCGAAACCATCACCGATCCACCCTGTGCTTCACTCTGGGCAGCAACAGTCCAGATGTTACGCCTCTTTGAGGCTTCTCCACACCATAACTCCCACAGATGTGGGAAAGACAGTGAACTGGTTGACCCCTCTGAGTTCGACACATTGGTGTCACTATTGTCTATGTGTATTCCTCCACGTACACCTTCATCTGCCTTGTGCAAGAACAGCCATTTTTTCACATAATTATAATAATAATTAATTTCACGTAATATATTTTTTAATTAAACAACCTGCAGCGGTGGTCTGTATTTTCTACTCAGGAGTGTGTAAGAAAGTCTTTGTGGGTTTGCGTATTGGGAAGTCCATCGTCTCGTCAGAGTATTCCTCCTGTTCACTCATGCAGTTCCGTCAGCTGATCCACAGTCTGAATTTGGAGACAGTCGTCATCAAAGCCAAAAAAAGACAACAAAGTGTGACCTGCAGTGTCCCATTTCCCTGACTGCTCTGGGTGGAGAGGGAAACATTCCACACGTCGGTGGTGTTCGGGGGAGACCCATTAACAGCACACTGTTTTGTTTACGTGCCACATGCCTCGTGATAATTTAAGCCGAGCAGAACAAAGGCAGATCATACCTTCCTATCAAAAATAGAGCGTGTGTGTGTGTAAGGGGACAGAATATACAGTTTGTACATTATAAAAACCATTACTTCTATGGAGATATCTAACCAGACTCTGTGTGTGTGTGTGTGTGTGTGTGCTGGAGCTCTATCTATCTATCTATCTATCTATCTATCTATCTATCTATCTATCTATCTATCTATCTATCTATCTATCTATCTATCTATCTATCTATCTATCTATCTATCTATCTATCTATCTATCTATCTATCTATCTATCTATCTATCTATCTGTCTGTCTGTCTGTCTGTCTGTCTGTCTGTCTCTGTCTCTGTCTCTGTCTCTGTCTCTGTCTCTGTCTGTCTGTCTCTGTCTGTCTGTCTGTCTGTCTGTCTGTCCTTTCCAACTCTTTTGACTTGCATTTGTATGAAAAGAGCTAGACCGCAGAGTGATATAAGAGACAAAAATATTTGACTACTCAGTGCCGTAACTGACCAATCAGAATCAAGTATTCTGGAGAGTTGTATAATGAAGTCTGATCAGAATGCAGCCAAAACCTTTGGTTTAATGAGATGCGTTCTGTATTTCTGAGGTGGGATGGGATGAGATGTCTGTCATCCACGCTTAGAAAGTGTCTTAAAAAAAAATTACCGATATTGCTCAATTTGCATTTAGCTAAACAATGTTTTTCCTCTTCCCACTAATGGACTCCTCTTCAGGGTGCTCCAACAGAAACATTCTCACCTGTCACCTGGGGGCAACGCTGTTGGCCTTTAGCCCATCTGTCTGTCAAATCGTAATAATCATAGTAAGCTTGCACACCATTTTTGCTGCAACTGGCTTGACTGAAGTTCAGCACTCGCCATTGGTTTTTAATATTGAAATAATTATTTTTAAAGAGCCTGTCAAGATAGAGTGGTCTGTTACATTTATTTGCGCACCATCTTTTTTGCGTTCTTTCTAGAGTGAACGTGTCCTGTGGATGCTCTCATATCTATCTATCCATCCATCCAATTTCTAAACCGTTTTTGACTTATGACTTTTTATGAAAGGAGATGGACTGTGGAGTGATATACAGGTGAAACTCGAAAAATTTGAATATCGTGCAAAAGTTAATTTATTTCAGTCATTATAATTTTAATGATTATGGCTTACAGCTTAAAAATTCAGAATATTGTGAAAAGGTTTTCATAAGCTGTAAGCAAAATTATAACAAATAAAGGCTTGAAATATCTCACTTTGCATGTAATGAGTCTATATAATATATAAGTTTCACCTTTTAAGTTGAATTACTGAAATAAATTAACTTTTGCACGATATTCAAATTTTTCCAGTTTCACCTGTAGTAGACAGACTGTGACTGACCAATCAGAATCAAGATGTTTGTAAACGTTTGTTTCCGGTTGCTGTCAAATGCAGCTAATCCAAAATACCTCATCAAAAACCCTTTTAATGAGATGAGGATCATAATCAATGTCTCTTAAAAAAAATGTATTGCTTAATTTGCATTTAGCTTGTTTTTCCCTCTTCCCACAAATCATTTTCACCTGTCACCCGAGGGGCAACTCTGTGGCCTTTAACCGCTACTCTGCCTCTCTCTGTCTCTATGCAGTTTGCAGACCAGTCACTCATGAAGAATGCAATTAAAACATCAGAGGAATCTTGGATTGAGCAACAGATGCTGGAGGACAAGAAGAGGGCCACGGATTGGGAAGCCACCAATGAGGCTATAGAAGAGCAAGTGGCCAGAGAATCGTACTTACAGTGGCTTCGAGACCAGGAGAAACAGGCGCGACAGGTGTGGGACCTGCCTGTTTTAATACTAATCCTACTAACTCCCTAACATCATGTCTCATTCAGTCAGAACCTTTAGTTACATTCCTAAAAGAATGACTGTCGGTAGGAATCAGGTATTTGACGTGTGATAATTACAAAAACCTTTGGCGTCATAAACTAATCGCCGTTTTTAACGCTGATTGCACTGGAATTATTTTCAAAGTCACATGTAAGCTGTGATGACTGCTTCATTGGTGAAGGTACACAAAGCCTTGGACTATCGGTTTCGCAAAGACGTGGAATCCATGTGGTTTGCGTTTTCACACTTAAACCAGCTGTGAACAAGACCCTTCTTCACAGAAACAATAGGCTTTCTTCTAAATGAGTTTTTGAACTGACTGACAGCGAGGTCAGAGAGGACATCAGAGAGAAATGGTTGAAGATGTGCTTCTGAATTAAATATTGTCATATCGTCTAAGCCAGGGATGTTCAACTTCGGTCCTGGAGGGCCACTGTCCTACAGAGTTTAGCTTCAACCCTGACAAAAGCTCTTTTCTAGTAATCCTGAAAACATTGATTAGCTTGTTCGGGTGTGTTTAATTAGGGTTGGAGCTAAACTCTGCAGGACAGTGGCCCTCCAGGACTGAAGTTGAACATCCCTGGTCTAAGCAAACAAAGATACATTAACCTTACATAAACCTACTTTCCATAAATGTCCTCATGTAAGAACGTTTACTGTTTTGAATGACAAAAGCCTTCACAATCACATACCAAATTAGCCTGTTGACTTGATTTGTGAATAAAAGTGTTTACTTTTGTCACTCCCTCAGCCGCGTAAGGCCAGCGCTACGTGCAGCTCCGCCACGGCTGCGACCTCCAGTGGTTTGGAAGAATGGAATGCCCGATCTCCACGGCAACGCAGCTCCGCCCCCTCCCCGGAGATTCCTGATCCTTCGCATTCGGACACACCCGCTAAGCCCCCCTCCCCGGCCGGAGCGGCCCTCGCACTATCCAAACCCCCGTCACCCTGTGCACCAGGTCTGTTATCAGTGTTTTGCAATAATGACGCTGCCATTAAAACTAACAGTATGATGCATTTCCCTTTAGCAAGCCAATTTATGGAGTAAATGGCACAT
The DNA here is from genome assembly GCF_949152265.1 of Phoxinus phoxinus. Classification (NCBI taxonomy): domain Eukaryota; kingdom Metazoa; phylum Chordata; class Actinopteri; order Cypriniformes; family Leuciscidae; genus Phoxinus; species Phoxinus phoxinus. The sequence goes on along the minus strand of NC_136890.1, from coordinate 30,052,509 downwards.
GAGGTTCACGGATGGTTAAACTGATTATAAGGGTGAATCTCTGGAAACCCGTCAAGAACATGTCTGGGTCGTATTTCACCCCAAAATCGAAAGGAATTCAATAAGAAATTATATTTTGCTCAAAGAAAGCCTGTTTGTAAAATTTTAATTCTCAGTACCGTAATGTACACTAGAGTTTGGGGGTGATCAAGAAGTCTCTTAATGCTCACCAAGACTGAATTTATTTGATAAAAAATGCAGTAATATGTTGTAAAATTTGACATATTAGATATTTTAAAATGTAATTTATTCCTGTGATGAAAAGCTGAATTTTCAGCATCATTACTCCAGTCTTCAGTGTCACATGATCCTTCAGAAATCATTCGGAATCATAATATGCGGATTTGCTGCTCTAGAAACTTTGATGCATAGGAAGTTCAAAAGAACCGAAATATTTTGTAAAATTATAAATGTCTTGCTACGTTTGATCAATTTATTGCATCCTTGTTTAATAAAAGTATTAATTATTCTTTTTTTTAAACTTGCTGACCCCAAATTGTTGCATATAAACAAAAACAAAAAGCAGCATTATCACAATTATTGTGGTACTGTATAACAAAAATGCAAATATAATGAGAATTATCATTAAGAATAATGGTAACTAAAGCATCCAGATGCATTAAAATTAAAATTTGCTTAATTTTTATGAAAATAAGTTCACGATGCGAAAAAAAAAGAAAAAAAACAATTTTTTTAATGCAAAATATTTGTTTTTGTAGGGTAAAATGTTACATGTCTTTTTGTGAAATTCACTCAAAACCACTTTGCAGGGGAAGCCACATAGATAGAAACTAAATCTCTACACTTTAGTCTTTCAAAATAAAGATTTCCTGCGTTCCGTCTCGCCGTTCAGGTCCCAGTAACCAGGCTTGCGTTGGACCAGACAGACCCAGCTCATCTTCTCTGGTGTCTCTGTATCCAGCACTGGGCTATCGGGCCATTATGCAAGAGATGTCCCCTACTGCTTTTGGTGAGGAAGTGGAATCATGCTTGCCAATTCGTCTAGCTGTCCCGCCTGATTCAGTTTGAAAGAATCCTGGGCTCAGGAATGCCATGTTAATCACCGCGCTCGCTCGCCTTCCTCGTGCGTCTCACACAGCCTGAGTCTGTGATGTGATTCAGCTGCGAAATGCACCCAGGACTCGGGCAGAAAGCAGCGTGTACAGTTATTATGTGCCGTTAAATACACTTGATTGTAGTGGAGTATCGGCACACCCCAGCTACTGTTGACAACGCATTGTTTCGGCTAAGAACTTAAGAAGGTGCAAATAGGGAGTGAATGTTTTTCACAAATTGAACTCTTGTAATGGATCAGTCTGAAAAGTCTGGCCACACCTACTCATTTTATTTTGCACATTTGAGAATAATAGTAAAAGCATTAAAACAATATTTATGAAGTTCCAATGTATGTTGGACACTTGTTTCTTTCACTATGCAGTCAAATGTATCTATCAAATTTTTTTATCATTTTATATTTGTAAAGAAATGCACATGTAGACTCAATGTGTATATTTCAAGAATTGGCTTTTGATAATAAATTCAGTCATGTGTGTTAAATGTTTGGAGTTGTCGTGTGTTATGTTTTTATCTATGTGACCAAACCGTGATTTGTTTTGTTGCTCTTGTTTTGCAATAGGACTAACAGACTGGGAAGACGATGAGATATTGGCGTCCGTCTTGGCCGTGTCACAACAGGAATACCTCGATAGCATGAAGAAAAACGCCATGCATAGAGAACCTTCTCCAGATAGCAGTTGATAAAGGAGGGTGAAGGCACAGTCTGCAACCGAAGCAGGAGGCAGATACATGGGGATCAAACCAATCACATTCTCTCCATCATCATGCAGTTCACACTGTCCTTCCTTTCCTTCACCCATCCATTTATTCATCCATCCATCAGTCCATCACTGGCCTCAGCCATCCAGCAGTAATGGCCCGTTGTTGTGATACTCACCTAACCACTCCTTTTCTTTCTTACGCCATCATCATCATCATCGGACTTCTTTAGGTGCATGTGAAAATAAACATGACTGATATCATTATTGAATACATGGGGAAATAAAAAGTTATTGAAAAAAAAAAAGTCATACTTTATCCTCTTAATAATTGATTAATATAATCTTGTTTTATTTTCTTGTTTGGGATGAAAATGCTCTTTTTTTTTCTTGGAATAAAAAAAGAACTTTCTGAAGAAATGTACTTCTTTGTTGGCGTCCTTTTTGTGACATATGACATGAACATGATCGTTTTTAGACACACTTGACTGAATTTGTTTATCATTAACTGCCCCCCCCCCCCCCCCCCCCCCACACACACACACACACTCCCACACAATATTTTGAGTTGGAACAAATGGTGAAGAGGCCAACAAGTGTCCATCATAAGTGTGAACTATTTCCATTCTGTTTAAAACAGAAAAACAGAGCACAACATTTACAATGTTAAATTCATGTGTTGAGTTCACAGAGTTCATGTGTCACAGTTCTGATAGGCTACATCACTATTAATCTAAAATGTTTAGATTTTTTTGTGAACTTGTCGTTTTTGATGACTACTATCATTCTCAAATGTGGAAAATAGTTTTACTAAAGAATGTGGTGTGTGAATATTTGACAGGTGGTAGTGTATGTGGAAGGGTCTTTGATGCAACTTTAATGCATTGCTGAAATCTACCAGTCTCAAAGGATTGCAAGGACATTCAGGTCTGCATAAAGTATAGGCAAACACTATCATTTATCTATTAAAAGTTCTGTATTTTTTGAATGTCATCATCGTGGAGGTGAAACCACAGCAGGTTTTGTAAATAGGGACTGCCCCACATGCACAGAGCATGCTGGAGAATGAGTCATTATGGCCTTCAAACCAGTCTAAAATCATCCCTGCTTACATGTGCAACTGTGCGCAATGTTTTTCCTAAATTATTGTAATTTCAACTACATTACGATTTTTTAATTACCAGTAAGTAGGCTAATTCAATAGTGACTATGTTTTTCATTGCTATTGCAATTCATTAATCATCGGGATTTGGAGTTCAGATTTATTCACTTCCAAAATAAATGCATACCATTTTTTCTGGTAACTATTTGTTCAGTACTAGTAGCATTTATTAATTACTAGGATCTATTCCAGGTTTATTTGTACCTTATTTGTGAGACACTCTAACTGTTTTTAAAATTATATTTTTAAAAGAAAATATATATATATACATAGAATAGTCGTCATGTTTATTATATTGATCTCATTAAAAATGCAACTAGAAACAGTTGCATTATTTTATTTTTATTGCAAACTTATACATAACTACAAGCTCAGGGAAGTTAAGCAAGGTTGTATCATTTACAATGAACAAACAATGATACACCACAGAAAACATGAATATCCTGGATTTGCATACATCAAATTATGTAAATATACATACACAAAAAAGAAAAGAAAAGCATAACAATAATAATGTTAAATCATATCTTTGAATAAATCATCATAATGCATCAAAAAATGTGCACTTTTTTGTTATCTATAAGTTTAAGGGGTGAAATAAAAGAGTTAAGTTCAGCAAGAAAAAGAGGAAAGCTTAAAGGAGACTTAAGCCATTTTTGCTTGTGGAGAAACAGTTGCATTAGTGCATGGATGATTTCTAAAGTTACGCGTTAAAAAAACTCAAATGTATTCCTGTCATCGCACGCGCGCGCGCTCTTTCTCCGGTACGTTAGGCAACGGGAGGTGACGATTCTTAGAATTTTAACCACCGCTCATTAATATTCGTTTATTTAAAAGTTTCAGCGCTGTGATTGGCTGCCAGTTCAAAACACTCGAGCGTGTTGGCTGCGATTAGGCGGGATCGTGAGAGTGGGCGTGTTTACACATGTAAACTTAAAACATCAACAAACTGAGATTATTCACAGTCTGTGCGCGACGTGTGTTTGAAGGAGAGTGCACATAGACGCTCACTGAAAACGGCGGAATTTGAACTGAATTGAAAATAGACAGAGACGAATCATAACAGACTAACATGGATATGCACTGCTGAGGCGGCTGACCGTGATAGCTGAAGATATCATTTGGGTTTTTATTTTTATTCTTATAACAACTGAAAATGTTGGATAAACGTATTGTTGACCTGCGTTTGGATCAGCTGGAAGAAGTTAAAGCGAAAAATGGTGAGTTCATTATAACACCGAACAGCAAAAATATAAAGATTTTACTTGTATGCCAATGTTTGAATTTGTTTTTAAACACATTTTTGTTTTAAAGTACTCAACAATTAAATAAAAATAAAAATCGCTTTTTCAATTTCAATGTTATCTTAATCCAGATGCATAATTTCGAATAAATGCCATTCATTCCTGGTTTGTTATGTTGTTTCTTGAACATTATTGTGTTTATTTTCAGTTAAAGAGCACTTTGAGAAGCAGTATAAAATGGGAACCCTTCTGGGAAGCGGCGGGTTCGGTTCTGTGTTCTCCGGACAGCGCATTTCAGACGGGCAACAGGTAAAAATGAAAAAAATAATCATAATAATTGATATAAAAATGTAAATAATTTCCCCCCTCATAAATGTAGTATTCTAAATGACTTGTATTATGATTTTTAGGTCGCTATTAAACAAATATCCCGTGACAGAATTCAACAGTGGGCAAACCTGGTGAGTAATCTTTCATATAAATGCTTTTTTTTTATTTTTTTTTACAAGTTTTTATTTTTCAATTAGTCAGTACCTGCTTGAATAGCCTACGTACCATTGAAAACGTACCCAAAAAAAAAAAGAAGTAAAAGAAATATGATTAACAGCGCCCTCTACTGTTTATTATCATTATTCATATTTTTACCGGAACAAAGTGACGTAGGCGTGACGATTCGGAACACCTAAAAAGGGAAAGTGGGCTTTCCCTAATGTGTCAGAACCAGTTTCATAGACCTAATCAAAGATAGATTTGGTTTCAAAACAACAAGTACATTTATAGGCCCACAAATGTGACATGAAATCGTAGTTCCCCTTTTTAATAACATTTAGAACCCAGGGAGTTTACACCTACAGTAGGGAATTTTATCAGGGAAAATATGAATGTGCAATAAAACCATATTCAGAATTGAAACTTAATAATGATCATTGTTTTTATTTAACTCCCACAGCCTGGGGAAGCAAACGCAGTGCCCATGGAGGTCGCTCTCCTCATGTGTCTGGGTGGAGGGTCGGTGCCCGGTCACCGAGGCGTCATCCGGATGCTCGACTGGTTTGAGATGCCGGGTCAGGGGTATCTCATTGTGTTTGAAAAACCCCAACACTGCCAGGACCTGTTTGACTTCATCACTGAACGTGGGGCCCTGGAGGAGCCCATTGCACAGAGGTGCGAATAAGGAGACAGTCTTATTTTGACATTGAGTTCTTAACAGTAAACTCCAATACTGATGAGAATTGTCTTTTTTCAGGTTCCTCAAACAGGTCACCGAAGCCCTCCAGTTCTGCCACTCCAAGGGAATTGTCCATCGGGACATCAAAGATGAGAACATCCTTATTGACACCCGCACCGGTGACATCAAAATCATCGACTTTGGTTCTGGCGCTCTGCTGCAGGACTCCATTTACACTGACTTTGAAGGTAAGGCAGCTTTGGGGTGGTTAATGCGTATTTATGAATATAACATGAATGTGGATCAGGTACGAGTGACCCCTCTGTCTGTTTAGGTACCAGAGTCTACAGCCCTCCAGAGTGGATCCTCCACCAGCGTTACAGCGCTGGTCCGCTCACTGTGTGGTCACTGGGTGTACTTCTGTTCGACATGGTGTGTGGAGACATTCCCTTTGAGCGGGACGGCGACATTGTAAAAGCCATTCCGAGTTTCACTAAACGCATCTCCAAAGGTGAGCCCTCAAACAAAATGAAATGGGAATCATCAACCCTATCTACTTTCTTAAAGGGACAGTACGCCCAAAAATTAAAGTTCAATCATTTACTCACCGTCATGTCGTTTCAAACCTGTATGACTTCTGTGTTCACAAAAAGAGATATTTGAACATTTTCAGTTCCCATTGACCTCCATTGTATTTTTGTTCATACAATGGGAAAGTGCGCAAATAAACTATGTCTGAGTAAACGATGGCAGGTTTATTCAACCTTGATACCGTTTCATTTCAGAATGCCAGTCTCTGATTCGCTGGTGCCTCTCGTACAGCCCGGAGGACCGGCCGAGTTTGGAGCAGATTTTGCAGCACCCTTGGATGACGGAGACCTCTGAGGACATGGGAGATTTGCAAGCTGAAAGCAATATTAAGCCAAGCCTTTAAATCCTGAAGGACTTTTAACACACACTGTTTCGTTTTACACTGGACTTACTGAACTCTAGTTGCTGGCTTCTGGATACTTCCTTATTTATTTTTGTTTGGCTGCCTTCAACGTTGGTTTTTGTTTCATATGGACTTCTCAAAGTGCTTCTCGAAGCTCTGGATTGATGCAGTTTTACTTTATGAGTGAATTTTTCCCACAACTACAGCCATCACAGCTCAATGCAACAGCGGGAAACGTTACTTTTCTTTATTTATTGCTGATTATTTATTTTTTCAGCCACGTACTAATTTATTTGTGCGCTCTGTGGTTCATGAGGTTTCAGAAGCAGCAAACTGTGTTCGTTTTGTTTGTCTGTTTGTGTTGTTTTAAGTTCAAGCTGACTTAAAGGACAGTGGGTGGACTTGCAGTCAGTTATTAGACTGCGATGATACCTGGTTTTACAGGTTTTTGCTGTACAGTGATATTCTCTCCCTGTTCTAAGGGGTTTCAAAAAGACTGGATCTGCTTTCCAGTCTTTTGATGGGAGGCCTGCCGTAACAATAATTCAGGCTCATGTGGATCTGTTCCCATTGATCAACACACAGTCTCAAAGAAGGTGCGACAGAAGAAAAGAGGAACATTCCTGTGGATCCTGTTTACTCTAAATGAACCAATCCACTAGATGGATTCCTCAGAGCCATTAGCCGGGCGGCTTTTGGTTTCTGTCGGTATTGATTGTGAAATACCTGGTCTATAACTTAAAGAATGTCGTCAGGACGCTTTCGTGCTGAACATGCTCAGATGTGTCATTTTGTTGAAAGTTCCCAAAGGTCAAAGGTTTGACTAATGTCTTGAGGGCTTCAACCACTAACCCACTAGTGATGTTTACTAAAAAGGGCCAAGTGAGTTTCTCCTAATAGTTTGATTTCATTATTACACACCAAAGAGATCTGCCTTACTGCTTTATGTGAGGTAAACAGATACATTTGATTTTGATGTGACCAAAGTTTGTGTCCAAAACAGCATTGCTATGTTCAAATTCTTTGATTTGAAGACTTTGAAACTGAATGTATGTGAATTGGACCTCTCCAAACATAATGTGTAATGCATTTGTGTAAACACTGGGGTATTTTTTTTGATACAGATATTTTTATGAAAAATAAAATCCTTGCCAATTTCGCTTGGGTTGGCACAACAACTTTGCTGTAAATACTTGTGTATTGAATTGTGTATTAATTTATGAGATTCTATAAATAAAAAATATAGAGGTGAAATATCTATATTTAAAGAAACATCTGTCTTGTCTTTTATATTATTAGAAATTAAAAGAGGAACTGCTGTCACTTTAGTGGTTAGATCTAAATAGTGATCATTGTTTTCATTTCATACTTCAAGTTGAGGAGATTTTTAAACAGGGATCTCCAGGCAAACCATTCAGGTTAGTTATTCCCGACAAGTGAAGGAATGAAGAACTCTGCCCATGCTTTACTGCAACGACTGAAACAACCTTTCCACATCATTTGTTCTGAATCACCTGAAACCTGGCGGCATTTACCACACCTGTTGATGTGTTCAAGCACCTTTTTAAACTAGTGTTTAGTGAGTTACACTTATCCCTTGACTCTCATTGGATCTTTATTTAGGAAAATGTATATATATTTAGATTATCTATAGGAAAAACTACATTTAATTGTGATGTCTTACTTAGACTATGCGGAATGGTGCTGCTGCCCCCTACTGGTCCATGTGGTGTAATATATATCTGGCTTCTTTACTGCACCCAGGATGTATTTGACTGTACTGTACATTTCCTAATTGTATTAGTGTATTAGTAGTATGATAGTTCAGCTAAATAGAAATGAAGCCATTGTGGATGGCTATGAAAGTATCAGATTGGGATAATGGAAAATAAATGCTCAAGGAAAAAAAAAAAGTGTAAAAAAAAAAAAAAAAATCCCACGGACAGTTACGGGAAGTGATTTTGTGGGACGTCAGTCATAACGACCTCATCTGTGCTGTTTCACCAAAGACTTTTAAAGCTAAAGTCTTTGGTTTCATTGAGCAGCGGCGGGGAAATTATATCATAAGCTCTGTATCATTAATTACAGATCGAGCGGATCGTGTGAGTTTGTGGGCAGAATTAAGTTCATGTTCGATGATGATCATGGCAGCAGGAGGCAATGAAAGTCCAAACAAAAGCTCTGAAGGTAAAACATCTGCCTGCAGACAGAAGGAAGGTAAAAAACAACTTTCTCTGATCAAATGCATTTATCATAGAAGAATGAATATGTTATTTGTTATCATATAAAAACAATATTACTAAGTATAAGATCGTTTCAAGAATGCCACGGTGCTTTTTGCATTGATTCAAACAATAAAAGTACAAAAAAGTAGGCTAGGCTACTATGGTAAGGAGGATTGTCGATATGAAACGCAAGTTGCGACAGTTTTCTCTTTCCTTTTGTGACGTACGGACTGTCTGCATCCGAAATCACATAGTTTCCTAATATGTAGTAGGCATAAACAATATGTGACAATCATAGGCTACTGTACGTTCGGCAAAAAGTACCCGGATGACCTACTACTTCCGGTTAAATTCTGAAGTGTGCTTATGATCCATATTTTAGGATGTGAATGGAGGTGAAGTAACACAACTGACGCTTGTAGGTCACATCACATGATAATGACAACATGTCGAATGTAGTACATCCAGATTACATTCATACTACACAATACACATACACATACATACAATATAACATAGCCTACTTTTTAGTGGTCGTGAAGTCATTTTCAAAATAAGTACCTACTCGAGAGAGCATGTGTTTTCGGAGGCAGCCACTGCTTCTCAATTTATATAAAAATGTGTCACTTTGTAGGCAGTTAGCATCACACTGGTTTCCTCGAGAAAACCCAATAAGATTTTCCCATAGGCTTTTGGATTATCGCTAAGAACAAGATTTGTGATCAACAAAAGTTTCTGACACTTGCACGTTTTGCCCATCAAGATAATTATCACAGATGAACACAACTTTTATGAATCTTGAAGCCTAAATGCAGTCGCCAGAAGTAAAAAGCTAAAGGTAGGCTATAAACGAACTACACCACGGTCCCACAAATTCAACGTCACCATCACTAAGCTTCCGACAACTCTTTCAGTTTTTATCTAAAAACATTTCCCCAGACCGTTTGAGTTAGAGTAGTCTATAAGAGCACAATTATAACCACAACAATGCCGTAAAAGCACTGAGTTTACCTGTTCGGCGTGATGACGTTTAACCTCCTCGACAGCCTCTGTAGTCCCATTCAGCCACTTGTTAGCAACCGCCTTTTTCAAGACACGTAACAGCTTCAAAAAATCCTGAGTGGGGTGATATTGATGTATTTTATGTCGTAGAATAAAACGTAAAAAGTGTCTTGAGCTTGTGTTCACCACAGACCTTATTTCAGCCCTTTAACCAAAATCCTATAAAAAAAAAACATTGACTTCGGGGCGATGGAACCGGAAGTGCTAAAATGCTAACTCGCTTCCGCGTTTTGGCCTACAAAGTGATGTCATACCTGCACGACTCTGTTGATTGGATGGTTGTGGTTTGCTGTTGGTGGATCTCGTGTGAGTGACAGGTTGTCCCGCCCTCGCTCTGAAAAACACATAATCAGAGAAGAGTTGTCGCTGCAAGAGGGAGAAGTTATTTTCATTATAGATTCCGAGGGCAAATTAATTAAAAAATAATAACATGGATGAATTTATAATAAATACTGCAATGTTCAATTTAAAAATAACAATTTAAGTTTGATTTCATGGTGATTATATTACCATATTAGGCCAATAACCATCTGAAGTGTATCAGTTTGCAGGATAAATGAAGATTCAAAAGAATAGCTTTGATAAATAGAGAAATCAGATATCCAGTTTTTTAAAAACTCTCTTTCTCTTTGTCTATATGGTCCACCTGACATAATCATATTTTTGAGAAGATTTCTCAGGAAAGTGTTTGCCTTTCTCACATTCTATTATTATTTCTTAGTGAATGCCATTGATAAATTAACTTGCTTTCCAGGAAATAGTTTCCACATGCAGCGGCGTGAATGAATCGTCTGTAAGAAGTGTGTTTTCATCTGTTTAGGTGTGTCTTTAACTGATAATGACTAGTAGCTACATTCAGAAAAGTGAGAGTCGTCCATGCATGTCAGTGTATATTATTTCCAGTTTCACACTTTCAGTAAGTCTTTACAGATGCATTTGTGCCTATAACAACAGGTAAACGATAACTAAATATCCCTGACTTTTGTCTCATGCAGGTAAGATAATGAAGGTCATCAGTCTGGTGATTCTGGTGATCCAGAATGCATCGCTCATTTTCAGCATCCGCTGTGTGTGGACACTGGCTGGCGATCATGGTTTGGCCACGTCTGCTGTCGTGATGGCAGAGATCCTTAAAGTCCTCACCTGTCTGTTTCTCATCACGATGCAGAAGACAGGCCAAACATCTTCCAATGGTATTGCTTGGGTTGGCAGAACGATTTTACTCTAAACACTTGTGTGCTGAACAATGTAATGTGAGTGACTGTTGTCATATGATGTTCCATTTAAGAGATTTCATCGATAAAATTTTGATTTGAAATATCTATTTTAAAAGAAACACTTGTCTTCTTGACCATTATATATATTTTCTAAAGATAATAGAACTAAATAATGGTAAATATAAAAGTCAAAAATATAAATATCGATTATATGCATGTACTGCCTTTTTGTATGAGAATATATGCAAATAAAAACTATGCAATAATGATCAAATTTGTTTTTGCCTTTATTTTTAATGTATGTATCACTTTAAAGTGTGTGTCACTTTAACAAATATACAATCAAAATCAGCTGTTAAATTGATCAATGTCAAATATTATTACTTATGAGGAGAAATGTTTATTTAAGCAAAAAAGATAGGTATTTTTACTTTTATACGCCACATTTCTCAGGGTTTATAAATGTTGTTATATTTGTGGGGGTGTTTGTTCAGCCTCAAATAATGCCAGTTAAAACTCAAGTTCAATATGAATCTAACATGTGTATATTACTTCGCTATAAACTATATTTAGCAAACAATTTTACCATTAACTAACATTATTACATTATAAAATGTTTATGTCTCGTGATAATAAGACTGCAATGATTGTGTGCTTCTGCCATCTAGAGGTCCATGTAGAGCAACACATAACTCTTCTTGAGAGACAGTTGCAATGGATTTTTTTGTCATATTTAATTATTATGGAGCAACAATATTTTAGTTACCTGATTACTTTTAGTTACCTTTGTATTGATATTTTTCTTTTATTTTTTTAATTCAGATACAAGCAAGCATAGATTAATATAATTTTAAAAATGTAGTTTTTTTAGCACATAAGTATGTGGTGTGCAACAATTAAGTCAATTAAACGTTATAATAGCACATATTTAATTAAGAATTAAAACTCGACTTTAAATGCAATTGCCATTTGTAATTTAAATATACTTTTTGTTTTTAAAATAGCACAGTAATAATATATTATTATACAAAGAAATTGTTTTCCAAAACAAAGCAGAAAAAACGCATCCTTCATTGCTTCCATTTTCATTATTTTCTTTCAGTAACTGTACACTATATTTCTTTGAATTTTGTCTGTAAAGTCCCAATAGATCGCTTAATTCCCTTTCAAAAATACTGTGGCTGAAACCACCCTAATACCACCGGAGGAACCACCATAATACCACGCAATTTGGTTACTTCAAAGTTCATATTCAGAATTTAATCCATAGTAATTTTGAGGTACTTTTTATGCCATTTATTTGATTCGAGGCTTCACGCGGGCGGCGCTAATTTGTTTCCGTAGTTCAGATCGCGATAGAGCGAAGAAGAAGAGCGTGAGCGCGTGTGATTGGTCGAGGCTCTCGCGAACGGCTACAGGAAGTGATTGTGTGCTTGGGGACGTCAACACTTTTCCTCGAGCACAGCTCGGATCATTCCGACCTCATTCACCTCATAAGTGAGCTATTTCATGGAGCAGCGGTGGGGAAATTATCATCAAGCTCTGTAATCAATACAGATCGAGCGGATCGTGTGAGTTTGTGGGCTGAATTAAGTTCATGTTCGATGATGATGATGGCAGCAGGAGGCAATGAAAGTCCAAACAAAAGCATTGAGGATAAAACATCATCCCGCAGACAGAATGAAGGTAAAAACAACAACAACAACAACATAATTTCATCTTCAGTATGCTCTCTGGTTCAAACACCTGACTGTTCAAGGACTCTGCTTTGGCTGTCAGATCAAATGCAATGAAGTATGAAAATGTGACATGGTGACCATAGTTACACACCCAAATTCCATGGTTACCACAGCCTACTATAATATCACCATGTGTTTTGGACATAGACATAAATAACATGGACCATGGAATCTGAATATTATAGGACTATGATATTGCTGTTTGATACTATCACTTACAAAAACGTACCAGCATCTTGCAGGATGTTCAGGAGTGTGACAATCATTCAGGATTTTAGCAAAGTGCCATGATATTACCATCTGATATCACTGTAACATGGTAGTACCGTCACAGTATTTTGTGTAAAAGTTAGCGTAAGAATATTGTAGAGAGCAAATAATGAAAAATCCAATAGTTAAATCTCAAATATTAATACACGTTTTGTCATCTTTTTCCTTTTTAACCCTCTGATGTATGAATTATAAAATCACAAAGGCAAACAATATCTATTTTTTTGTTTTACTAAACAAAAAATATAATCACTCCCAATTTAGTTTGAGGGTGTTGCACATTTGTTCACTGCAATAAGGAAATATAGTTTCATGAACAAACATTAGCTAAAGTTAGTTAATGCATTTGGGATCATGAACTAACAGTGAATATTTTTGCAGCATTTATTCATCTGGGTTAATTCTGTTAATTTCTACACAATTAACAACAACAAAAATATATATATGAATAAACAATTTTTTATTCAACCATCTATATTAATAAAACTGGTAATAGTTAGTTGTTCGTACCTGATGCATTAACTAATGTTAACAATTTGCCAGATTTTTTGCACCAATTTCTCTGCCATTGAATCATCTGTGAATGTGTAAAAATGCCACAGTAGCAGAACTCTACATTGTAATAGATGGCATAAATAAAAAGGGATAATCGTGGGCATGGCAGTGGTTTGCTCTTGTAAAGCTCTTTGAATTTCCTCAGGCAGTGTATAAACGCCAATGTCATCTTGCAGACAAAAGCTCTTTTCTCATATCATCATGTGTCTTAATGAGTTTTGACGGTGTGGCAGAAGGTGTGTGTTATACGTCAGTCTGTCTGGATGTATAACATTCTTTACAAAAAAACTTAAACTGGAGAAACAGGATCACATTTTCATAGTTCCTGTTCGTCGTGTGTGTATAGAAACCTGAGCTTTTTTGTGATTTCTCTTCTCTCTGAGATAACACAATCATAATGAGTTTATTTTTTGTATTTCCTTTTTGCCTTTATTTCTGTCTTTAATCTTCTCACATTTGAATCCATTTTTAGTTAGATGATTGTGTAGTTTTGGCCATTTGGGTACCCAGTAATGTGTCAGTGAACTGCATATGTTTCTAGGCGCAGTGGTGTGAGTGTGAATGAATGAAGTGTCTGTAAAGCAGGGTGTTGGCGCTGGATTGAGCAAACATTCAGCCAGTGTTGACGTGTATAGGTGTGTCCTAACTGAAAATACAAGCAAAACATTGACTAGCTGCATTTAGAAAAGTGAAATGCTGACGTCAGGGTTCAGATCCGTTTCCAGTTTCACGCTTTCAGTGAAAAAATCTGCTTTTTGTTAACCAAAATGTTCTCGTGCTTGTCTCTTGCAGTCAACAAGAAGTTGAAGTACATCAGTTTGGCAATTCTGGTGATCCAGAATGCATCGCTCATCCTCAGCATCCGCTACGTGCGGACGTTGCCGGGAGATCGTTTCTTCCCCACATCAGCCGTAGTGTTGGCAGAAGTTCTTAAAGTCTTCACCTGTCTGGTCATCATCATCATACAGAAGAGAGGTGCGTTCACTGGAGTTGTGGTCTGTTACGGTGCAGCCTGCTCGAATATTTCTTAAAGGGATAGTTCACCCAAAAAAAAAAAAAAAAAAAAACCTCTTTCATTTACTCATCCTCATGTCATTCCAAACCCGTTCATCTTCGGAACACAAATGAAGGTATTTTTAATGAAATCTGAGAGATTTCTGTCCTTCCATTGACAGCTACAAAAAGTTCATAAAGACGTCGCAAAACTAATCCATATGAATCGAGCGGTTTAGTCCAAATTTTCTGAAGAGACTCGATCGCTTTATATGATGAACAGATTTAGTCAGTGGAGGTACAGAAATCATTTTTGGGTGAACTAACCCTTTAAGTTCAAAGATGGTTTTAATAAGATTAATGTCTTCTCTCACAATACTTTTTGTGTTGAGTAGTATATATGTTGATTATTATTTAAAATACCGGTAAATGCCACTTTGATATTCTGTTTTATGCAATGACACTCATAATCATACATTAAGTGTGGCTAAAGTGTCCAAATATTTTTCTGCATATTTTGGGGTCAGTATGATTTTTTACATTTATTTACTTTTATTCAGCAAGGATGTATTAAATGGATCTTCAGGTATTTATAAGGTTACAAAAGATTTCGATTTCAAATAAATGCTGTTCTTTTGAACTTTCTATTAATCATAGAATCCTGGAGGGGGAAAAAATCACTGTTTCCACAAAAATATTAAAGCAGCACAACTGTTTTCAACACTGCTAATAATCAGAAATGTTGCTCAAGCAGTAAATCAGCGTATCAGAATGATTTCTGAAGGATCATGTGACACTTAAGACTGGAGTAATAATGTTGAAAATTCAGCTTTGCATTACAGGAATAAATTGCATTTAAAAAAATAAATTCAAATAGAAAACAGTTATTTTAAATAAAAAAATATTACAAAATAAATCAAATAAATTGGTCCTTGGTGAGCAAAAACACTTTTTTTTTAATCTTACCGACCCAAAACTTTTAAATGTTAGTGTATGTAATAACTCTACTAACAAAAAAACACCACTTCTACTACTACTTCTACTATTATTATTGCAGCAGCAGTGTGTCTGATAACAATGTGTCTCTCTTCATTTTTTTGTGTGTAAATGCAGGTAATGTGAAGATCTTCGTATGGTTGTTGTATGACTCTATATTCATCCAGTATTCGGACACACTGAAGTTAGCAGTTCCGTCACTCATCTACACTTTACAGAACAACCTGCAGTATGTGGCCATTTCCAATTTACCAGCAGCCACTTTCCAGGTAAGACTTCTCCTGTGTGTGTGAGTGTGAGTGTGAGTGTGAGTGTGAGTGTGAGTGTGAGTGTGAGTGTGAGTGTGAGTGTGAGTGTGAGTGTAAAATATATATGTTTCTCACCCCAAAACATATTATGTTTAGTAAAAACAAGGCTTTCAGTGTAGATTTGAAACTTACAGAAGGTTGCAATGATTAATTTTGTTTTTGTAGGTCACATATCAGCTGAAGATCTTGACCACAGCATTGTTTTCAGTGCTCATGCTGCGGAAGAGTCTGTCTAAAGTCCAGTGGGTCTCACTAGTGCTGCTGTTCGCCGGTGTGGCGATCGTCCAGGTGGACCAGGAGAGCGGGAAACAGAAGGAGGCTTTGACCGGCACCAACCAGAACTACTTCAAGGGCTTGGTGTCCGTGATTGTCTCGTGCTTGTCCTCCGGGTTTGCCGGCGTTTACTTCGAGAAGATCTTGAAGGGCAGCTCCGCCTCGGTGTGGATGAGAAACATCCAGCTCGGGATCTTCGGGATTCTTTTGGGTCTCCTCGGCATGTGGTGGAACGATGGCGCCGCCATTGCTGAGAAAGGCTTCCTGTTCGGATACACTCCCCTTGTGTGGGGCGTCATTTTCAACCAGGCGTTCGGCGGCCTCCTGGTGGCTGTCGTCGTAAAATACGCAGACAATATTCTCAAAGGCTTCGCCACCTCTTTTTCCATCATCGTGTCCACGATCACGTCCGTCTACCTCTTCGGCTTCCACGTGGACCTGATATTCACAATGGGCGCAGGATTGGTCATAGGAGCCGTCTATATGTACAGTCTCCCCAAACCAAACGCCAGCACTTCCAGCACCAGCCCGTCTTCACCCAGCCACAGCAATGGAAGAGACTCGGAGCTGGATGCTTTCCTTCCAAAGTCAGTGTTGGTGAAATGAAATGAGCCACCTTATCTGTGTCCCCTTCCATTAATCGCTCTTTACCTCTCTCGGTGGAAGTGCTAACTCTCTCCTCTTTCTCATTTCTCTCTGCTGCTGTGGGTTTGGGTGCTTCTGTGAACACGTCTAGGCCGCTCATGAACGTGGCCGTCGGCCTTTATTTAATTAATTCGGAAAGCACAAACCAGAGAGACGTAGACTTAGGTTGCACTGTTTTCAGTTGTCGTTTTTTTTTAATACCAAAAACAAACAGTGGCATTTTTCACCTGGGATATCTGTTGAAACTCTTTCCAACATCTTCACCTCCCTTCCCTGTTTGCCTTAAACAGCATTTTCCTGTTAGACGGCTCGATCTCGGGGGAAGAAGATGGGAAGCAGAGAAACGTTGGGCTGGAATCTAATGGAGGAATCTCACAAAACCTGTAACTTCCACTTCAAAATGAAGAGGGAACAAATCAAAGCAAGCCTATTTGGTGCTAAAGCAAATGGTTGCATTGTGAAATTTAAGCACATTTAACTTTCAAATTTCAAAATCAGCATGAATTAAATTCTCAAAAATGTAAATAATATATATTTTTTGCACTTTATGGTAATGCAAATTAAGGAATGTGTTTATTTTTTATGACAACAATGCAAAAGTCACAATCTTAATGGTCCACATAACGCTAGGCTTAATTTTCTTCACACAAAATATAATTGATCAAGCTCCTCTAATTTCTATTGTGATTTTGGTGTGAAATCTACCCAGGTATCATCCTGACAGGTTTTGTGAGATTCACCCAAAGCTTCTCCTACATGCTAAGTTCTTCGTCCCAAATCATTGTCTCGTGTAAATAGAGAATGGATGAGAAAAGCTGTTTGAATGTCTGCCATGTTTAAAGCATGGCAATACCTCATGGCAACACCTCTACGGTTTGTACAGTGGCAAAGAGCTTGTTTCACTCGTGTCTGTAGCAGTAATGTGGCACTGTGTCGTCTGTGTGTTGAGTTTGGCTTCATACTGGGTGATTTGGGCTGATATAGTAGAGGAATCAGATCAAGGGAAGCTTGTAAATCAGCTTGCAGGGAATTCTAACACAAATTACATTCATCTCAAACATTTTTCTCTGCAAGTCCTCCTTACCCATAATCAATGTTAAGCGATGCCACCCTTACAGGGCATGTCTGAAAATGAGCACTAATTGAAATTGAGCTCCATTAATGCTACTAAAATGTGTTTTAATGTGCTTGAACTCGAAGTATTTGACGGACAATCACTTAACATTGTTTCCATGTGGATTCTTGCTTTACCACCCGTGGCATTTTCAGCTCACAGCTCTTTACTGTTCAGGAGACTGACTAACCTGGTCATTTTCTAACCAAATGGCACCTTAGTGAAAGCTCTTTTGTTTTCTTTGTGTGTGCAAATGTGTGCGTCTCTATGTGAGGGGGACTAGTTTTGCTTAACCAACAACTGGTTAATGCTGTGCCTTTCTCAATCAACTTGTGACTGAATGGTAACTATATATGTTAATATAGTTCTTACACTGTACATAATATCAAAATATCTTCTTTTTATGATGCAAAAAAAGTCAAGATTTGTGGATTTATCTTATGTTATGTATTGTACAAACAATTTTGTGCACATATTTGATAAAAATATGCTAAAACTGTTCTCAGTTAAATCCCCACACACCTCAAGAGAACGTCCTGATATAAAATGAATGTTTTAATTTCCGTTTTTTTGCAGTAGGAAATATGCTCACCAAAGCACATATGGAAATTTGGTCAACAGGTGATGGATCATATTGGGGAAATATATTGTTGTGGTTTGGTGAAGAGGCTTTTTGTTGCTCTTTAAAAGGGTTTAATGTGCATGTCAGAATTCATATACGCTTCAAAGAACTGGGTTAAGTGCTGTAAAGTCGAATGTTAAGAAATGTTGGCCGCAGTGTTTGTTTACTTTCTTTGGTGGTTCATAAGCACTAATTTACTTTATTTTTTATTTTTAAGTCAACATGAAATCAGAATTAGCTCCGTTTACTTTATTACATGTTGGTGGTCTTAATGTGCACAAATTATCTGTGGACAAATTATCTGTGGACATTAGAAAGAAATGTTTGTTTTATCTATATATAAAGTTTTCCCCATCCTCAAAATTGCTTTCTATGGAAGCTTGTTTCCGCCACAGAATAAAAAATAAAAATTGCAACTTTTTTATCTCTCAATTCTGACTTTTTTCCCCTTTGCAATTCTGACTTTATAACACGCAAGTGCAAGTTTATATCTCGCAATTCTGAGAAAAAAAAGTCAACATGAAACAAGCTTCCATAGCTTTCCTTTTTGCCAGTTGTTAATGTAGAAATTGAATGGATGTTTAATGTTAATGTTATAAATAATACTACAATAACAGCAAATAGAAATTGACATAAAAACTTTCCATTATATGTAATACCTGCTTTTCTGATGAAACCAATACCTTTTGTGATGGTAAAAAGCATTGCGAATAACGTTTCATGTTGACTTTAATTCACAAATTGTGATGTTACTGGTTACCTTCAGCTCTAAAGTTGCTAGTCTAGATCTTAAACCCCATCATGGGATTGTTTTTAGAGACTTTTTCAGAAACTAATGAGCCGAGAGTGGCCTCAGGCAGCTAAAGCGATTTTGTGTGTGCAGTGAAATATGTTATCTAGGTGTGTGTGTGTGTGTTTGGGTATGAGAGAATTTACTACAAGCCATTTTATGACAAAATCATGTAAATCTTTCAGATTTGTTTATGAGAGATTATTATGATGGTGTTTTACATGATGGCCTTGAAAGATATATCATGAATATTAATTAGGGTCACAAAATATAGAAGCATTTTCAGTGAATCACAAAGAAACAAGTACAATGTTGTGAACTGAAAATACGGTCTTCGTTTCCTTTTGTATGTTCGGCTCATTGGTGAATAGATCTGATGTGAAGAACTTGAGCTGAAAGCGATCGCATGTACGCAAATATGAAAGGTTGCACATGTCCAGTTGAGATTTATGTTCAGTTTTGTGTTCTGTGACAACTGTTAACACCTCATCATTGCAGAGAGACTGCACAGATTTCATCATTAAGGACGGCCTCTGTTAAGCCCTGTCTCTGGCACTATGATCAATATTGTAAATAGTCTGTGAAGAATTGAAGTACAGCTCCTGCTGGCTAATTTCTTACAGTGGCCTCTTTCTTGAGGCTTACAATAAACATCAAATAGAGAATAGAGTTTCTGTTTCTTATGAGCTTCAACATTTTATCTTTCTTGTGTGTGCGTGCGTGTGTGTATAATCCCAGTGTAGACTTGAGAACTACTGTAAGTGAATACATGTAATTATATTTCACCTGAAAATGAAAACAAAAACTTTTTATATATATATTTTTTTTTATGGAAAAATATGACTTTACTGACAATTTCTCCTATACTCTCATTGCTGTAATTAAGGTAATATATCTGGATTTTACACTTCGGGGTTTTTGAGGTTTAGTTACTTTATAATTCTCATGTGTTCTTTAGTGACTCTCATTTCTGTAGTTTACACTAAAATAATTATGTAATATTTAATTTACTCAGCATAAATTAAATGCAGTAAAACAAATGCTACCCTGATGCATATTAATAGTTAATAAATTAGTTGATCATGGACTTCTCATGATTTGCTGATTGAGCTTTTCATACATCAAACTACTTTTCCCCACGTTACCTGTAAAAACAGTTTAATAGCATTTTTTAGGGCACATGCTGACATAAAAAATGTAACCAGAACAGGTTATCAGAGGTGATTTTGCTTCATTTCTGCGTGAGCATAACTAACCACTAACTGATCTCTTGCATAATAATGTTAATGCACCCCATATATATATATAAACTACATGGCCAAAGTATGAGCAAACTTGAACACCCCATCCATATGTACTTATTGAACTTTTAATTTCATAACCATTGTAATTAATCAGGCAGTCGGTCCTTCCTTGAAGCTTTCATCTTTATGGATTTGCATAAGGGATGTTGTCATGCAGAAACCGGCACCATTATATTATTGTATTGTACTTTCATAGATTCTTTGTTCCTGTTAGTAATGGGATATAGTGCAAATAGCCAAATCTGTTCATTACAAAGGTGTGTCCACATACCTTCAGTCCAGTCGTGTGTAATGAGAATTTCTACCAGATACCTTTAAATACGAGCTAATCTCTGATATACATTTCACAAAGGAGCAATGTGAGATTGCTGGGTATTTACTTCGGCATGGCTGTATGATATTCAAGAATGCATTGCATGTATAAAAACGAGCAAACACAGATTAACATTATACATACATATTATTTCTCTGTTTCTCTTTAACTGTACAATTAATGTGTCCTTTCTCTCTCTTTTGTGTTACCATTAGTCCCAAGGCTCCAGGAAAGAAGAAAGGAAATTGACAAACACATGATACATGAGAAGAGATGATGAGAACACATTGTGCCTGCAGGTCATACACTCCTGCCCTATTTCCAAAGGAAGAGATGAGGGTTATGTTTCAAGTGCCTTATTATGCTCACAATATTAACTCCGTTACAAGTGATGCTCGTACTTCTAAACTAAACTGTGCTGACTGACTTTATGAAACCTCATATTTATACTGTTACCTCACTATCACTAATGTTATGCATTAGATATTGTCATCGATTGAAGGTGTAATATTAATGTAAACAGGGAATTTTTATGTGTTGTATGCTGGAACTGGAAAAGTACTTTTTTCAGTGGCCTCATCAAATTGGGAATTCAGAAGCTGCTGCCTTATTATGAAATATTGTCTTTCTTCTCTTATTGTAGTTTTGCTTTTTTACTAATAAGTGTTTTGCCATATTGTGTGTGCATTGGTGCTTTGTGTATTAGTGCCTTTAACATTTCAACTGTGCTATGTGTGACAGAGTTTCAAATATACTTTAAATAATTAAGCAAACTTTTCTTTATCCACAGTGCACTTCAGAAACTCTATTTCATGTTATAGTATCATGTTATATATATGGCAATGAACTTTAGTTCACCTTTTTAGAGCTCAAAAACTGCATTTCTGATATAAACATATCGTGTAGGCTATGCATATCACCACGCTGTACACGTTTTGTTTTAAAATATCTATTTTAGATTTTTTTATTTTTATTATTGGCTGAGCAGCATTAAAATGTGACTGAAATACAGTGGGCATATTTCAACCTTGTAAATATACAATTGACTTATCATTTCACAATACAAGTGAGGGGACCTAAACCTAAACTAAATGTTTTATTATTTCAGAAGATTGATCAATATTATTGTTGTATTTGTGTTTGGAATAAACATAGTTTTGAATGTGATTTGCCTGGTTGATATTAATACAAAATTGTTAGTTTGAGTGGGTTTAACCCCAAAATCCCTGGTCTAATTTCCCCCACATTTTTCACCTGATATGATCTTTGAATCTGGCAAGAATTCCTTGATTAAGGTGTAATTTTTCAACAGAATAGTTTACATTTTAAAGAGAGCATTTGAGTGAATTAAACGACTTTTTGAAATTGATATTTTATAACACTTCATGTAAAAAAATGTATATATATATATTATTTCATTTTATTTTATTCTACAGAGACTTTTACACTAGTATTTCCCCGGCTTCGACACAGGAAGTTGTCATGCCGTATAGTGAGTTGGCACGTATACCGGAAGTACATTAGTGTGAAGTGGAGTCAGGGTGCAGCAGAAGTTTTGACAGATTCCTGTAGGCCTTTCTGCGAATATCACTGATTTTACTTCACATTCTGTAAGTTCTAATACAGCTATTTATTTACTTTCTCTTAAGTCAAATCAGACCTCTTACGAATGCGAATAATTGTGTGTGTACCTCAAATAACAAAGCGGATTTTCTGATATCTTGTACTGCTCTGACAGAGACATGTTTATGTATGTAAGTTTGTTGACATATGTAACTTTATTCCTACTATTCACACATTTATTTTTTTACCAATATATTTCTATTTTTATCTAGTAGTATAACATCCTATTTTTTCCTAGTTTGCAGGCAGTCTAAGCAGTTCTTGACTAAATAAATACATTTGTAATTCGTTCTTCTTATGTTATTTTGATAAGATCTGTCAATAAATGTTTATTTCTCCCTTGATTATAAAACAATGTTTGTAGTTGTGAAAGTATGATTTTCTGCCTTTAAATTCGAATCTATTATTAATTATTTGATAAATATACCTGGTCTGGCTAGTTTTCTTCTGTTTAATGGGCGAACTTGCTCTCTGTGAGCAAGGGAGTTTGGATGATTTACTACAAAACCAAGAAGTTTTTCCTTATATTTGACATGCATTGGTTTTTGATCATGTCTTAATCTGTAAAGACCTCAGATGGTCTCATCTTGTCTCTGGGGTTCTCTGTTGTAGACATAAGATGGTGCTGTTGTATCACTTTGACGATTTAATGAGCATCACCTGAGGTCTTGACTTGAGTGTCTACATTTTTTGTTTGTGAGTAATAGAAGTTATGAGTTTAATTTACTCCAAGGATTTCGTTCAGACGTAGTACATATAGGTCTGGTTTCACAGACAGAGCTTAGACTAAACCAGGATTAGACCTTATTTCAATCAAAGCATTTAAGTAGCTTTTTATAATCGTACCTTAGAAAAAAACATTACTGATGTGCATCTTGAGACAAAACAATGGCACTGACTTATTTTAAGATATATCAGCAGTGCAAGTTTCTTTCAGTTAAACACCTCAAACATGCATTTTTATCTGGGACTGGCCTTGTCTGTGAAACTGGGGGATAGTTTCCCAAATCGTATGCCTGTCACATGCTTTATGCTAAATTATGTTCACAGGGCCTGGTTATTGATGTCCATTTAATCAGACTGATCACTTCTGATATGTCCTCACAGACTTGCAGGTAGCCGTCATGAGTCTTCAGTGGACAGCCGTGGCTACATTTCTATATGCCGAGGTATTTGCGGTATTACTACTATGTGTCCCGTTCATCTCCCCAAAACGGTGAGTTTCATGTGTTAATGATGAAATGCATGTTAAGTTAATAGTCCAAATAGTTATCGTAGTAATCTTAATAACATCTGATAGTTGTCACACTGTATTAACTTAAAAAAGCAAGTTACCTTGTTGCCTTAAAATTTTGAGTTAATTCAATGAAGAAGAATGGCTTAATAAACAGAAACTCAAAATAGTATGTTATCTTCACACATTAGTTATCGAAGTTGATTTTGACAAAAGATAAAAAGTTGTGATAACAAATCATGAAAATATTTTTTTACAGTGCAGGTTCTGAAAACTTTCACTTCTGATCCATTTTATTCTCTCACACCAGTTTTCTTCAACACTGGCATCTTTCCAGGAAATATCTTTTGATCTTTAGCCTAAACGAGTATTGCCAGTACTGAAATGTGTCCAATTGTTGCGAAATAATGTTGCTGTGCTAGAGGCCTAAAAAATGAATTACTCTGAGCATTTAGTTTTTGATTTGGATGTTTTTGATTCCAGCACTACCAGGATAATTACATTCTGTGCAGTGATTTTATTTAAAAAAGGTCTTGTGAGGAAGTTATTTCTTAATCTGAGAGCATTCACATGATCTTCCAATCAGTTTAAAGGTTGTTAGGTTGGGGCACTTGGTAAACAACATTTTCCTTGAATCACTAAAGCCCTATTCGCACTGGATTAGTATTATCTGGAGACCTTGTGTGATTTAGAAATTACCCCCCACATCTAAATTTCTTGTGGCGCATTCGCACGGGATAAACGAAGCATGTGATTTTACTCGAATTTACTGACTTATCTCCCGGATATGATGTCAATATAGGCTATTGCTTGGAAATGTCTTGTCGTTATAGGTCTAGCTTATGATATAACATAAACAGAAGAATGTTCCTTACCGCATGTTGCTATACATGTCATTCATCTTCATCTAATCTTTCTTTTTGTTTTTGCTCTTCTGATGGTTTTCAGCTTTCTCTTTTCTGCTAATTTTATAGTTGTATGGTGTAGCGATATAACCCAGCAACCAAAATACTACAAAAACACTCCAACTTCTCCGTGAAAGATGGATAAAAAAGCACACAGGAAACAAAACCTTGAAAAAAATTATATACGACCCCGCCAAATCACAGAGATGCCGAATCGCACGGGACTATTATCACACGACCTTGGTGTTCGGCGAAATATGGTTGGTCATTTGTGGGGGAATTTTTACTTTACAAATTACAGACATGGCCGATTCATGCGGTTTAAGCATGATGCTGTGATTAAGATCACAGACAACCTCCGCAATTATTACTAATGACTAGAGGTCACCAGGTAATGCTTATCCCGTGCGAATAGGGCTAGAAACACTCTGAGAAGCATTTCTTTTTGTCTTTTTGAGGAGTCAGTCACCCAGATTCTCAAAGACATTTGTTGGTGCTCTCTTTTAAGTGTGTTGTAAACCTTAAGATGTTCTTTGGACTTGTTGAGAAAGATCAGTGTTATCTTATGTGCCTTTTTGCCCTCTGTTTATTAAGTTTTTATCTCTGCCGTTGCCTTTGTAGATGGAGCAAATTTTTCAAGTCTCGACTGGTCACTGTCATTACGACATATGGAAACACTGCCTTCATCGTCATCATTTGTATCCTTGTCTTTCTGCTCATAGGTGAGCTTGAACACACCTTACCGCATTAAGCAATCTTCTTCAAACTTAACTGCATAAATGTACATACACCAACACACGGCAATGAAGTCAGTATGATGTTAAAGAGGATGTATCATTAAAAATACTATTCACGCCGTCCCCGGTTCACACAGACCATTTGTTATAACTAAGTTGCAAAAGCGGGTCATTCAGAAATAATCGCTGTATTCATGCCATAATGTGCTCATTAGCATATGAATGTCCGCAATTAGCCTACATATTAATGCTTATTTATGAAAAAGTTAGTCATAACAGATGATTAACATATACTACTGTTCAAAAGTTTGGGGTAAGTTATATTTATACACAACTGTTTTCAAGATTATTAATAATAAGAAATGTTGAGATGCATTAGAATGATTTCTGAAAGATCACTGAAGAGTAATGATGCTGAAAATTCAGCTTTGACACAGGAATAAATTACATTTCAAAATCTATTATTTACTGTTTTTTTATTTATTAAATGAATGCAGCCTTGATGAGCATAAGAGACTTCTTTCATAAACATAAACAATTAATTTGGCAATTTATGAATTGAGTATATGCAATAATTAAAATAAAAAGATTTAATGTGTCAATTTTGACAGCCCTACAAACATTCAATTTGTGCAAATTCTCTCTTTGACTTCTGCATGGAATGAACTAGATTTATGAATGAAAAATAGAAACCAAAGTTTGTGTTTCTGCCTCTACAGATGCATTTAGAGAAGTGAGAAAATACAGTGTGTCAGAGAAAGTGGATCTGAGCAACAACCCCGTGGCCATCGAGCACATCCACATGAAGCTGTTCAGGGCCCAGAGGAACGAATACATCGCCGGCTTCGCTCTTCTCCTGTGTTTGTGAGTGTTTCTCTCTCTCTCTTGCCATGTTTCTCTCATTTTCTGTGACACTCGCTCCCACAAGTCTCTCCCGCTTCTGTATTTTACCCACCTTTACATGAACATGTCTCGCGTTGGCACTGGTTTTCTGAACACGATCAGTTACACGGCATTTGAGTTGATGGCTCCTAACAGATTTTATGGACAAGCTTTTAAACCGAGCATCACCCTTTCAGAACAGGGTCGTTGTGTTCTGCACATTCTGTGCCGGAGGAGTGTTCAAAAAAGATGTGCAAGTTGTTTGATTTTAACTGTGTGTTATGTTACAGTGCCTACTAAAGTTACCAGCAAGCTGGCAAATAACGTATTTACTCACCAAACACCTTATTTCACTCTCATTAAGCACTTGCCGAGTGTTCATTTAGGACCCTGGGTGTGCAACTACTGGTTGCTTTCAGTGTGTTTTGTCCTCAACTTGGCAAATGTGTTTCTGCTGTCAATGTGGCCAAGCCCAGCACTGCTGACCTCATCTCTCACTTAATGAGATTATTCACAGACTCAAGGACATTTAAGACACATAGATTACTTGTGTCAAAACAAATAATGTTCAGTTAGAATGTTTATCAGGGATATTCAGTTCATATAGTATCAAGGTTATATTATTGACATATATTACTGGTCATGTTATGAAAAGTATATAAACTTAAGTAGAACTGCTACAGGTGCAACTCTGTCATACGACAATAAATAATAAACCAGGCTTCTTTATAATTTAAAATATGCAGGTCAGTTACCATGTACATATTTGATATTAAAAGTATATAGAATCCTCAGAAGACCTTTTTTTTAAAACATGATCCACAATTATATGTAATGGAGCGCTGCAGGAATCCTAAAACCCAGAAACCCAAAGTCAATGTCTTGACATAATGTCATAATGTGGTTAGCTCAAGCTCAAGATATTTTCACTACGAAATAAAATGCATCAGTAATACCCCACTCGTAAGTTTTTTTAAAACCCTTTTACGGGTTGTGAAAAAAGGAGGGAATAGAGGTTGTCGAGGACATTGAACGTCATCATGCCGAACAGGAAAACTCATCTGCTCATTAGTCCACTTTCACAGTCACGTGTTTATAATCACGCTCTTAAAAAAACGAGTCTATCTCAACTTTCAGCGAAAATAAAGAGTGAAAAACTTTTGACTCATTTGACCGTATTGTAGTTTGTTTATAGCCTAACAATTAGCGCGCTATTAAACCACCGGCCACCATTGAGCATCAAAATACAAGACACATTTTGTGGAGGTGGGCGTAGATTCAGTGCAATGAAGTTGGCCAATCACAGCAGTGGCCGTTTACTTAATTTCTGAAAGATTTAATGCCCCTTGAAATTAAGTGTTTGAGTGAAAAATTACATTTTCACAAATATTAAGGTATATTCTAGGTATAATCTAACTTCTAGAATCATATTATAAAGATCTGATAATGCATTTTATGACCCCCTTAAAGTCAGTTAAGAGACATGAGAAACTGCTTGTGCTCCATGCATGGCAAGATTAGCACCAGTGCCAACTGGAAAAGGTCATATAAAGTCATACACATTAAGTGTGTGAAAAACATGGTTAGATATAATTTTGTATGTTTTCTGTAAGTTAGTCAATCTAACCAAAACCATTATTTTAGTGTGTAGTACCTACCATTAAGTTAACTCCTGGCCTTCTTTGCTTATTTATCCACACTGAAAGTGAAAATGCCAAGGCAATAATGTTCTGTTTGCATAAAATACTCGCCTATCATGGCAGTAAGCTTATAAATTTTACTAAGACAGATTTATCTTGCATCTCCACCTTGTTGGAGACAGTGTGTTTTATTTATACCGTCATGAAAGGTGAATGAGTTGTGTACGTGTGAGGCAGACAGAGAGCAGAATATGTCGCTATATTACTGGAGACATGGAAAGAATCTTATGTTGAGCCGGTTAGGGGTCCCCCACACTGTTTCCATTCACAAACCTCAACCATGGGTACTTAACGTCTCGCAGCCCAATTGGCCGGTTCGTTGTTGCGCACTATACGCAACGTTTAAGAGTCTCCCAGCTCCGCATAGTTTTTCCTTACAGGGGTTTCACCATATTTTCTCTGAATGGCATGTTATTTATATCCTGCTGGATGACTACTACATCCATTAGCGATACTACTTCCACTGACTGCTGGGCTTGAGTGTCGTTTTCGTAATCACACGGACAGCTGCAGGACATGTGATCAAGCAACTGGTGACGGGTATTATATTTAGCCAGTGTTCATCGCATTCTCACTGGCCGAAAGGCCATGACTCCAGTTACAAAATGGACCTCTTCCACCTTGGCAGCAAACGCGCAGATGCCACAAAGGTGATTGAAGCAGCGCATGACAGTTTGACGTGATTCAGGCGTGTTAGGATGCAGTAGACGCCACTGATTTCCAATGTATGGTGGAAATCGCTGTTCTGTGATTAACGCGACACGACGGCAAACACTGCATAAATAACTAGTTTTCAGATAATAGATCTTGAAGGTTGCACTTTATTTTAGAGTACGTGTACTTGCATGTACATACTGGGCAATATAAGGTAACTACAGGGGTGTAGGTTAAGGGTTATTACTAGTTATTACCCAGTTATTGTAATTTACTGTAGTGAGTACATGGTATGCACATGGGGAACAGGACTGGAAAATAAAGTGCTACCATATTGAATTAAGTTTATTTGTCATACCCCACTTGCACCTGACAAAATTTATACATTTATAAAGCAGGAAGAAAATACAACTGCATTCAATGTATAGTCTCTGATGTCTTAGTTTTTTTTTTAAGCCATTTTGCTTCTCAAATAAATAAATAAATGCACCTCACTCACTCACTCACTCACTCACTCACTCACTCACTCACTCACTCACTCACTCACTCACTCTCTCACTCTCTCACTCACTCACTCACTCACTCACTCACTCACTCACTCTCTCACTCTCTCACTCTCTCACTCTCTCGCACAGAATAGGTTAAAGTGAACGCAGGTCACCTCAGATCACCTTGTTCCCTCATACAGAGTGTTTGACCAAGGTGTGGGCTTCTCTTGCATTTATGCAAGTTGTGGCTGTCCATGGTTAAACCAATCTGCATTTTGGTCACAGCCTTTAACAAAACCTTGAACCCTTTTACACATGTGGACATTGACATGAATGCAATGCATGCCGCCTTTAGCCTCTGCGTTCAAGCACACGGTTCAGATGTCATCAGCCTGCATCTCTCAGCTCATCCGGTTACGGTATATGAAATTGTAATTTTAGAAGACTGACCATGTTAGGTGAGGAGAATAGCCAAAATGTAAACACTGGCTTTAGATTAGCAAAAACCATTTGATATTTGAAGTGGTAGTGACTCATTTATGTAAATTTGATCACACTTTGTGTCCTTAACTACTATGCACTTACATCAACAACAACAACAAAAGTACTAGCCTATATACTTTTTGTGATCATGTTGTATTGTGCAACACTTGCTGTTATTGAGGTGGGATACGGGTAAGGTTAGGGACAGGTTTGGTGGTATGGGTAGGTTTAAGGGTGGGTTATGGTGTAAGGGAAGGGTTAACAGTGTAATTATAGAGAAATTAATACAGCTATAATTACATGTAGGATTTTTTTGTAAATATAAGTACAATGTCAAATTACGTACTGTATGTACACATTACACAATAAGTGCATTGTATCAAATGATTAATTTAAATGTTAAAGACAACTAATATAAAGTTGGACCCAATATTTTTTGTCGTGCTGCCAGCCGGCAGTGATTAATGAACATTGATGTTTCCTAGAAGTGTTACGCATGCTTCAGGAGTGATGATTAGTAACCCAATCTCTGATTTTGGATTGACCATTTGTCCTGAAGTGGACAGATGTTATTCCTGCAGTCCATAGAAATGTCATAATCTTTTAGATTTGCATGTTAAAATGAGCCATATGTTATTCAAATGAAGTTATGTGTCTGTCAAAGTACTCATACTCTGAAATTACAGCATACAATCTTTTACAAAAAAATAAATAATCTGAAGTAAATTCTGCATAAACATTCTGCAAGAAATGCCTTATAAGAGTGTTATAGAGTGTTTAATATTTAAGCCATGTTTAACAACATAAAGGTCTGGTTTCACAGACAGGGCTTATATTAAGCCAGGATTAGGCTTTAGTTCAATTAGGGCATTTAAGCAGCTTTTATAAAAATGCCTTAGAAAAAAAACATTACTGATGTGCATCATGAAACAAAACAATGGCACTGACATATATTAAGATATATCAGTACAAGTTGCTTTCAGTTAAAACGGCACAAACATGCATTTTAATCTGGGACTAGGTTTAAGACTTCTCTGTGAAACTGGGGGAAAGTAGTATTGTTAAACCAAAGGATTGCTATGTTTTTTGATAGGGCCTTTTGGGTAGTTGCTGTGTGGTCAAATAAGCACTCAGCCCTAAATCTGTATGATATTCTGGTCTCTAGATATGGCAACGGTCCATATCTGGGTTTTTTTTTCTTTCTGGCA
Source organism: Phoxinus phoxinus (assembly GCF_949152265.1). Lineage (NCBI taxonomy): Eukaryota > Metazoa > Chordata > Actinopteri > Cypriniformes > Leuciscidae > Phoxinus > Phoxinus phoxinus. Next base: position 30,021,847 of record NC_136890.1, on the reverse strand, counting down.
AGAGAAAATTATGCTAAACAAACCACAA